>NC_140995.1:249570324-249801508 GCF_052327205.1 Somniosus microcephalus | reverse complement strand
GGGGGTGGGGACTCTGCGAGCAGGGCCGCCGACTGAAAGGTTCTCGGGGGCGGGGAGGGGCCGTGGGGGTGGGGGACTCGCGAGCAGGGCCGCGCTGAAAGGTTCGTGGGGACTCGGGCCGCGGGGGTGGGGACTCGCGAGCTCGGCCACACTGAAAGGTTCGCGGGGCGGGGAGGGGCCGTGAGGGTGGGGACTCGCGAGCAGGGCCACACTGAAAGGGGCGGGGACGCGGGATGGCGCAGGGGGTGGGGACTCGCGAGCAGGGCCGCGCTGAAAGGTTCGTGGGGACTCGGCCGCGGGGGGTGGGGACTCGCGAGCAGGGCCGCGCTGAAAGGGGCGGGGACGCGGGATGGCCGCGGGGGCGGGGACTCGCAAGCAGGGCCACACTGAAAGGTTGGTACCACGGTGAGTCGGGGGGCTGAGGATGTGGAGACTCGCGAGCCATTTGCATTTAATCCACCTAAAGGGCGGGCAGCTGCACAAGTGGCCACTCCTCATGGCTGAGGGTGGTGGACTAGTCGACCGTAGGAGGCATCGTGGCAGAACCCTCGCGCATTGACCGCACTCCAGCGAGTCACCGGGCGGGAACCCTGTCAAAGCCCTCCCCTCGATCCCAGCCCAGGCGCCCTTCGGTGACTTGTGGAACCCGAAATCTTGCCGAGACCAGCCAGCAGAGACCGACCGGGGCTCTGACCTGGGAGCTTGCTGTCCCGTGTGGCTCAGTGCCTTGGTGCTCTGCAGCGCGCGGCTAGCAGCACAGCCGAGTGCCTGGAGGCGAAGAACGGAGAGAGACGCAGCGAGGGTTGGTGTTGAGTGGCTGCCTGGCTGTGTTTGTTCTCACAGAGGAGCAGCGAAGAGCTGGGGTCCAGGTGTGGCTAGACGCCCTCCCCTCTCGCTACGATCAGGACAGTCCCGAGCTCCAGCTCACCGCCGCCGCACTGATAGTGGAGGAGATGCGAGCAGCTGTGGAGGCCGAGACCGGATACAGATGTTCAGCTGGCATATCTCACAACAAGGTAACCCCCTCGATTAGACTCCAGCCTGTAACACTCTCCCGGGTATCTGTTACTCTATATATAAACCCCCCCCGAACCCCCCGATTAGATTCCAGCCTGTAACTCGCTCCCGGGTATCTTATTCTATATATAAACCCCCCCCGATTAGATTCCAGCCTGTAACTCTCTCCCGGGGATCTGTTATTCTATATATAAACCCCCGAACCCCTCGATTAGATTCCAGCCTGTAACTCACTCCCGGGGTATCTGTTATTCTATATATAAACCAACCGAACCCCCTCAATTAGATTCCAGCCTATAACTCACTCCCAGGTATCTGTTATTCTATATATAAACCCCCCGATTAGATTCCAGCCTGTAACTCACTCCCGAGTATCTGTTATTCTATATATAAACCCCCCGAACCCCTCGATTAGATTCCAGCCTGTAACTCACTCCCGGGTATCTGTTATTCTATATATAAACCCCCCCCGAACCCCTCGATTAGATTCCAGCCTGTAACTCACTCCTGGGTATCTGTTACTCTATATATAAACCCCCAAACTCATCGATTAGATTCCAACCTGTAACTCATTCCCGGGGATCTGTTATTCTCAATGTTGATCTTGTGTATTGGGGTGGAATGTTCCGGGGCAGCGGCGGGGAACGTTCCGGAGCGGCGGGGTGGGACGTTCCGGAGCGGCGGGGTGGGACGTTCCGGAGCGGCGGGGGTGGGACGTTCCGGAGCGGCGGGGGTGGAACGTTCCGGGGCGGCGGTGTGGAACGTTCCGGAGGCGGCGGTGTGGAACGTTCCGGGGCGGCAGGGGTGGGACGTTCCGGGGCCGCGGGGGTGGGACGTTCCGGGGCCGCGGGGTGGGACGTTCCGGGGCCGCGGGGTGGGACGTTCCGGAGCGGCGGGGTGGAACGTTCCGGAGCCGCGGTGTGGAACGTTCCGGGGCGGCGGGGGTGGGACGTTCCGGGGCGGCGGGGTGGAACGTTCCGGGGCGGCGGTGTGTGGAACGTTCCGGGGCGGCGGGGGTGGGGACGTTCCGGGGCCGCGGGGTGGGACGTTCCGGGGCCGCGGGGGTGGGACGTTCCGGGGCCGCGGGGTGGGACGTTCCGGAGCCGCGGTGTAGGACGTTCCGGGAGCCGCGGTGTGGAATGTTCCGGCTCCCTGACCGTGCGGTTTCTGTTTGCAGGTCCTGGCCAAGCTGAGCTGTGGTTTGAACAAACCGAACCGTCAGACGCTGCTGCCCCTGTGCTCTGTGCCGCGGTTGTTCGACACGCTGCCAATCGGCAAAATGTAAGCTCGCTGATCATCTCCAGACTCCGAGCGGCGTCTCCAGCCGCCTCTCTGTCCCCGTGCTCCCCGCTCGGTCTCCTCCTCCCCTGCGGGACCACAAATTCGCCCCAGCAACCGCTCTTCGTGTGAGTGCCCAGGCAGCTCGGGTCAGAGCTCTGATGTTGGGCGGATCGGAACGTCGGCAGGGCAGAAAAGGTAGACCGGGAATTTTAATTTATACCAAACCGGGGCCATAGGTCAAACTGGTAACGGTAAATTTAGGGAGTGATACTGAGCAGATCTTCTTCACGTGGGAGAGTGATCGGGACTTTGAATGGACTGCGGGAAGAGTGGCGGAGGTGAAAAGCCTAGAACTGTTTCGGGAGCCACGGGACTTTGGGTTGTTTCTGGGTGAGGATGGGCTGAATGGGCTCCCTCCCCTGTAGTATCCCGTGTGGCCAGAGGGGGGCAGCAGTGGTAAGTGCCGACACACGGCTGCCAGCAGAGGGCGCTGCTCCGGGGAGCAGGAGCACTGCTGATTCTCACCACCAGGGGGCTCTGAGGCCAAGGGTCACCCACTCCTTGGGTGGGGGTGGGGGGATTGAGGGGTCCCTGTGTAGGGGCGGGGTGATTGAGGGGGTCCCTGGGTAGGGGCGGGGGTGTTGAGGGGTCCCTGGGTGCTGGACGGGGAGATTGAGGGGTCCCTGGGTGCTGGACGGGGAGATTGAGGGGTCCCTGGGCGGGGACGGGGGGATTGAGGGGTCCCTGGGCGGGGACGGGGGGATTGAGGGGTCCCTGGGCGGGGACGGGGGGGTTGAGGGGTCCCTGGGCGGGGACGGGGGGATTGAGGGGTCCCTGGGCGGGGACGGGGGGATTGAGGGGTCCCTGGGCGGGGACGGGGGGGATTGAGGGGTCCCTGGTCGGGGACGGGGGGATTGAGGGGTCCCTGGGCGGGGACGGGGGGGATTGAGGGGTCCCTGGGCGGGGATGGGGGGATTGAGGGGTCCCTGGGTGTTGGACGGGGGGATTGAGGGGTCCCTGGGCGGGGACGGGGGGATTGAGGGGTCCCTGGGTGGGGACGGGGGGATTGAGGGGTCCCTGGGTGCTGGGGCTGGGGAATTGAGGGGTCCCTGGGCGGGGACGGGGGGGATTGAGTGGTCCCTGGGTTGGGACGGGTGGGTTGAGGGGTCCCTGGGTGTTGGGCGGGGGGATTGAGGGGTCCCTGGGTGTTGGATGGGGGGATTGAGGGGTCCCTGGGCGGGGACGGGGGGGTTGAGGGGTCCCTGGGTGTTGGGCGGGGGGATTGAGGGGTCCCTGGGCGGGGACGGGGGGATTGAGGGGTCCCTGGGCGGGGACGGGGGGATTGAGGGGTCCCTGGGCAGGGACGGGGGGATTGAGGGGTCCCTGGGCGGGGACGGGGGGGATTGAGGGGTCCCTGGGCGGGGACGGGGGGGATTGAGGGGTCCCTGGGTGCTGGGCGGGGGTGTTGAGGGGTCCCTGGGCGGGGACGGGGGGATTGAGGGGTCCCTGGGCAGGGACGGGGGGGATTGAGGGGCCCCTGGGTGCTGGGCGGGGGTGTTGAGGGGTCCCTGGGCGGGGACGGGGGGATTGAGGGGTCCCTGGGCGGGGACGGGGGGGATTGAGTGGTCCCTGGGTGTTGGGCGGGGGGATTGAGGGGTCCCTGGGTGTTAGATGGGGGGATTGAGGGGTCCCTGGGTGTTGGACGGGGGGATTGAGGGGTCCCTGGGCGGGGACGGGGGGGATTGAGTGGTCCCTGGGTGTTGGGCGGGGGGATTGAGGGGTCCCTGGGTGTTAGATGGGGAGATTGAGGGGTCCCTGGGTGTTGGACGGGGGGATTGAGGGGTCCCTGGGCGGGGACGGGGGGATTGAGGGGTCCCTGGGCAGGGACGGGGGGATTGAGGGGTCCCTGGGCGGGGACGGGGGGGATTGAGGGGTCCCTGGGTGCTGGGCGGGGGATTGAGGTGTCCCTGGGTGTTGGACGGGGGGGATTGAGGGGTCCCTGGGCGGGGACGGGGGGATTGAGGGGTCCCTGGGTGCTGGGCCGGGATAAAGGGGTCCCTGGGTGCTGGGCGGGGGTGTTGAGGGGTCCCTGGGTGTGGACGGGGGGATTGAGGGGTCCCTGGGTGCTGGACGGGGATAAAGGGGTCCCTGGGTGCTGGGCGGGGGTGTTGAGGGGTCCCTGGGTGCTGGGCGGGGGAATTGGGGGGGTCCCTGGTTGGGGGCGGGGGGATTGAGGGGTCCCTGGGTGCTGGGCGGGGGAATTGGGGGGGTCCCTGGTTGGGGGCGGGGGGATTGAGGGGTCCCTGGGTGCTGGGCGGGGGGATTGAGGGGTCCCTGGGTGCTGGACGGGGATAAAGGGTCCTTGGGTGCTGGGCGGGGGTGTTGAGGGGTCCCCGGGTGGGGACGGGGGGATTGAGGGGTCCCTGGGTGCTGGGCGGGGGGATTGAGGGGTCCCTGGGTGCTGGACGGGGATAAAGGGGTCCCTGGGTGCTGGGCGGGGGGATTGAGGGGTCTCTGGGTGCTGGGCGGGATGATTGAGAGGTCTCTGGGTGCTGGGCGGGGGGATTGAGGGGTCTCTGGGTGCTGGGAGGGGGGATTGAGGGGTATCTGGGTGCTGGGCAGAAGTGTTGAGGGGTCCCTGGGTGCTGGGCGGGGATAAAGGGGTCCCTGGGTGCTGGGCGGGCGGATTGAGGGGTCTCTGGGTGCTGGGCGGGGGGATTGAGGGGTCTCTGGGTGCTGGGCGGGGGGATTGAGGGGTCTCTGGGTGCTGGGAGGGGGGATTGAGGGGTATCTGGGTGCTGGGCAGAAGTGTTGAGGGGTCCCTGGGTGCTGGGCGGGCATAAAGGGGTCCCTGGGTGCTGGGCGGGCGGATTGAGGGGTCTCTGGGTGCTGGGCGGGGGGATTGAGGGGTCTCTGGGTGCTGGGCGGGATGATTGAGAGGTCTCTGGGTGCTGGGCGGGGGGATTGAGGGGTCTCTGGGTGCTGGGAGGGGGGATTGAGGGGTATCTGGGTGCTGGGCAGAAGTGTTGAGGGGTCCCTGGGTGCTGGGCGGGGATAAAGGGGTCCCTGGGTGCTGGGCGGGCGGATTGAGGGGTCTCTGGGTGCTGGGCGGGGGGATTGAGGGGTCTCTGGGTGCTGGGCGGGGGGATTGAGGGGTCCCTGGGTGCTGGGCGGGGGGATTGAGGGGTCTCTGGGTGCTGGGAGGGGGGATTGAGGGGTCCCTGGGTGCTGGGCGGGGGGATTGAGGGGTCCCTGGGTGCTGGGCGGGGGGATTGAGGGAGATCCAGGGTGCTGAGGTATGGTCAGGATAAAGCCCAGGAAGAGAGAGCGCTTCTCTTGTGTGGAAAGAGGGTCAGGCTGGGCTGTGATGCCCCTGTTGTTAAATATCTCATTGAGCAGCACTGCCTCGCCTCAGACCCGGAGCCCAGTGTCGGTCAGGAGTGGAGTGGAGAGAATCGACCCTTTCTCACAAACCTGGCAGTATTGTCTGGCTCTGTCCTTCACTCTGCCTTGTCCCCACGTCCCCCCTAACTATTTGGCCAGGGTAGCTTCGCGCCTGCTGACTGTTCTTTACTTCCCGTCTGTTCTTGTTCAGCCGCAATCTCGGCGGGAAGCTGGGGGAGTCCATCGCGCAGCTCCTGAACATCGAGTACATGGGGCAGCTCCGAGCGTTCCCCGAGTCCCAGCTGCAGGCAGCATTCGGAGAGAAAACCGGGTAAGACCATCACCCCTGACCCCCCGACGACCCTTGGACCCCCCCCCCCGCCGAACGGGGTGTGACTGAGCCTGGCTGCCTGTGTGTTTGAAGGAGTCTCTGTGTCTGGGAGTGACGGTCCTCTCTGTGTCTGGGAGTGACGGTCCTGTCTGCGTGTTTGAAGGAGTCTCTGTGTCTGGGAGTGACGGTCCTGTCTGTGTCTGGGAGTGACGGTCCTGTCTGCGTGTTTGAAGGAGTCTCTGTGTCTGGGAGTGACGGTCCTCTCTGTGTCTGGGAGTGACGGTCCTGTCTGTGTCTGGGAGTGACGGTCCTGTCTGTGTGTTTGAAGGAGTCTCTGTGTCTGGGAGTGACGGTCCTGTCTGCGTGTTTGAAGGAGTCTCTGTGTCTGGGAGTGACGGTCCTCTCTGTGTCTGGGAGTGACGGTCCTGTCTGTGTGTTTGAAGGAGTCTCTGTGTCTGGGAGTGACGGTCCTGTCTGTGTCTGGGAGTGACGGTCCTGTCTGTGTGTTTGAAGGAGTCTCTGTGTCTGGGAGTGACGGTCCTGTCTGTGTGTTTGAAGGAGTCTCTGTGTCTGGGAGTGACGGTCCTGCCTGTGTGTTTGAAGGAGTCTCTGTGTCTGGGAGTGACGGTCCTGTCTGCGTGTTTGAAGGAGTCTCTGTGTCTGGGTGCTGGAAAACCACAGGCTATTAAAGGGACGGCGATAACTTGGGTACGTAATTGGCTTCGGGTTTGGAGGCTAGTGTGTTTTTCTGACTGGAGGGAAGTGTGCAGTGGGGTCCCCCAGGGGTCAGTATTAGGACCATTGCTTCTTTTGTTTTATATATAAATGACCTGGACTTGGGTACAGAAAGTACAAGTTTGAAGTTTGCGGATGATACAAAACTTGGCAACGTAGTAAATAGTGAGGAGGATAGTAGCAGACTTCAGGAGGACACGGGCAGACCGGTGAAATGGGCAGACACGCGGCAGATACAGTTTAATGTGGCTACGTGTGAGGTGTTGCACTTTGGGAGGAACAACATGGAGAGGCGGTCTAATCTAAATGGTACTGTAGTGAGGTGGGGTGCAAGGTCAGAGGGATCTGGGGATGCAAATCCTTGGAGGTAGCCGGGCAAGTTGATGAGGCATTTCATAAAGAGTAGAGGAACTTGGCTTTGTAAATTAGGGCATTGAATACAACAAGGACATTCTGCTAAACCTTTACAAATCACTGTCGACCGTGGGAGGCATCGCGGCTGTGTCTGGGAGTGACCGTCCTGTCTGTGTCTGGGAGTGACGGTCCTGTCTGTGTCTGGGAGTGACGGTCCTGTCTCTGTCTGGGGGTGACGGTCCTGTCTGTGTCTGGGAGTGGCGGTCCTGTCTGTGGGCGGCGGTCCTGTCTGTGTCTGGGAGCGGTGGTTGTTTCTGTGTCGGTCCTGTCTGTCCCTCACTCTGTCTGTGTTTCAGGAGCTGGCTGTTTGACCTGTGCCGGGGCGTGGAGTTTGAACCCGTCCGACCCCGGCACCTCCCCAAGTCCATCGGATGCAGCAAGAACTTTCTGGGCCGTGAGGCATTGAGCAGTTGTGAGCAGGTTCGTGTGTTCACTCCCCAGGGTTGTGAGCGGGTTCGTGTAGAAACATAGAAGATAGGAGCAGGAGTAGGCCATTCGGCCCCTTGAGCCTGCTCCACCATTCAATACGATCATGGCTGATCATCCAATTTCAGTACTCGGTCCCTGCCTTCTCCCCATATCCCTTGATCCCTTTAGCCTTAAGAAATATATCCAATTCCTTCTTGAGTATATTTAATGAATTGGCTTCTACTGCCTTCTGTGGTAGAGAATTCCACAGGTTCACCACTCTCTGGGTGAAGAAATTCCTCCTCATTTCAGTCCTAAATGGCTTACCCCTTATCCTTAAACTATGACCCCTGGTTCTGGACTCCCCGGCCATCAGAAACATCCTTCCTGCCTCTAGTCTGTCCAGGCCTGACAGAATTTTATAGGTTTCGATGAGATCCCCTCTCAGTCTTCTAAACTCCAGTGAGTATAAGCCCAATCGACACAATCTCTCCTCATACGTCATTCCTGCCATCCCAGGTATCAGCCTGGTGAATCTTCGCTGCACTCCTTCCATGGCAAGAACGTCCTTCCTCAGGTAAGGCGACCAAAACTGCACACAATACTCAAGGTGCGGTCTCACCAAGGCCCTGTACAACTGTAGCAAGACATCCTTGTTCCTGTACTCAAACCCTCTTGCTACAAAGGCCAACATACCATTTGCCTTCTTAACCGCCTGCTGCACCTGCATGCTTACCTTCAACGACTGGTACACAAGAACACCCAGGTCTCTTTGCACTCCCCCTTCACCCAATCTATTGCCATTCAAATAATCTGCTTTCCTGTTTTTGCCACCAAAGTGGATAACCTCACATTTATCCACATTATAGTGCATTTGCCATGTTTCTGCCCAGTCACCCAACCTGTTCAAATCGTACTGGAGTTTCACGAGATCCTCCTCACAGCATATCCTCCCACCCAGCTTTGTGTCACCTGCAAATTTGGAGATATTACATCCAATTCCCTCGTCCAGATCATTAATATATATTGTGAACAGCTGGGGTCCTAGGACCGATCCTTGCGGTACCCCACAAGTCACTGCCTGCCACTCGGAAAACGACCCGTTTATGCCAACTCTTTGCTTTCTGTCCGCCAACCAGTTCTCTATCCAAGTCAATACTGTTGTGTCCGTGTGTTAATAGAGACACTGAAGACAGGAGTTGGTTTCACAGGTGTTTACTGAACAAAGTCTGGAGGGGAACTAACTGATACAACACAATATACAGGCTTATATAGCCCGAGTGGCCATGACCGGCATTACAGTACACAGGGGGCTCTTAAAGGCACATACACTACAATTCCTCCCCTTTAGCCAACCAGTACATAATATTTTAAGTAATCATTAATTACATGTTACAAGAAAAATAATCTACACATTGCTGCAGTTAATCAATTATAAGTCAGTCTCTCTGGAGGCTCCCTGACTTGGTCCGGATAACGCCTCGGTGGTGTCGTAGTTTCTGGTGGTGTAGTAGGTTCTTTTGGCAAGGCTGATTCGGCTTGAATGCCAGTGTCGGGTTCATCTGGTTCCAGTATCACCGGATCGGAGGTAGATACTATGGGTATTTCTACTTCATCGTTCGGCGTATAGAGTTGTGGAGTAGGTTGTCCCTTTTCAGATGACTCTATGATTTGGTCAGCATGGCGCCTTATTATGCTTTCTCCAATGTCCACGGTATACATCAGCGGTCCTAGTCGTGTGCAGATAGTTCCAGGCTGCCATTTCTCGGTACGGTAGTCCCGGGCCAAAACTTGTTGACCTATCTGGAAGGTTCTAGTTGGCCTTTCATTCATGCCTTGAAATTGCCGGTTCTCTACGTCCCTTCTGATGTTGGGCTTGATCAAATCCAGCCGGCATCTTAGGCTTCTATTGAAGAACATCATGGCGGGAGTTTGGTTTGTAACCATATGTGTTGCATTCCTGTATGCAAACAAGAAGTTATCCACCTTATGCTGAAGTTTTATGTCTTCATTACCCATGGCCTTTATGGCCTTCTTGAAGGTCTGGACAAACCTTTCAGCCAATCCATTGGTGGCAGGATGGTATGGGGCAGACGTGTAGAGCTTAACCCCATTGTTTTTTAAGAACTTCCTGAATTCTTCGGACACAAATTGCGGTCCATTATCAGAACAGATCTGTTCAGGCAGCCCATTCCTGGCAAATATGATCCTTAATACTGTGATGGTTTTTTCCGTGGTGGTGGAGGACATCTTTATTACCTCCGGCCACTTGGAGTGTGCATCAACCGCGATTAAGAACATTGAGTCCATAAATGGACCAGCAAAGTCGATGTGTACCCTTTGCCATGGAGATGAGGGCCACTCCCATGGATGTAGAGGGGCTTGTGGTGGAGCGTTTTGGACCTTCTGGCATCCTAGGCAGCTCTTGATCATTTCTTCGATGTCTCCATCGATACCTGGCCACCATACAAACGCCCTGGCTAGGTTCTTCATTTTCACTCCACCCAGATGCCCCTCGTGAAGCTCCTTTAGAACTTTATCCTGGAGTTTGGGTGGAATCACCACTCTGGATCCACACATCAAGGTTCCTCGGCACACTTGACAGCTGTTCTCTTCTTTGCGAGAATGCTGGCAACAGTGGTTCGCCATGTGCTGGCCATCCCTTCACTGTTAAATCGTAGACTCGTGAGAGAGTCGGGTCATTTCTAGTTTCCCTTTCAATGGCAGAATTTGTTACTGGTAGACATTCGACTATGGTAGAGTGGAAAATCTCCACTGGGTCTACGGTAGGTGCCTCTTCTACCGTTGGCAACGGTAGGCGCGATAAACCGTCAGCATTCCAATGCTGTTTTGATCCTTTGTATTCTATGTTATATTGGTGTGCCCCTAGAAAAAGGGACCACCTCTGTAGCCTTTGCGCTGTCATAATGGGAACACCCTTTTTAGGGTTGAATATGGAGATGAGGGGTTGATGGTCAGTCAACAAGGTAAATTTTTGTCCGTATAGGTAATGGTTGAATTTCTTCACTCCCCATACCAGGCTGAGTGCTTCCCTGTCGATTTGGGCATAGTTACGCTCAGCTGAGTTCAATGAGCGTGACGCAAAAGCTATCAGCCGTTCCGAGCCATCAGGGAATTTATGCGATAATACCGCTCCTACGCAGTAAGGGGATGCATCGCACGCCAGTCTGATTGGCAGTGATGGGTTGTAATGAGCCAAAACTTCTTTGGACGTGATTAAGTCTTTGCATTTATGGAAGGCACGTTTACAGTCTTCGCTCCATTTCCAAATCACTCCTGTTTGTAGCAGTTCATTAAGAGGGTGCAGAAGAGTTGATAAGTTCGGTAAAAATTTATGATAGTAATTTATTAATCCCAGGAACGACCTTAATTGTGAAACATTTTCAGGTGCTGGGGCTTTTATGACCGCTTCAATTTTTTCAGGTGACTTATGCAACCCTTCCTTATTAATAATGTGGCCACAATATGATATTTGATTCTGGAAAAATTTGCACTTGGGGCGATTTGTTCGTAGGCTCCATTCTCTCAGCCTAGTGAGCACCTGCTCCAAATTGGCAAGGTGCTCGTTGTCGTTTTCTCCTGTTACAAGGATGTCGTCTAGGTAGCATTGAGTCCCCGGAATCCCTTGGAGGACTTGCTCCATAGCTCTTTGCCAGATAGCTGGAGCGGATGCTACTCCGAAAACCAGTCGATTGTACTGGTACAGGCCTTTGTGTGTATTTATCGTGAGATACTTTTTAGAGGCCTCTTCAACCTCCATCTGTAGATATGTCTGTGCCAAGTCAATTTTGGTGAAACGTTTCCCTCCGGATAGTGAGGCGAAAATATCTTCTATCCTCGGAAGAGGATACTGTACCGTGTGAAGGACCGGGTTTACAGTCACCTTGAAGTCTCCACAGATGCGAATTTTTCTCTGTTCTTCAGATTTATCATTATTCAAAGTTTTCTTCATGACTGGGACGATGGGTGTTGCCCACTCGCTCCAATCTATTTTGGATAATACGCCTGCCTTTTCCAAATTCTCCAACTCTGCCTCGACTGCTGGACGAATTGCGTATGGCACCGGTCTTGCCTTAAAAAACTTGGGAATTGCCGCATCTTCCACTTTTATTGAGGCGGTGATGCCTTTCAAGGTTCCTAGTTTCTCTTGAAACACTTCTTTGGCGTTGGCCAAGATGTCTTTTAATCATTCAGGTATGACGTCATCATCATTTTTTTCCTTACTGGTCACCGTCAGTGCCTGAATGGAGTGCCAGTCTAAACGTATTTTCCTGATCCATTCACGTCCCAACAGCGGTGGACCACCATCTTGTAGAACATATAAATACAACTTTTGTATTTCCTTGCCGTTGTATACAACAGGCACCCTTATTTTTCCTTTGGGGTATACTTTCTGCCCCGTATATGTTTTCAAGATAATGGATGTGTCTTTTAAAGGTATATGCGGAAATAGCCGCTCGTAATCCCGTCGATTTATGACGGTCAGAGCTGATCCTGTATCTAGCTCCATTTTAACTGGGGACCCTGCTATCGTGAGGGTAACCCAAATGGTCTGGTAATCTTCTTTGGCAATTACATTATGTAATTTGAGACAGCTTAGTCTCTTGTTTTCGGAGTCGCTATCGCTCTTCTGGTCTTTGGAGCTACTGTCCGTCATCATTTGTACCTTTCTGTACTTTTCTTTATTGATTTTTTTTTCCTGTCCGTGGATTTTTTGTGTCCAGATCGGCATACCCGTGCAATGTGTCCAATCTTTCCGCATTGCCTGCATGCTTTGTCCTTGAACCAGCAGTCCCTCTGGTCATGGGTGGATCTGCCGCAGCGATAACATCTCTCGAAACCCTGTGTCATTTCATGGGTGCCGAAGTCCTGTGTCTTTTGTTGTATCTCTGCAGCTCCTCTTGCGGCTGCTTCGTATGATACAGCCATACTGAAAGCCTTGTCCAGTATTAAATCTTTCTCAGAAAGCAGCCTTTTCTGCGTTCCTTCACTTAGGAGACCGCAGACGAATTTGTCTCGAAGATAATCTGCTAGTCCTGCCCTGAATTGGTAGTGCTTTGATAGCTTTCTTAATTCGGTGAGGTAATCAGCGTTACTTTCATTCTTGTGTTGATTCCTCTTGAAGAATTTGAATCGTTCCGCTATCCGCAGCGGTGTTGGGTTTAAGTGCTCCTGTGGGGTATCAACAATTTCTTTAAAATTCTTGTCCTTTGGTTTGGCTGGAGTGATTAAGTTTCGTAACAGCCCGTATGTCTTTGCGCCCATTAGATTTAGAAGTACTGACGCTTTTTTATCATTTTCTATTCCATTTGCGGTGCAATATACCTCCACTCTTTCCACATATGTGGTCCAATCCTCTATATCATTATCAAAAGCATCAATATTGCCAGCCTTAGGCATCCTGGAAAAAAAATGGCGCTTCCCGCGCTTTTCTTTCTTTTCTGCAGAAAAGATATGGCGCTTCCCCGCCGCAGCTGCCGATGACAGTTATGTTTTCCGCGTTTTTAAAAAAAATTTTATTTACAGGTGGAGACTCGTTCCCGCCGGACTCTCTCTGCTAGGTCTGAACGCCGACCTGCTTGCAGCGCCGGCCGTCTCCCGAGTGCTCCCTCCCCGTCTGTTACTGCTTGCCTCCGCCTTCGCTGCTTGGCCTCGCTGCAGAGCCAGCCGCTGGAGCCCCAGCCCGACGCCCAGGAAGGATTATTGCAGTACCTGCCACCAGCTCGGCTAGCTGGTGAAACCACAGCTTTTTCTTTTTCTTGCTTTGACTTTGGACGTCAGAGGAATTGATGTCCTTGAGGTGCTGCCGAATTGCAGGTAAGTCCGTTTCCAATTCATCGCCACTGTTGTGTCCGTGTGTTAATAGAGACACTGAAGACAGGAGTTGGTTTCACAGGTGTTTACTGAACAAAGTCTGGAGGGGAACTAACTGATACAACACAATATACAGGCTTATATAGCCCGAGTGGCCATTACCGGCATTACAGTACACAGGGGGCTCTTAAAGGCACATACACTACAAATACCTTGCCCCCAATCCCACGTGCCTTAATTTTGCACGCTAATCTCTTATGCGGGACCTTATCGAAAGTCTTCTGAAAGTCCAAATACACCACATCCACTGGTTCTCCCTTATCTATTTTACCAGTTACATCCTCAAAAAATTCCAGTAGATTAGTCAAGCATGATTTACCTTTTGTAAATCCATGTTGACTTTGTCCGATCCAGTCACTGCTTTCCAGGTGCTCTGCTACAGGTAGACTACCCTTTATCCGAACTTCCGAAAACCGAAACCCTCTAAAAACCAAAGGTTTTTTCGTTCAGCGTAAGTCGTGTGCACGACCCCCCGCGGACCCCCGCCGGCCCGGACCCCCGCCGACCCCGACCCCCGCCGACTTACGCTGAGCGTCAGCGTAAGTCGTGCGCGCGACCCCCCCGCCGGCCCCGACCCCCGCCGACCCCGACCGTAAGTCGGCGGGGGTCGGGGCCGGCGGGGGTCGGCGGGGGGGTCGTGCGCACGACCCCCCGCGGACCCCTGCCGACCCACCTTCCGAAATCCGAAATTCTCCAAAAACCGAAACACGGCTGGTCCCGGGGTTTTCGGATAAAGGATAGTCTACCTGTATTACATCTTTTATAATGGACTCTAGCATTTTCCCCACTACCGATGTCAGGCTTACCGGTCTATAATTCCCCGCTTTTTCTCTACCACCTTTTTTGAATAGTGGGGTAACATTAGCTACCCTCCAATCCATGGGTACTGTTCCAGAGTCTATCGAGTTCTGGAAGATGACCAGCAATGCATCTACTATTTCTAGGGCCACTTCCTTAAGTACCTTGGGATGTAGAATATCAGGCCCTGGGGATTTATCGGCCTTCAGTCCCATCAATTTTCCTAACACCATTTCCCTACAAATACTGATTTCTTTCAGTTCCACCCTTTCATCAGACCCTATGTTCCCCGGCATCTCTGGGAGGTTATTTGTGTCCTCCTTTGTGAAGACAGAACCAAAATATGTATTTAGTTGGTCAGCCATTTCTTTGTTCCCCATTATAAATTCCCCTGATTCTGACTGCAAGGGACCTACGCTTGACTTCACCAATCTTTTTCTCTTCACATATCTATAAAAGCTTTTACAGTCAGTTTTTATGTTCCCTGCAAGCTTACTCTCATATTCTATTTTCCCTTTCTTAATTAATCCCTTTGTCCTCCTTTGTTGAATCCTAAACTGCTCCCAATCCTCAGGACTATTGCTTTTTCTGGTCAATTTATATGTCCTCTCCTTGGATCTTATGCTATCCCTTGTTAGCCACGGTTGAGTCACCTTTTTTGTTTTATTTTTATGCCAAACTGGGATGAATAAATTCTGTAGCTCATCCATTCGGTCTTTGAATGTTTGCCATTGCCTATCCACCGTCAACCCTTTGAGTGCCATTCCCCAATCAATCCTACCCAACTCGCTCCTCAGACCATCGTAGTTTCCTTTATTTAAATTGAGGACCCTAGTCTCTGAGTCAACTACTTCATTCTCCATCTTAATGAAGAATTCGATCATATTATGATCGCTCCGACCCAAGGGGCCTCGTACAACAAGATTGCTAATTAATTCTTTCTCGTTACATAATACCCAGTCTAAGATGGCCTGATCTCTGGTTGGTTCCTCGACATATTGGTCCAGGAAACCATCCCATTGTAGGAACGGAAGTTCCTATCCGAATAATGAAGTTCGACGCAGTGAAACAAAATAACCAAGTTTAATAAACAAACAACTTAACTGGTAAAACTACAGGAGCAGATGTAAACAGGTCTGTGCAGCCTCACAGCCTCTCTTAAGACTGCTACTAAATACTGGAAGCTGACGTCATGACGTCATGACGTCATCACGCTCTCCGCGCCAACTGGGGGTCACGTGATCGGCGTCATGACGTCATCACGCGAAAATGCAAGAAACTACATACAGTTTAAAGGTGCAGTCCACAGCTGCACTACATGGTAGTTAAAGGAATGATTACTGATTGCCCAGTGTCTCTTGGTGGCTCCGCCACAGGCGCCCCCCCAGAATTCTCTTTAACAGACAGCATCAAACGAACAGGAGGTTTAATGATTCTGCCCGAACGACTACGAACTTCAGACGATGGAACGTTGGGAGACGAGCCAGTGCTTGGCTGTGTCTGAAGCGGTGCATCTGGGGTGGAGGAAACAGTAGCAGAAGGTGTAGACAAGGATGAGGCTGAAGCAGGCAATTTAATGGTAGACTGTTGCATAATTGGTCTAGCAGCCAACGGTGGTCGTCCACGGCGAGGTGGCTGAGCAGCAACAACTGGTTCACTCCGATCCAGATGGGCTGGTTTAAGTCGGTCGATAGAGATGGTATCGGACTTACCTCCCACTTCGACCGTGAAAAATTTCTCTCCCGCAGCGATGACACGAAACGGCCCAGCATAAGGTAGTCTGAGTGTATCTCTATGAGCATCCTGCCGAATAAAAACGTAATCGGAACTCCTAAGTTCTGCCGGAACATGAGGCCTCTGTAGGTTGTGATGCGAGGTTGGAATAGGCAGGAAATTCTTTGCCACCTCGTGATGCTGAAGGAGCTGCTGAGCAGGCGACCACGGTTCTGTATGTGGAGGGAGGAAATCCCCTGGTACTCGAAGTGCTTGACCGTAGACTAACTCAGCCGATGAAGCCTGGAGGTCATCCTTGGGGGCTGTACGGAGGCCTAGCATCACCCAAGGGAGTCTGTCCACCCAGTTGGGACCACGCAAGCTGGCACGGAGGGACGCCTTTAGAGACCGATGAAACCTCTCACATAGACCATTTGCTTGCGGATGGTAAGCGGTGGTACGGTGCAGCTTGGTACCCAAGCCCTGTGCAACTGCATTCCACAACTCTGACGTGAATTGTGGACCTCGGTCAGAGGAGATATCAGATGGGACCCCAAACCGGGCCACCCACGACAAAATAAACACCCTGGATACGTCCGCTGTAGTAGTAGCAACCAAGGGAATCGCCTCTGGCCTGGTAGTACGGTCCACTATTGTCAGGAGATGCATGAAACCCCGCGAAGTGGGGAGGGGACCCACTAAGTCCACGTGTACGTGATCGAACCGGCGTTCAGGCACCGGGAAGATGGCCACTGGAGCCTTAACATGACGATGGACCTTTGGTTTTTGACAGTCCACGCAATTGTTTGTCCAGTCCCGAACGTCTAAATGCATTCCCTTCCAAACAAATTTGCGGGACATAAGTCGTTGTGAAGCTCGTATCCCCGGGTGTGATAAGCCATGTATAACCTGAAAAATCTTCTTACGCCATTCAACTGGCACAATGGGCCGGGGCACTCCCATGGATGTGTCACACAAGAGCGTGGTTCCTGCTGATTGGAACATAACATCGGCTACCTGCAAGCTAGAAGGCATGGTCCGATACGCCTGAACTTCGGGATCTGCCAGCTGTTCTTTCGCCAACCCGATGAAATCGATTCCCAGGTGAATTGCCTGGACTGGGGCACGCGAAAGGCAATCAGCCACGAGATTATCTTTGCCGGACACATGTCGTAAATCCGTCGTAAATTCAGATATAAATGTAAGGTGGCGCTGTTGCCGGGCTGACCATGGCTCCGCCGTTTTGGCCATTGCGAAAGTGAGCGGTTTATGGTCCACGAATACAGTGAACGGGCGCCCTTCTAGGAGAAAACGGAAATGCCGGATGGCCAAAAACAAGGCCAGCAACTCCCTGTCAAAAGTGCTATATTTTCGCTCATTCTTGCGCAGTTGGCGGCTAAAAAAGGCCAACGGCTGCCAAGTCCCGTCAACCCATTGTTCCTGAACCGCCCCGATGGCGTAATCGGAGGCATCGGTAGTAAGGGCGATGGTCGCGCCCGGGAGTGGGTGTGCAAGCATAGTTGCATCTGCCAATGCCGCCTTGGTGTCCAGGAACGCCTGGTCCATCTGTGGTGTCCAAATGATAACATCTTTACCCGACTTCCCTTTGAGTGCTTCGTACAGCGGCTGCATCAATTGGGCTGCCTTGAGGACAAAACGATGATAAAAATTTACCATCCCCAGAAACTCCTGAAGAGATTTGAGTGTATGAGGCCGCGGGAATGCCGTAACTGCCTCTACCTTGGTGGCCAGTGGGACGGCGCCTTCTGAGGTGATCCTATGCCCCAGAAAGTCAATGCTGGTTAACCCAAACTGGCATTTGGCTAGATTTATGATGAGGCCATGTTGGCTGAGACGGGCAAAGAGTGTACGTAAATGAGCCATGTGCTTATCCTTACTAGCAATGAGAATGTCATCCAAGTAAATGAAAATGAAGGGAAGGTCCCGTAACACAGAGTCCATGAGTCGGTGAAAGGCCCGAGCCGCATTTTTCAATCCAAACGGCATGCGGAGGAACTCAAAAAGGCCAAACGGTGTGATGACCGCCGTTTTGGGGACGTCTTGAGGGTGCACAGGAACTTGGTGATATCCACGGACGAGATCTACTTTGGAAAATATTGAGTTGCCAGCCAAATGAGCCGAAAAATCTTGTATATGCGGTATTGGATACCTATCCGGCATAGTGGCTTCGTTAAGGCGTCTGTAATCCCCGCAAGGCCTCCATCCGCCACCTGGTTTAGGTACAATGTGTAGTGGGGAGGACCAAGGACTATCGGAGCGTCGGACAATCCCAAGGCGCTCCATGGTCTGAAACTCTGCCTTTGCGGCTGCAAGCTTTCCGGGTTCCAATCTTCGTGCCCGAGCGTAAACAGGCGATCCCGTTGTGGTGATGTGATGCGCCACACCATGCCTCGCGACTGCTGCCGAGAATGTAGGCCTGGTGAGCTCCGGGAACTCGCCAAGTAGGCGCCTAAACCCTTCCTGCGATGGAACCGCACAGGCAACCGACCAGGAGACAGCGGTACTGTGGTGGCAAGGCACCGCGTGGAAAGTAGACGCATTAATGAGTCGACAATGTTGGACGCCGACCAGAAAACCATAGGCACAGAAAAAATCAGCCCCCAGGATGGCCTGTGACACTTTAGCCGCTATAAACTCCCACACAAAACGTTGACCTCCAAGAGTTAAATTAACTGTCCGTTTACCGAACGTGCGAATGGCCACACCATTGGCTGCCTCGAGGGAAGGGCCGTGACCGCCGGATTGTAGATCTAGCTTTGAAACTGGCAATATACTGCACTGAGAACCAGTGTCACACAAGAATCGTCGCCCTGTCCTGGAATCAGTAATGTAGAGGAGTTTTCCCGCTGAACCGACTGCCATGGTGAACTGGGTGTGTTTGTCAGACTCTGTCATCCTCATCGAAGTTTGTGAGCCTGCTGGAGATGTTTTTTCAGCGAAACTGCAGGGAGGACAGCAGCGTCGAGCCTTGGCGCCAAAACGGGCGTGGTACACACACCAGCCTGCTGGAGGAGGGCTGGACTTTGCTCGCATAGGGGAAAGGCGCCTTGTGGCTGCACAACTCTGCTGTGTGACCGTAAAAATCTTGTCTGCCTCTGCAGCGAGCTCGGCACAGTCCGTAATCGTAGAACTGGCCAAGGCTGCCTGAACTGGCTCAGGTAGCTGGCAGAGGAAGAGTTCTCGAAACAAAAAACATTGGGGCTCCGAACCCAAAAGCGTGAGCATTTGGCTCATCAATTCCGATGGTTTTGAGTCCCCAAGACCGGGCATAGCAATAAGCCTGCGTGCATGCTCCGACTTATTTAAACCAAACACCTGTAGTAAACGAGTTTTTAGAGCTTCATACTTGCCCTCTGCCGGTGGATTGCCCAGGAGGCTGACGACCCGCGAGGCCGTGGCGCTGTCGAGAGCGGAAACCACGTAATAATAACGGGTCGAATCCGCTGTAATGTCCCGGAGTGCAAACTGGGCTTCTGCCTGGAAAAACCATGCTGCTGGTTGCTGTTCCCAGAACTGCGGCAATTTAAGGGCAACGGCGTTCGTGTTCATTATAAGTATCTCGATGAAAGTTGTCCGACGAGATCGGGGTCACCAATGTAGGAACGGAAGTTCCTATCCGAATAATGAAGTTCGACGCAGTGAAACAAAATAACCAAGTTTAATAAACACAACTGGTAAAACTACAGGAGCAGATGTAAACAGGTCTGTGCAGCCTCACAGCCTCTCTAAGACTGCTACTAAATACTGGAAGCTGACGTCATCACGCTCTCCGCGCCAACTGGGGGTCACGTGATCGGCGTCATGACGTCATCACGCGAAAATGCAAGAAACTACATACAGTTTAAAGGTGCAGTCCACAGCTGCACTACATGGTAGTTAAAGGAATGATTACTGATTGCCCAGTGTCTCTTGGTGGCTCCGCCACACCGTAAACACTCCAGGAATTCCTCCTCCACAGTATTGTTACTAATTTGGTTAGCCCAATCTATATGTAGATTAAAGTCACCCATGATGACTGCTGTGCCCTTATTGCACGCTTCTTTAATTTCCCTTTTAATGCCATCCCCAACCTCCACCTTACTGTTTGGAGGTCTATATACCACTCCCACTAACGTTTTTTCCCCCCTTAGTATTTCTCAATTCTACCCATACAGATTCCACCTCATCAGAGCTAATATCCTTCATTATAATTGTGTTAATCCCTTCTTTAACCAGAAATGCTACCCCACCTCCCTTTCCTTTTTGTCTATCTTTCCTGAATATCGAATACCCCTGAATGTTGAGTTCCCAGTCTTGGCCATCCTTGAGCCACGTTTCCATAATCCCAACCAAATCATATTCGTTTACCTCTATTTGCGCAGCCAATTCATCCACCTTATTACAAATGCTCCTCGCATTAAGACACAAAGCCTTCAGGCTTGTTTTTTTAACGCTCTTAGACCTATTAGAATTATTATTTACTGTGGCCATGTTTGATTTAAACCGTTGATTTCTCTGACTGCCACTTTTGTTTTTCTCCTTCCTATCTTTTGCTTTTATCCTTGTTTCCCTTTACTCTGTCCCCCTGCTCAGGTTCCCAACCCCCTGCCATTTTAGTTTAAACCCTCCCCCAGAGCACTAGCAAACACTCCCCCTAGGACATCGGTTCCAGCCCTGCCCAGGTGCAAACTGTCCGGTTTGAACTGGTCCCACCTCCCCCAGAACCGGTTCCAATGTCCCAGGAGCTTGAATTCCTCCCCCTGGCACCATTCCTCTAGCCACGTATTCATCTGAAGTATCTTTCTATCTGACTAACACGTGGCACTGGTAGCAATCCTGAGATTACTACCTTTGAGGTCCTGTTTTTTAATTTACCTCCTAACTCCCTATATTCCGCTTTTAGGACCTCATCCCGCTTTTTACCTATATCGTTGGTGCCTATAGCTCTACCCCTCTTTTTCCTCCCATTCTGTGCAACAGAGCCACCCTGGTGCCAGGAAGTTGGCTGCTGCTGCCTTCCTCTGATAAGCCATTCCCCCAACAGTACTCAGTGGTATATCTGTTGGAGAGGGGGATGGCCACAGGGGACCCCCGCACTACGTGCCTGCGCCTAGTACTCTGTCTGTTGGTCACCCGTTCCCTTTCTTCCTGTCCAACCTCTACCTGCGGTGTGTCCAGCTCCCTAAACGTGCTATTCACGATGTCCCGAGCATCGTGAACGCTCCAGTATGCATCCAATCGCAGCTCCAGCGCCGCAATGCGGTTTGTCAGTAGCTGCAGCTGGATGCACTTCCTGCACATGTAGTTGTCAGGGACACAGGAAGTGTCCCTGAGTTCCCACATAGCGCAGGAGAAGCATATCACGGGGCCCGGCTGTCCTGCCATGACTTACCCTTTAATTAATTGAATTTAAATTAAATCAATCAATCCCACTATCCCGTAAACACTCCAGGAATTCCTCCTCCACAGTATTGTTACAAATTTGGTTAGCCCAATCTATATGTAGATTAAAGTCACCCATGATGACTGCTGTGCCCTTATTGCACACTTCTCTAATTTCCCTTTTAATGCCATCCCCAACCTCCGCATTACTGTTTGGAGGTCTATATACCATTCCCACTAACGTTTTCTGCCCCTTGGTATTTCTCAGTTCTACCCATACAGATTCCACATCATCAGAGCTAATATCCTTCCTTACAATTGTGTTAATCCCTTCTTTAACCAGCAATGCTACCCCACCTCCCTTTCCTTTTTGCCTATCTTTCCTGAATATTGAATACCCCTGGATGTTGAGTTCCCAGCCTTGGCCACCCTGGAGCCAAGTTTCCGTAATCCCAATCAAATCATATTCGTTTACCTCTATTTGCGCAGCTAATTGATCCACCTTATTACGAATGCTCCTCGCATTAAGACACAAGGCCTTCAGGCTTGTTTTTTATTAACGCTCTTAGACCTATTAGAATTATTATTTTACTGTGGCCACGTTTGATTTAAACCGTTGATTTCTCTGACTGCCACTTTTGTTTTTCTCCTTCCTATCTTTTGCTTTTATCCTTGTTTCCCTTTCCTCTGTCTCCCTGCTCAGGTTCCCAACCCCCTGCCATTTTAGTTTAAACCCTCCCCCAGAGCACTAGCAAACACTCCCCCTAGGACATCGGTTCCAGCCCTGCCTAAGGTGCAAACCGTCCGGTTTGAACTGGTCCCACCTCCCCCAGAACCGGTTCCAATGTCCCAGGAATTTGAATCCCTCCCCCTGGCAACATTCCTCTAGCCACGTATTCATCTGAAATATCCTTCTATTTCTACTCTGACTAGCACGTGGCACTGGTAGCAATCCTGAGATTACTACCTTTGAGGTCCTATTTTTTAATTTACCTCCTAACTCCCTATATTCAGCTTTTAGGACCTCATCCCGGTTTTTACCTATAGCGTTGGTACCTATATGCACCACGACAACTGGCTGTTCACCCTCCCCTTCCAAGATGTTCTGCAGCCGCTCTGAGACATCCTTGACCCTTGCACCAGGGAGGCAACACACCATCCTGGAGTCTCGTTTGCGGCTGCAGAAACACCTATCTATTCCCCTTACAATAGAATCCCCTATTACTATAGCTCTACCCCTCTTTTTCCTCCCGTCCTGTGCAGCAGAGCCACCCCTGGTACCAGGAAGTTGGCTGCTGCTGCCTTCCTCTGATGAGCCATCCCCCCCAACAGTACTCAAAGCGGTGTATTTGTTTGAGAGGGGGATGTCCACAGGGGACCCCTGCCTGCGCCTAGTACGCTGTCTGTTGGTCACCCGTTCCCTTTCTGCCTGTCCAACCTCTACCTGCGGTGTGTCCAACTCTGTAAACGTGCTATTCACGATGTCCTCAGCCTCGCGAATGGTCCAGTATGCATCCAATCACAGCTCCAGCGCCGCAATACGGTCTGCCAGTAGCTGCAGCTGGACACACTTCCTGCACACATAGTTGTCAGGGACACAGGAAGTGTCCCTGAGTTCCCACATAGCGCAGGAGGAGCATACCACGGCACCTGGCTCTCCTGTCATGACTTACCCTTTCATTAATTGAAATTAAATTAAATCAAAAAGATTCGTGTACAAGGACACCCAGGTCCCTCTGAACACCAACATTTCTCAATCTCTCACCATTTAAAAAATACTCTGCTTTTCTATTTTTCCTACCAAAGTGGATAACTTCACATTTCTCCACATTATATTCCATTTGCCATGTTCTTGCCCACTCACTGAGCCTGTCGATATCCCCTTGAAGCCTCCTTGCATCCTCCTCACAACTTACATTCCCACCCAGCTTTGTATCATCAGCAAACTTGGATATATTACAAAAAGAAAATCTGCAGATGCTGGAAATCTGAAATAAAAACAGAAAATGCTGGAAATACTCAGCAGGTCAGGCAGCATCTGTGGAGAGAGAAACAGAGTGAACGTTTCAGGTCGATCACCCTTCGTCAGAACTGGAAAAAAGCAGGAAAGGGGACAGATTTTTAAGCAAGTGTAGGGGCTGGGAAATGGGGGAGGGGATGAAAGAACAAACGGGAAGGTCTGTGATAGGATAAAGGGCGGGAGAATTAATGACATTAAGAGATACTCAAGGCGAGCGGAGATGGTAATGGGACAGGTTCGGAAACAAAGGATGGCTCTAGATGAAGTGTAAATTGCGCTGGCAGAATGAAAGACAGCTGCCCTGTGGGAGGGAAGAACGGAAGGTACAAACAAAGTGTGGATAAAAAATATGATAGGGGCCGAGGTTATGATCTGAAATTGTTGAACTCAATGTCGAGTCCAGAGGGCTGTAAAGTGCCTAATCGAAAGATGAGGTGCTGTTCCTCGAGTTTACGTTGAGCTTCCGTGGAACAATGCAAGAGGCCGAGGACGGTGAGGTCCGAGTGGGAGTGGAGCAGAGAATTAAAGTGACAGGCGACCAGAAGCTCGGGGTCACCCTTACGGACTGAACGAAGGTGTTCCGCAAAGCGGTCACCCAATCTGCGTTTGGTCTCCCCAATGTAGAGGAGACCACATCGTGAGCAGCGAATACAGTATACTAGATTGCAAGAAGTACAAGTAAATCGCTGTTTCACCTGGAAGGGGTGTTTAGGGCCCTGGACAGTGGGAAGGGGGGAGGTATAAGGGCAGATGTTGCATCTCCTGCGCTTGCACGGGAAGGTGCCAGGGGAAGGGGTGCTGGGGGTGATTGAGGAGTGGACTAGGGTGTCGCGGAGGGAGCGGTTGCTACGGAATGTTGAAAGGGGAGGTGAGGGGAAGATGCGTTTGGTGGTGGGATCACGTTGGAGGTAGCGGAGGATGATCCGTTGAATGTGGAGGCTGGTGGGGTGAAAGGTGAGGACAAGGGGAACCCTATTGTGGTTCCGGGAGAGAGGGGCAGGGGTGAGGGCAGAAGTGCGGGAGATAGAACGGACACGGTCGAGGGCCGTGTCAACCACGGTAGAGGGGAATCCTCGGTTGAGGAAAAAGGAAGACATGTCGGAAGCACTGGTATGGAAGGTGGCATCGTCGGAGCAGATGCAGCGGAGACCGAGAAACTGGGAGAATGGAATAGAGTCCTTACAGGAGGCGGGGTGGGAGGAAGTGTAGTCCAGGTAGCTGTGGGAGTCAGTGGGCTTGTAGTGAATGTTGGTCAAAAACCTATCCCCAGAGATGGAGACGGAGAAGTCGAGGAAGGGAAGGGAAGAGTCAGAGATGGACCATGTGAAGGTGAGGGAAGGATGGAAATTGGAAGCAAAGTGAATGAATTTATATTACATTTGGTCCCCTCATCCAAATCATTGATGTAGATTGTGAATAGCTGAGGCCCAAGCACTGATCCTTGCGGTACCCCACTAGTTACAGCCCGCCAACCCGATAATGACCCATTTATTCCTACTCTCTGTTTTCTGTCCTTTAACAAACAAAGCTGGGTGGGCGTGTGTGCTGTGAGGAGGATGCAGAGAAACTCCAGTACGATTTGGACAGATTGGGCAGATGCATGGCAGATGCAGCATAATGTGGATAAATGCGAGGTTATCCACTTTGGTGGCAAAAACAGGAAGGCAGATTATTATCTGAACGGCAATAGATTGGGAGAAGGGGAAGTGCAATGAGACCTGGGTGTCCTTGTGCACCAGTTGCTGAAGGTAAGCATGCAGGTGCAGCAGGCGGTTAAGAAGGCAAATGGTATGTTGGCCTTCATAGCGAGAGGGTTCGAGTACAGGAGCAAGGATGTCTTGCTGCAGTTGTACAGGGCCTTGGTGAGACCACACCTTGAGTATTGTGTGCAATTTTGGTCGCCTTATCTGAGGAAGGATGTTCTTGCCATGGAGGGAGTGCAGCGAAGATTCACCAGACTGATACCTGGGATGGCAGGAATGACGTATGAGGAGAGATTGGGTCGATTGGGCTTATATTCGCTAGAGTTTAGAAGAATGAGAGGGAATCTCATTGAAACTTATAAAATTCTAACAGGACTAAACAGACTAGATGCAGGAAGGATGTTCCCGATGGCGGGGGAGTCCAGAACCAGGGGTCACAGTCTAAGGATAAGGGGTAAGCCATTTAGGACTGAGATGAGGAATTTCTTCACCCAGAGAGTGGTGAACCTGTGGAATTCTCTACCACAGAAGGCAGTAGAGGCCAATTCATTAAATATATTCAAGAAGGAGTTGGATATATTTCTTAAGGCTAAAGGGATCAAGGGATATGGGGAGAAGGCAGGGACAGGGTACTGAATTTGGATGATCAGCCATGATCTCATTGAATGGCGGCGCAGGCTCGAGGGGCCGAATGGCCTACTCCTGCTCCTATCTTCTATGTTTCTAACCAATCCTCAATCCATGCTAGTATATTACTCCCAATCCCATGAGCCCTAATTTTGTTTAATAACCTCTTGTGTGGCACCTTATCGAAAGCCTTCTGAAAATCCAAATACACCACATCCACTGGTTCCCCCTTATCTATTCTGCTAGTTACAACCTCAAAAAACTAACAGATTTGCCAAACATGATTTCCCTTTCATAAATCCGTGTTGACTGCCCAATCCAATTATATTTTCCAAGTGCCCTGTTACCACGTCCTTAATAATAGATTCTAGCATTTTCCCTACTACTGACGTCAGGCTAACTGGTCTGTCGTTCCCCGTTTTCAATTCAATTCAATTCAATTCAAATGCTTTATTGGCATGAAAGTTTACAGAGAACCATATTGCCAAAGCTTACATATCAAAAAGGTACATTTTCAAACATTCTGTAGGTGTCAATCGATTTGACATTTGTTGGGTACATACAATATTACTTTTAAACAATATTAATTTTAAACAGTCTTTGTACTTCATTTGGTACATTCAATATTAATTTTAAACAGTCTTAATTTTAAACAGTCCTCAGGTTGTGACATGTTGTTACATATTTGGCCCCAAGGTATGGTCTGTCTCCTTCTCCCAGGACTAATCTCAATTTTGACAGGTCATCCAATTCCTTGAAATCTGGGGTTGTTTGGCTTAGCTTGTTGAATAATATGTTTCTTGATGTGTTGAATTTTTCGCATTTTAGGAGGAAATGCATTTCTGTTTCAACCTCGCCGGCCAGACATTGATCGCATATTCTATTCTCTCTAGGCTGCCAGGATTTCTTGTATCTGCCTTTTTCAATTTCCAGTTGGTGGTCGCTTAGTCTGTACCTGGTGAGGGTCTGTCTCTGTTTTGTGTCTCTGATGGTCGTGAGGTAGTCTGCCAGTTTATATTCTCTTTTTAGGGCCCGGTAACATTCTAATCTGCTTTGGCTTTCGGTTATTTTGTTCCAATGTTCCAGGTAGGTTTCTTTGCATTGTTTAATGATTTGGTTCACTCGGATTGGTGTTTGGACGGCTGTGTTGGTCTGGGGCTGGTCAGGGTCCGGCTGAGTACTTAGTTTCAGTAGCAGCTGACTCAGGGGACTCTTTTCTGGGTTTAGCTCTTGGGTCTGAAAGGCTTTGAAATGAAGGGTGTCTGGGGAGCTAGATTTGAGGTGATTTAGGAAGTTTAGTGCTCGTTTTTGGATGTTTATTATCAGTGGGTATCTGCCTAGTTCGGCTCTGCATGCATTTGTTGGCGTTTTTCTTTGGATGCGAAGGATGCTTCGGCAGAATTCTGCATGTAGGGCTTCTATTGTGTGTTTTTCCCATTTAGTGTAGCTTTGGTGATTTAGCGGGCCCCATACTTCACTACCGTACAGTGCAATGGGCAGGATTATGCTGTCAAATATTTTGAGCCAGATTTTGATTGGGATTTGGATGTTGTAGAATTTTCTTTTTATTGCATATAGGGCTCTTCGGGCTTTTTCTTTTAGTGCATTCACTGCTATGCTGAAGCTCCCTGATGCTGTAATAGTTAGACCAAGGTAGGTGTAGCTCATAGTGTGTCCTATAGTGGTATCACTGAGGGTAAACTGGTATTTGTTTTCCTGACATCTGGGCCTTTTTTGAAAAATCATGATGTTGGTTTTTTTTAGATTTACTGTTAGAGCCCAATTTTGGCAGTATTTGTCGAGTAGGTCTAGTTGTTGCTGTAATCCCTGTTCTGTGGGAGACAGCAGAACCAGGTCGTCCGCATAGAACAGGGATTTCACTTCTCCATCCAGGAGATGGAGACCTGGTGACTCGCTTTGCTCCAGCATGTCTGCTAATTCATTTATGTATATGTTGAACAGGGTCGGGCTCAAATTGCAGCCCTGCCAGACGCCTCTTCTCTGGGTGAAGAAATCGGTGCGTTTGTCTCCAATTTTGACCCCGCATTTGTTTTTCAGATACATTGATTTAATAAGGTCATAGACTTTGCCCCCTATTCCACACTGAAGAAGTTTATAATAGAGCCCTTCGTGCCATATAGAGTCAAAGGCTTTCTTGAAGTCGATGAAACAGGCGAATATTTTCCCATTTTTTGTTTGGTGTATATGTTTTTCAATGAGGGTGTGAAGGGTATAGATATGGTCGGCGGTGCGGTGTTTTGGAAGAAAGCCTATTTGTTTTTTTCTGAGGATATTATGTTTGTTAAGAAAATCAAGTAATCTACTATTTAGAATACTGCAGAATAACTTCCCTAGACAACTGTTGACACAGATTCCGCGGTAGTTATTTGGGTCTGATTTGTTTCCGCTTTTATATATGGGGGAGATTAGTCCTTGGCACCAGATATCGGGAAAACAGCCTGAACGTAATATGATGTTGAATAATTTGAGTACCGCACCCTGCATCTCCATATTGCTGAACTTGAGCATTTCATTTTTGATGTTGTCTGGGCCACAGGCTTTCTTTAGGTGGAGAGATTTTGTTTTTGTGGCCAGTTCTTTCCATGTGATTGGGGAGTCTAGAGGGTTTTGGTTGTCTTTAATTGTTGCTTCTAATGTGTGGAGTTTTTCTGTGACCTGATGTTGACTTGGGTTTGTTTCGTTTATTGGGATGTCTTTGTAGAGGTTTTCAAAATGTGTTCTCCAGATGTCGCCATCTTGGATTGGTAATGCTTGCAATTGTGTTGTACTCAGGTTATTCCACATTTCCCAGAATTGTTTTGGATTGGTGGAGTTTTCAATTTCTTCGAGTATTTTGTGGGTATAGTTTTGTGTTTTGTTCCTAATGGTGTGTTTATATCTTTTGAGGGTTTCATTGTATCTAGTACGTAGGTCCGGATTGTTTGGTTGGCGATGCTTTTGGTTTGATATTTTTCTCAGGTCTTTTCTGGCATTTTTGCATTCGTGGTCAAACCATTTCTTATTTTTATTTTGTCTTTTGTGACGCTTCCTCTTCTGTTTCACAAGGTCGGCTTTTACAGCTGCCTCATGGAAGATCATATTTATATCCTCTATGGCCATGTTTACACCATCTCTGGTGATCTCGTATGGGTTTTCTTTAAATTTTGATATTTTACTTGTGAGATCAGGTGACTTTAGTGCTGTGATGAATTTTTCTCCACTGTCTGGGGCCCATCTGTATGTCTGGTTTATTTTATGGAGCTTACTGGGTTCCTTTTTTGTGTCTGTAGTTTGGGCAGAAAGTTTAAGGTACATATTTATTTGGTTATGGTCTGAGAGGGGGGATTGCTGCCTGACAGTGAATGAGTTGATATCGCAGGGGTCCAGGTCAGTGATTGTATAGTCCACCACACTAGACCCAAGAGTTGAGGAGTATGTGAGTCTCCCTAGGGAGTCCCCTCTGAACCTACCGTTAACTATGTACAGGCCTAAGGCTCGGCAGAGTTGCACTACCTCTCTACCGCTTTTATTTATTTCACGATCAAGGTTGTTCCGATTTGCGATGGCTGGTGTGACATCTAAAGGGGTCTGGCCAAACACATGGTTGTTTCCCTGTGGGTCTATGAAGTCAGGTTCACAACCGGTCCTTGCATTTAGGTCCCCACATATTATCACCTTTCCTTGGGCCTGGAAATGGCTGATTTCCATGTGGAGAGTATCAAATAACTCCTCTTCGAAATATGGCGATTCTATTGGAGGTATGTAGATCGCACATAAGTAAACATCTTTTTTTGCTATTCCTATATTTTTATCTAGTTTTAGCCATACGTGTGATTTTCCCTGTTTTATCGGTGAGATGTGTTTGTCCAGTTCTCCTTTATACCACACCAAGATTCCCCCGGAGGTTCTGCCCTTGCGTGTCTTAGTGTTCTTTACTGAGGGCACAATGATTTCATGGTACATTGGAGGACAGTGGGTCGGCACGTCCTTTTGGCACCATGTTTCTGTTAACACAATTATATCAATGTCTTTTATAGCTTTTAGGAATTCGGGGTCTGTACTCTTCATCCCAAAAGTTGAGGAGCGGAGGCCCTGGATATTCCAGCAGCTTATGTGGAAAGAACGCATTTATATAGTTCAAAAAAACGAAATAAAATGGACCTATTTTGTGGGGTTACATTTGCCACCTTCCAATCCGCGGGAACCGTTCTAGAATCTGTGGAATTTTGGAAAATGACAACCAATGGATCCACTGTATCTATAGCCACCTCTTTCAAAACCCTAGGATGTAGGCCATCAGGTCCTGGGGATTTATTGGCTTTAAGTCCCATTAACTTCTCCAATACTATTTTTTTTTACTAATACCTTTCAGTTCCTCATTCTCGCTAGATCCTTGGTTCTCCACTATATCCGAGAAGGTTTTTGCGTCGTCTTCCGTGAAGACAGACACAAAGTATTTGTTTAGTTTCTCTGCCATTTCCTTATTCCCCATTATAATTTCTCCTGTCTCAGCCTGTTAGGGACCCACATTTACTTTCGCTAAACTTTTCCTTTTTACATACCTATAGAAGCTTTTACAGTCTGTTTTTATGTCTCTCGCTAGTTTACTCTCATTCTATTTTCCCTTTTTTATCAACTTCTTGGTCCTGCTTTGCTGAATTCTAAAATCCTCCCAATCCTCAGGCATACTGCTCTTTTAGGGAGCATTATAAGCCTCTTCCTTTGATCTAATACTATCTATAACTGCCCGTGTGTTTGAGTGTGTACACATGCGTGTGGGGAGCTGGTCGGGGGAGAGCTGTGGGATATGTTCCAGAGTTCTGTGACAATCTCGGGTTGTGCTGGCAGCAGTGAGTCCGGTTGGAATGCGCGGGGGTGGGACGGGGGGTTGTGAGAGTCAGGGAATGAAGTAAAGACCCTGCAAACGACCGGTGAATCTTCCCGCCTGACGTTTCCCTCTTCTCACCTGTTTTCAGGTGAAGCACTGGCTCCTGCAGCTGGCCACTGAGCTGGAGGAGAGACTGAGCAAGGACCGGGAGCAGGTGAGACTCTCCTCTACTATAAAACTATGCCCACAGCAAGATCCCACAAACAGGCATGACAGTGCAGCGCTCCCTCAGTACTACCCCTCCGACAGGGCAGCGTTCCCTCAGTACTGTCCCTCCGACAGGGCAGCGTTCCCTCAGTACTGCCCCTCCGACAGTGCAGCGCTCCCTCAATACTGACCCTCCGACAGTGCAGCGCTCCCTCAATACTGACCCTCCGACAGTGCAGCGTTCCCTCAATACTGACCCTCCGACAGTGCAGCGTTCCCTCAGTACTGCCCCTCTGACAGTGCAGTGCTCCCTCAGTACTGCCCCTCCGACAGTGCAGCACTCCCTCAATACTGACCCTCCGACAGTGCGGCGTTCGCTCAGTACTACCCCTCCGACAGTGCAGCACTCCCTCAGTACTGCCCCTCCGACAGTGCAGCGCTCCCTCAGTACTACCCCTCCGACAGTGCAGCGCTCCCTCAGTACTGCCCCTCCGACAGTGCGGCACTCCCTCAGTACTGCCCCTCCGACAGTGCAGCGCTCCCTCAGTACTGCCCCTCCGACAGTGCAGCGCTCCCTCAGTACTGCCCCTCCGACAGTGCGGCACTCCCTCAGTACTGCCCCTCCGACAGTGCGGCACTCCCTCAGTACTGCCCCTCCGACAGTGCGGCACTCCCTCGGTACTGCTCCTCCGACAGTGCAGCGCTGCCTCGGTACTGCCCCTCCGACAGTGCAGCGCTCCCTCGGTACTGCCCCTCCGACAGTGCGGCACTCCCTCAGCACTGCCCCTCCGACAGTGCAGCGCTCCCTCAGTACAATCCCTCCGACAGTGCAGCGCTCCCTCAGTACTGCCCCTCCGACAGTGCAGCACTCCCTCAGTACTGACCCTCCGACAGTGCGGCGTTCCCTCAGTACTGCCCCTCCGACAGTGCAGCGCTCCCTCGGTACTGCCCCTCCGACAGTGCAGCGTTCCCTCAGTACTGCCCCTCCGACAGTGCGGCGCTCCCTCAGTACTGCCCCTCCGACAGTGCAGCGCTCCCTTAGTACTGCCCCTCCGACAGTGCAGCGTTCCCTCAGTACTGCCCCTCCGACAGTGCAGCGCTCCCTCAGTACTGCCCCTCTGACAGTGCGGCGCTCCCTCAGTACTGCCCCTCCGACAGTGCAGCGCTCCCTTAGTACTGCCCCTCCGACAATGCGGCGCTCCCTCAGTACTGCCCCTCCGACAGTGCGGCGCTCCCTCAGTACTGCCCCTCCGACAGTGCAGCGCTCCCTTAGTACTGCCCCTCCGACAGTGCAGCGCTCCCTCAGTACTGCCCCTCCGACAGTGCAGCGCTCCCTCAGTACTGCCCCTCCGACACTGCAGCGTTCCCTCAGTACTGCCCCTCCGACAGTGCAGCGCTCCCTCAGTACTGCCCCTCCGACAGTACGGTGCTTCCTCTGACTGTAAGCGTGAGGTCACTGCGTGGGATCGGGTGAATTAACGGGTTCCTGACGATTTTTTGTTCTCCCTGTAGAACAAGCGTGTGGGGAAGCTGCTGTCAGTGGGATTGCGGCTGGAGGGAGAAGGGAAGGCCAACAGCTTCTCACGGTGCTGCGCCTTGCCGCAATACGAAGCACAGAGGATTGCGAGAGATGCCCTCGCATTAATAAAATGTTTCAACTCCGCAGGGAGTCACCAGGCTGCATGGTAAGTGAGAGACAGAGCGAGACGGCACTCGGAGTGAGAGCGAGACGGCGCAGAGAGAGAGAGAGAGAGAGAGAGACGGGGCGCAGAGAGAGAGAGAGACGGGGCGCAGAGAGAGAGAGAGACGGGGCGCAGAGAGAGAGAGAGAGAGGGACGGGGCGCAGAGAGAGAGAGAGAGAGGGACGGGGCGCAGAGAGAGAGAGAGAGAGGGACGGGGCGCAGAGAGAGAGAGAGAGAGGGACGGGGCGCAGAGAGAGAGAGAGGGACGGGGCGCAGAGAGAGAGAGACGGGGCGCAGAGAGAGAGAGAGAGACGGGGCGCAGAGAGAGAGGGACGGGGCGCAGAGAGAGAGGGACGGGGCGCAGAGAGAGAGAGAGGGACGGGGCGCAGAGAGAGAGGGACGGGGCGCAGAGAGAGAGGGACGGGGCGCAGAGAGAGAGAGACGGGGCGCAGAGAGAGAGAGAGAGAGAGACGGCGCAGAGAGAGAGGGACAGGGCACAGAGAGAGAGAGAGGGACGGGGCGCAGAGAGAGAGAGAGGGACGGGGCGCAGAGAGAGAGAGAGGGACGGGGCGCAGAGAGAGAGAGAGGGACGGGGCGCAGAGAGAGAGAGAGGGACGGGGCGCAGAGAGAGAGAGAGGGACGGGGCGCAGAGAGAGAGAGAGGGACGGGGCGCAGAGAGAGAGAGAGGGACGGGGCGCAGAGAAAGAGAGAGGGCGCAGAGAGAGAGAGAGAGAGAGAGAGACGGGGCGCAGAGAGAGAGGGACGGGGCGCAGAGAGAGAGGGACGGGGCGCAGAGAGAGAGAGAGGGACGGGGCGCAGAGAGAGAGAGGGACGGGGCGCAGAGAGAGAGGGACGGGGCGCAGAGAGAGAGAGACGGGGCGCAGAGAGAGAGAGAGAGAGAGACGGCGCAGAGAGAGAGGGACAGGGCGCAGAGAGAGAGAGAGGGACGGGGCGCAGAGAGAGAGAGAGGGACGGGGCGCAGAGAGAGAGAGAGGGACGGGGCGCAGAGAGAGAGAGAGGGACGGGGCGCAGAGAGAGAGAGAGGGACGGGGCGCAGAGAGAGAGAGAGGGACGGGGCGCAGAGAGAGAGAGAGGGACGGGGCGCAGAGAAAGAGAGAGGGCGCAGAGAGAGAGAGAGAGAGAGAGAGACGGGGCGCAGAGAGAGAGAGAGGGACGGGGCGCAGAGAGAGAGACAGAGAGAGAGAGAGAGAGAGAGACGGGGCGCAGAGAGAGAGAGAGAGAGGGACGGGGCGCAGAGAGAGAGAGGGGGACGGGGCGCAGAGAGAGAGAGAGAGAGAGAGAGAGAGAGAGGGACGGGGCGCAGAGAGAGAGAGGGACGGGGCGCAGAGAGAGAGAGAGAGGGACGGGGCGCAGAGAGAGAGAGAGAGACGGGGCGCAGAGAGAGAGAGGGACGGGGCGCAGAGAGAGAGAGGGACGGGGCGCAGAGAGAGAGAGAGAGGGACGGGGCGCAGAGAGAGAGAGGGACGGGGCGCAGAGAGAGAGAGAGACAGGGCGCAGAGAGAGAGAGAGACAGGGCGCAGAGAGAGAGAGAGACGGCGCAGAGAGAGAGAGAGACGGCGCAGAGAGAGAGAGAGACGGGGCGCAGAGAGAGAGAGAGACGGGGCGCAGAGAGAGAGAGAGAGGGACGGGGCGCAGAGAGAGGGACGGGGCGCAGAGAGAGAGAGAGGGACGGGGCGCAGAGAGAGAGAGAGAGAGACAGAGAGAGAGACGGGGCACAGAGAGAGAGAGAGAGAGAGACGGGGCGCAGAGAGAGAGAGAGGGACGGGGCACAGAGAGAGAGAGAGAGAGGGATGGGGCGCAGAGTGAGAGAGAGGGACGGGGCGCAGAGAGACGGGGCGCAGAGAGAGAGAGAGGGACGGGGCGCAGAGAGAGAGAGGGTGGAGAGAGAGAGAGAGACGGGGCGCAGAGAGAGAGAGAGACGGGGCGCAGAGAGAGAAAGACGGGGCGCAGAGAGAGAGAGAGAGAAAGAGACGGGGCGCAGAGAGAGAGAGAGAGACGGGGCGCAGAGAGAGAGAGAGACGGGGCGCAGAGAGAGAGAGAGAGACGGGACGCAGAGAGAGGGCGCAAAGAGAGAGAGAGACGGGGCGCAGATAGAGAGAGAGAGAGAGAGAGACGGGGCGCAGAGAGAGAGAGAGAGACGGGGCGCAGAGAGAGAGAGAGAGACGGGGCGCAGAGAGAGAGAGAGAGACGGGGCGCAGAGAGAGAGAGAGAGACGGGGCGCAGAGAGAGAGAGACGGGGCGCAGAGAGAGAGACGGGGCGCAGAGAGAGAGGGGGACGGGGCGCAGAGAGAGAGAGAGACGGGGCGCAGAGAGAGAGGGTGGAGAGAGAGAGAGAGACGGGGCGCAGAGAGAGAGAGAGAGAGAGAGACGGGGCGCAGAGAGAGACGGGGCGCAGAGAGAGAGAGACGGGGCGCAGAGAGAGAGAGAGAGAGGGCGCAGAGAGAGAGAGAGACGGGACGCAGAGAGAGAGAGAGAGAGAGAGACGGGGCGCAGAGAGAGAGAGGGACGGGGCGCAGAGAGAGAGAGAGAGAGACGGGGCGCAGAGAGAGAGGGACGGGGCGCAGAGAGAGGGGGACGGGGCGCAGAGAGAGAGAGAGACGGGGCGCAGAGAGAGAGGGTGGAGAGAGAGAGAGAGACGGGGCGCAGAGAGAGAGAGAGAGACGGGGCGGAGAGAGAGAGACGGGGCGCAGAGAGAGAGAGAGAGAGCGCGCAGAGAGAGAGAGAGACGGGGCGCAGAGAGAGAGAGAGAGAGAGACGGGGCGCAGAGAGAGAGAGAGAGAGACGGGGCGCAGAGAGAGAGAGAGAGACGGGGCGCAGAGAGAGAGAGAGACGGGGCGCAGAGAGAGAGAGAGACGGGGCGCAGAGAGAGAGAGGGACGGGGCGCAGAGAGAGAGAGAGAGACGGGGCGCAGAGAGAGAGAGAGGGACGGGGCGCAGAGAGAGAGAGAGACGGGGCGCAGAGAGAGAGAGAGAGACGGGGCGCAGAGAGAGAGAGAGACGGGGCGCAGAGAGAGAGAGACGGGGCGCAGAGAGAGACGGGGCGCAGAGAGAGAGAGAGAGACGGGGCGCAGAGAGAGAGAGACGGGGCGCAGAGAGAGAGAGAGAGAGAGACGGGGCGCAGAGAGAGAGAGAGAGAGAGACGGGGCGCAGAGAGAGAGAGAGAGGGACGGGGCGCAGAGAGAGAGAGAGGGACGGGGCGCAGAGCGAGAGAGAGAGAGAGAGAGACGGGGCGCAGAGAGAGAGGGACGGGGCGCAGAGAGAGAGACGGGGCGCTGAGAGAGGGACGGGGCGCAGAGAGAGAGAGACGGGGCGCAGAGAGAGAGAGAGGAGGGCGCGGAGAGGGAGGGCGCGGAGAGGGAGGGCGCGGAGAGGGAGGGCGCGGAAAGGGAGGGAGAGGGAGGGAGGGCGCGGAAAGGGAGGGAGGGGGAGGGAGGGCGCGGAAAGAGATGGAGGGAGGCGCAGAGGGGGCGAGAGAGGGTCAGAGAGGGCGCAGAGAGAGAGGGGGCATGCAGAGAGAGAGGGTGGGCGCGCAGAGAGAGAGAGAGGGGGGCGCGGAGAGGGAGCAGAAAGGGCGCAGAGAGAGAGGGGGGGCGTGCAGAGAGAGGGAGAGGGGGGTGCAGAGAGGGGGAGGGAGGCGCAGAGGGGGCGAGAGAGGGGGCAGAGAGAGAGAGATGGAGACACAGAGAGACAGAGACGGAGACTCAGAGAGAGAGACAGAGAGCCAGCCAGTCCACCCACCCAGACTCCATTTCCCGCATCTACTGCTTTTTGTGGGACAGTTGCACACTTCTACCACCCTTTGTGTGAAGAAGTGTTTCCTAATTTCACGCCTGAATCGCCTGGCTCTGATTCTAAGGTTATATCCCCTTGTCCTGGAACTGCCTCACCAGCAGAGAAAGTTTCTCTCTACCCTATCAATTCCATTTAAAATCCTAAAAAACCCCAATCAAAACACCCCTTAACCTACAGTGTGGAGCCCAGAATTGGACACAATACTCCAGTTGAGGCCGAACCAGTGTTTTATAAAGGTTCTTCATCACTTCCTTGCTTTTTCTGAATGCACGTAGCATTCGTAACAAAATAGACGAGTTAATGGCACAAATAGCTACATATGGGTATGATCTTGTGGCCATTACAGAAACATGGCTGCAGGGTGACAATGCCTGGGAATTAAACATACCAGGTTATTTAACGATCAGGAAGGACAAGCAGGAAGGAAGGGGAGGTGGGGTGGCTATGTTAATAAAGGAAGGAATCACTGTAATACAGAGAAATGATATTGGGTCAAAAGATCAGGATAATGAAACAGTTTGGGTGGAGATAAGGAATAATAAGGGGGAAAAAACACTAGTGGGCGTAGTCTATAGGCCTCCGAACAGTTGCAACTCGGTTGGACGGAGTATCAATCAGGAAATAGTTGAGGCTTGTAATAAGGGAACATCTATAATTATGGGGGATTTTAACTATCATATTAATTGGACAAATCAAATTGGGCAGGGCTGCCTTGAGGATGAGTTCATTGAGTGTATTAGGGATGGGTTTCTTGAGCAGTATGTAACTGAACCGACCAGGGGGCAAGCAACCTTAGATCTGGTCCTGCGTAACGAGACAGGATTAATTAAAAATGTCCTAGTAAAGGATCCCCTTGGAATGAGTGACCATAACATGGTTGAATTCCATATTCAATTAGAGGGTGAGGAGGTTGGATCTCAAACAAGCGTGCTAAGCTTGAATAAAGGAGACTATGAAGGTATGAGAGCGGAATTGAGTAGAGTGGATTGGGAAAATAGATTAAAGGGTAAGACGATACATGATCAGTGGTGTACATTTAAGGAGTTATTTTACAACTTCCAAAAAATATATATTCCACTGAGGAAAAAAAGGGTGTAAAAGAAAAGACAGCCATCCGTGGCTAAGTAAAGAAATTAAGGATAGTATTCGACTAAAAACAAGGGCATATAAGGTAGCCAAATCTAGTGGGAGGATAGAGGATTGGGAAAACTTTAAAAGACAGCAAAAAATAACAAAGATTGATTAAGAAAGGGAAGATAGATTATGAAAGTAAATTAGCAAAAAATATAAAAACAGATAGTAAGAGTTTTTATAGTTATATAAAAAGAAAAAGGGTGGCTAAAGTAAATGTTGGTCCCTTAGAGGATGAGACCGGGAAATTAATGGTGGGAAATATGGAGATGGCAAAAACACTGAATGAATATTTTATATCAGTCTTTACAGTAGAAGACACTAAGAATATCCCAACACTGGACAAACAGGGGGCTATGGGGGGGAGGAGATAAACACGATCAAAATCACTAAGGAAGTGGTACTCGGTAAAATAATGGGACTCAAGGCGGATAAATCGCCTGGACCTGATGGCTTACATCCTAGGGTCTTGAGGGAAGTGGCGGTAGGGATTGTGGATGCATTGGTAATAATCTTCCAAAACTCCCTGGACTCAGCAAAGGTCCCGGCAGACTGGAAAACTGCTAATGTAACACCCTTATTTAAAAAGGGCAGTAGACAGAAGGCTGGAAACTATAGACCGGTTAGCCTAACATTTGGAGTCCATTATTAAGGAGACAGTAACAGGACAGGCTTTAGTTTCCTGGATCACTGGGTCTGCTTCTGGGACAGGTGGGACTTGTACAAGTCGGACGGTTTACACCTGAACCAGAGGGGAATCAATATCCTTGCGGGGAGGTTTGCTAGCACTGCTGGGGGGGGTTTAAACTAATTCGGCAGGGGGATGGGATACAGAGTGGAGCTATAGTAGGGGGTGATGTACAGCCAAATAAGGAGGAAAAAACAAGTCAGCAGGGAAGGCAGAGCAAAGATGTGAAGGCAAAAGGGAATATGGCAGGGCTGGAAGGCATTTATTTTAATGCAAGGAGTCTTGCAAATAAGGTGGATGAACTGAAGTTGTTGAACACATGGGAGTACGATATTGTTGCTATCACGGAGACATGGTTGAGGGAGGGTCAGGACTGGCAGCTAAATATTCCGGGGTATAGAATCTTCAGGCGAGACAGAGGGGGGTGTAAAAGGGGAGGGGGTGTTGCAATATTAATTAAGGAGTCTATTACTGCTGTAAGGAGGGATGATATATTAGCGGGTTCCTCTAATGAGGCCATATGGGTAGAACTTAAAAACAAAAAGGGGTCAAGCACCTTGCTGGGAGTGTACTATAGGCCCCCAAACAGTCAGGGGGAGATAGAGGAACAGATATGCAGGCAGATATCAGAAAAGTGTGAAAATAATAGGGTAGTAATAGTGGGGGATTTCAACTTCCCCAATATAAATTGGGATAGTCAGAGTGTGAAAGGCTTGGAGGGAGCAGAATTCTTAAAGTGCATCCAGGAAAGCTTTTTGAGCCAACATGTAGAAAGTCCTACAAGAGAGGGGGCGGTACTGGACCTAATTCTATGGAATGTAGCCGGGCAAGTGGTGGAAGTGTCAGTAGGAGAGCATTTTGGCGATAGTGACCATAATTCGGTGAGATTTAAGGTGGTCATGGAAAAAGACAAAGACGGCCCGGAAATCATGGTTCTAAATTGGGGGAAGGCCGATTTTAATAAGATAAGGCAGGATCTGGCCAAAGTGGACTGGGAGCAGCTGCTTATAGGAAAATCCACATCAAAACAGTGGGAGACTTTCAGAAGGGAAATAGAGAGTACAACGCCAACATGTTCCTGTAAAGGTCAAGGGTGGGACCAACAAGCAAAGGGAACCTTGGATGACAAGGGATATACAAAAATGCATTAGGAAAAAAAGGGGGGCTTTTGGCAGTTACAAAAGACAAAAGACGGTGGAAGCCCTAGAAGAGTATAAGAGGTGCAGGGGCATACTTAAAAAGGAAATTAGGAGGGCGAGGAGGGGCCATGAAATAACACTGGCGAGCAAAATAAAGGAAAATCCTAAGATGTTTTATAAGTATATTAAGGGCAAGAGGATAACCAGGGAAAGGGTAGGGCCCATTCGGGACCAAAGTGGCAAGCTGTGTGTAGAGCCAGATGAAGTAGGTGGGGTTTTAAATGAATTTTTTGCCTCAGTGTTCACTATGGAGAAAGACGGTGTAGACATAGAAGTCGGGCAAGGGGACTGTGACATACTTGAACATATTAGCATCGAGAGGGAGGAGGTACTAGCGGTTTTAGCAGGCCAAAAAGTGGATAAATCCCCAGGCCCGGACGAGATGTATCCCAGGCTGTTGTGTGAGGCAAAGGAGGAGATTGCAGGGGCTCTGACACAAATTTTCAGAACCTCTCTGGCCACAGGGGATGTACCAGAGGACTGGAGAACAGCTAATGTAGTACCATTATTCAAGAAGGGTAGCAGGGATAAACAAGGGAATTACAGGCCAGTGAGCCTAACATCTGTGGTAGGGAAATTATTGGAAAAAATTCTGAGGGACAAAATTAGTCTCCACTTGGAGAGGCAAGGATTAATCGGGGATAGTCAGCATGGCTTTGTCAAGGGTAAATCATGTCTGACCAATCTGATTGAATTTTTCGAGGGGGTGACTAGGTGTGTGGATGAGGGAAATGCTGTGGATGTGGTTTACATGGACTTCAGTAAAGCTTTTGACAAGGTCCCGCATAGGAGACTGGTCAAGAAGGTAAGAGCCCATGGGATCCAGGGGGCCTTGGCGCGTTGGATCCTAAACTGGCTGAGTGGCAGGAGGCAGAGGGTGATGGTCGAAGGTTGCTTTTGTGACTGGAAGCCTGTGTCCAGTGGGGTACCTCAGGGATCGGTGCTGGGTCCCTTGCTGTTTGTGATCTACATTAATGATTTGGATGAGAATGTAAAGGGTATGATAAGTAAGTTCGCGGATTGGTGGGGTGGTAAATTGCGAGGAGGAAAGCCTCAGGCTACAGGACAATATTAACGGGTTGGTCAGATGGGCGGAAAAGTGGCAAATGGAATTTAACCCGGAAAAGTGCGAGGTGATGCATTTTGGACGGACAAATAAGGCAAGGGAATACACAATGAGCGGTAGGACCCTAGGAAGTACAGAGGGTCAGAGGGACCTTGGTGTACATGTACATAGATCCCTGAAGGCAGCGGAACAGGTAGATAAGGTGGTTAAAAAGGCTTATGGGATACTTGCCTTCATTAGCAGAGGCATAGAATATAAGAGCAGGGAGGTTATGATGGAGCTGTACAAAACGCTGGTGAGGCCACAGCTGGAGTACTGTGTGCAGTTCTGGTCGCCTCACTATAGGAAGGATGTGATTGCTTTGGAGAGGGTGCAGAGAAGATTCACCAGGATGTTACCTGGGATGGAGCGCCTCAGCTATGAAGAGAGACTGGACAGGCTGGGGTTGTTTTCCTTGGAGCAAAGAAGGCTGAGGGGGGACCTGATTGAGGTGTACAAAATGATGAGGGGCATAGATAGGGTAGATAAAGAGGAACTTTTCCCCTTAGTAGGGGGGTCAATAACAAGGGGGCACAGATTCAGGGTAAGGGGCAGGAGATTTAGGGGGGATTTGAGGAGGAACTTTTTCACCCAGAGGGTGGTTGGAAGCTGGAACTCACTGCCTGAAAGGGTGGTAGAGGCAGGAACCCTCACAACATTCAAGAAGCATTTGGATGAGCACTTGAAATGCCATTGCATACAAGGCTATGGACCAAATGCTGGAAAATGGGATTAGACTGGACAGGGAGGGATGGGCGGCGCAGACACGATGGGCCGAAGGGCCTCTTTCTGTGCTGTAAAACTCTATGACTCTATGACATTTGGATAATCATAATTTAATAAGACAAAGCCAGCATGGTTTTATGAAGGGGAAGTCATGTTTGACAAATTTGCTGGAGTTCTTTGAGGAAGTAACATATAGGGTGGATAAAGGGGAACCAGTGGACGTAGTGTATTTAGACTTCCAAAAGGCATTTGACAAGGTGCCACACAAAAGATTATTGCTCAAGATAAAAAATCACGGGATTGGGGGTAATATTCTGGCATGGATAGAGGATTGGCTATCTAACAGAAGGCAGAGAGTTGGGATAAATGGTTCATTCTCAGACTGGCAATCAGTAACCAGTGGTGTTCCGCAGGGGTCAGTGCTGGGTCCCCAACTCTTTACAATCTATATTAACGATTTGGAGGAGGGGACCGAGTGTAACATATCAAAGTTTGCAGATGATACTAAGATGGGAGGGAAAGTAGTGAGTGAGGAGGACATAAAAAACCTGCAAAGGGACGTAGACAGGCTAAGTAAGTGGGCAGAGATTTGGCAGATGGAATACAATACTGGAAAGTGTGAGGTTATGCACTTTGGCAGGAAAAATCATAGAGCAAGTTATTATCTTAATGGCAAGAAACTGGAAAGTACTGAAGTACAAAGGGATCTGGGGGTCCTGGTGCACGAAACTCAAAAGGTTAGTATGCAGGTGCAGCAAGTGATTAAGAAGGCCAATGGAATGTTGGCTTTCATTGCTAGGGGGATAGAATATAAAAATAGGGAGGTATTGCTTCAGTTGTACAAGGTATTGGTGAGACCGCACCTGGAATACTGCGTACAGTTTTGGTGTCCATACTTAAGAAAAGACATACTTGCTCTCGAGTCAGTACAAAGAAGGTTCACTCGGTTAATCCCGGGGATGAGGGGATGGACATATGAGGAGAGGTTGAGTAGATTGGGACTCTACTCATTGGAGTTCAGGAGAATGAGAGGCGATCTTATTGAAACATATAAGATTGTGAAGGGGTTGGATCGGGTGGATGCGGTGAGGATGTTCCCGATGATGGGTGAAACTAGAACTAGGGGGCATAGTCTTAGAATAAGGGGCTGCTCTTTCAAAACTGAGATGAGGAGGAACTACTTCACTCAGAGGGTGGTAGGTCCATGGAATATGCTGCCCCAAAAAGCTGTAGAAGCTACATCATTACATAAATTTAAAACAGAAATAGACAGTTTCCTAGAAGAAAAGGGAATTAAGGGTTACGGGGAGCGGGCAGGAATTTGGACATGAGTCTAGGTTCGGATCGGTCATGGCCCTGTGGGTAGTGGAGCGGGCCCAGGGGCCGTGTAGCCTGATCCTGCTCCTGTTTCGTGTGTCTAATTCTGTTAGATTCAGGAGATGGTTCTGTGATAGTGGATTGGCGGTTAGGATCAGATCAGCCATGATCTTATTGAATGGCGGAGCAGGCTCGAGGGGCCGATTGGCCTACTCCTGCTCCTATTTCTTATGTTCTTACGTTCTTATGTTTTGTACTCTCTGCCTCTATTTATGAAGCCCAGGATCCCGTTTGCATTTTTAACCACTTTCTCAACCTGCCCTGCCACCTTCAATGATTTGTGTACATATACCCCCAGGTCTCTCTGTTCATGCACCCCCTTTAGGATTGTACCCTTTAGTTTATATTGCCTCTCCTCGTTCTTCCTCCCAAAATGTATCACTTCACACCTCTGCCATTCGGCCCTCGTGTCTATGCGGGCTCTTTGGAACAGCTGTCCAATTTAGTCCCACACCCCTGCTCGTTCCCCATAGCCCTGCAAATGAGTCCTTGTCAAGTACATGTCCAATTGCCTTTTGAAAGTCCCCATGGAATCTGATTCCACCGCCCTTTCAGGTCGTGCGTTCCAGATCATAACAACCCTCTGTGTGAAGACATTTCTCCTCATTTCCCCTCTAGTTCTACCATTAATTTTCAATCTGTGACCTCTGGTTACTGACCCACTGCCAGAGGAAACAGTTGCTCGCTACTTACTCTATCAAAACCCCTCATGATTTTGAACACCTCAATGAGGTTCCCCCCTTAACCGTCTCTGCTCGAAGGAGAACAATCCCAGCTTCTCCAATCTCCCCACATAACTGAAGTCCCTCATCCCTGGTATCATCCTGATAAACCTCCTCTGTACCCTCTCCAAAGCCTCAACACCCTTTCTAACGTGTGGTGCCCAGAATTGTGGACAGTACTCCAGCTGAGGCCTAACCAGAGTTTTGTAAAGGTTTAGCAGAACGTCCTTGTTTTTTATACAGAACAGAAAGCAGAGAGTGGGAGTTAAAGGTTAAAGACTGGCAAAAGGTGAGAAGTGGTGTTGCACAGGGATCGGCACTGGGATCACTGTTCACCATTTACATAAACAATTTGGATTTGGACTCTGGAATTGGAGGGACAATTTCAAAATTTGCAGATGGCACCAAATTGGCGCTGTAGTTAGTGCAGAGGAGGACTGTTACAAAATACAGCAAGACGTTAATAAACTTGCAGAATGGGTGTGTAATTGGCAAATGAACTTCAATATAGATAAGTGTGAGGTGATATATTTTGGTAGGAAGAATAAGGAGGTCACATACTCCTCGAAAATAAGTGTCTGAATGGGGTAGAGGAACAGAGGGTCGGGGGGTACAGATACACAGATCACTAAAAGCAGGTGAAAAAGGCCATTAAAAAATCAAACCAAGCCCTGAGGTTCATTTCTAGAGGGATAGAATTGAAAAGCAGACAAGTTGTGTTAAACGTGTATCGAACCTTGGTTAGACCGCACTTGGAGCACCGTGAACTGATCTGGTCTCCGTATACCTTGGTTAGACCGCACTTGGAGCACCGTGAACTGATCTGGTCTCCGTATACCTTGGTTAGACCGCACTTGGAGCGCCGTGAACTGATCTGGTCTCCGTATACCTTGGTTAGACCGCACTTGGAGCGCCGTGAACTGATCTGGTCTCCGTATACCTTGGTTAGACCGCACTTGGAGCACCGTGAACTGATCTGGTCTCCGTATACCTTGGTTAGACCGCACTTGGAGCGCCGTGAACTGATCTGGTCTCCGTATACCTTGGTTAGACCGCACTTGGAGCACCGTGAACTGATCTGGTCTCCGTATACCTTGGTTATACCGCACTTGGAGCACCGTGAACTGATCTGGTCTCCGTATACCTTGGTTATACCGCACTTGGAGCACCGTGAACTGATCTGGTCTCCGTATACCTTGGTTATACCGCACTTGGAGCACCGTGAACTGATCTGGTCTCCGTATACCTTGGTTAGACCGCACTTGGAGTATATATCAGTTTTGATCTCCATAGTATAAAAAGGATATTGAGGCATTGGGGAAGGTTCAAAAGAGTTTTACTAGAATGATACCAGAACACTGAGGTGTTCTAGCTACCAGGAAAGGCTGAACAGAGAAGGCTGAGGGGTGACCTGATGGAGGTCTTTAAGATAATGAAAGGGTTTGATCGGGTAGACATAGAGAAGATGTTTGCACTTGTGGGGAGACCAGAACTCAGGGCCATCACTATAAGATAGTCATTAACAAATCCAATCGGGAATTCAGGAGAAACGTCTTTACCCAGAGAGTGGTGAGAATGTGGAACTTGCTACCACAGGGAGTGTTTGAAGTGAATAGTACAGATGCATTTAAGGGGAAGCTGGATAAGCATATGACAGAGAAAGGAATGGAAGGATATGTTGATGGGGTGAGATGAAGAGGGGTGGGAGGAGGCTCGTGTGGAGCATCAACACCGCCACGGACCAGTTGGGCCGAATGGCCTGTTTCGGTGCTGTAAATACTGTGATACTTTGTATTCAGTGCCCCTATTTACAAAGCCAAGTATCCCATACGCTTTCTTAACCGCCTTATCAACTTGCCTGCCCACCTCCAAGGATTTGTGAATATGCATCCCCAGGACCCCCTGCTCTTGCACCCCCCCCCCCTCAATACAGTACCATTTAGATTAGACCGCCTCTCCATGTTGTTCCTCCCAAAGTGCATCACCTCACACGTAGCCACATTAAACTGTATCTGCCGCGTGTCTGCCCATTTCACCGGTCTGTCTGTGTCCTCCTGAAGTCTGCTACTATCCGCCTCACTATTTACTACGTTGCCAAGTTTTGTATCATCCGCAGCTTCGAAGTTTTACTCCCTTTACCCAAGTCCAGGTCATTTATATATAACAAGAAAAGCAATGGTCCTAATACTGACCCCTGGGGGACCCCACTGCACACTTCCCTCCAGTCAGAAAAACACACTCTGCCTCCTATCTCTCGGCCAATTACGTACTCAAGTTATCGCCGTCCCTTTAATACCATGTGGTCAGAGCTCTGCTATCTCCACCCTAGCTTCCCTCAGTAATCTAGGATGCCACCAATGTTTGTGTCATCGGCAAACTTGGATATATGGCTCTTTATTGTGCCTTCCAAGTCTTTTATAAATGGAGTGAAAAGCTGAGGCCCAGTGGAGATCGCGGGGGCTCACGAGTCACATCCTGCCAATGAGAGTACTTACCCATTATCCCCACGCTCTGGCTCCTCTGTAACCAATTCCCTATCCAGCCAATAGGTTGCCTCCAATTCCATGCACTCTCATTTTTGTTAACAGTCTCTTGTGTGGAATCTTATTGAATGCTTTCTGGAAGTCCATATAAATAACATCCATTGACACTCCCCTGTCTACTACTTTAGTCACTTCCTTGATAATGTTTCCACTTGTGGGGAAGAGCAAAACTAGGGGCCATCAATATAAGATCGTCACCAAGAAATCCACTAGGGAATTCAGGAGAAACTTCTTTACCCAGAGAGTGGTGAGAATGTGGAACTCGCTCCCACAGGGAGTGGTTGAGGTGAATAGTATAGATTTAAGGGGAGGCTGGACAAGCATCTGAGGGAGAAGGGAATCGAGGGTTACGCTGATAGAGTTAGATGAGGAAAGACGGGAGGAGACTCGAGTGGAGCATAAACACCGGCACAGACTGGTTGGGCCGAATGGCCTGTTTCTGTGCTATATGTACTATATAATTCTATGATACAGGAGAATGTACAGGGGCTGTGGGAGGAGATTTGGCAGATGCAATATAATGTTGGAAAGTGTGAGGTTGTGCATTTTGGCAGAAAAAAATCAAAGAGCAAGTTATTATCTAAATGGAGAGAAACTGCAAAGTGCTACAGTACAAAGGGATCTGGGGGTCCTGGTGCATGAAACACAGAAGGTTAGTATGCAGGTACAGCAGGTGATCAGGAAGGCCAATGGAATCTTGGCTTTTATTGCAAGGGGGATGGAGTATAAAAACAGGGAAGTCTTGCTGCAGTTATACAGGGTATTGGTGAGGCCACACCTGGAATACTGCGTGCAGTTTTGGTTTCCATATTTAAGAAAAGATATACTTGCTCTCGAGGTGGTTCAGAGAAGGTTCACTCGGTTGATTCCGGAGATGAGGGGGTTGACGTATGAGGAGAGGTTGAGTAGGTTGGGACTCTACTCATTGGAGTTCAGAAGAATGAGGCGATCTTATCGAAACATATAAGATTGTGAGGGGGCTTGATCGGGTGGATGCGGGGAGGATGTTTCCACTGATGGGTGAGACTAGAACTAGGGGGCATAATCTTAGAATAAGGGGCTGCCCTTTCAAAACTGAGATGAGGAGAAACTTCTTCACTCAGAGGGCAGTAAATCTATGGAATTTGCTACCCCAGAGAGCTGCGGAAGCTGCGACATTAAATACATTTAAAATGGAGATAGACAGTTTCCTAGCAGATAAGGGAATTAGGGGTTACAGGGAGAGGGCAGGGAAGTGGACGTGAGTCTAGATTCAGATCAGCCATGATCTTATTGAATGGCGGAGCAGGCCCGAGGGGCTGTATGGCCTACTCCTGCTCCTACTTCTTATGTTCTTATGTAATCCGTGGTAGGTAGGGTGCGGGGCAGTAGGAGGAGTGGGTTGATGGACCATTAACGGTTGGTTTTGTTTCCTTGAGTCAGGCTCCTTTCTCCTCTCCTCCCTCAGGTTCCCAGCAGTCACCAGCCTCCATCTGTCCGCTGGTAAATTCTCAGAACCTCCCACAGCTTCGGCAAAGAGCATCACCGAGTTCCTGAGCGATGACGGCAGATCCAGCCAGATCACTGTACCCAGTTCTCCATCGCGGGGAGGGACTGTGACCCTGGGGCAGGCGGCCCGGGGCGGAGCGAGGCCGAGAGCAGGCTCCATCGCTTCGTTCTTCCATCAGGTCGCGTCACTTCCTGCGGCCGCATCGCCCTCGGTCAGAGGTGAGGAAGAGCATGTGACGCCTGAAGGAAGCATTGCACCGAGCCCATCGTTCTTCAAGATCAAAGCCCTTGGACCTCGCCTTGCAGACCCCCAGAGATCGCCCCTCCCGGAGCACTGCCCGGACCCCCAGAGATCGCCTCTCCCGGAGCACGGCCCGGACCCTCAGAGACCCTCCCTCCCGGAGCACAGCCCGGACCCCCAGAGACCCCCACTCGCAGAGCACAGCCCGGACCCCCAGAGATCGCCCCTCGCCAACCCCCAGAGACCCCCCCTCGCGGAGCACAGCCTGGACCCCCAGAGACGCTGCCTCGCGGAGCACAGCCCGGACCCCCAGAGATCCCCCCTCGCGGAGCACAGCCCGGACCCCCAGAGACCCCCCCTCGCGGAGCACAGCCCGGACCCCCAGAGACCCCCCCTCGCGGAGCACAGCCCGGACCCCCAGAGACCCCCCCTCGCGGAGCACAGCCCGGACCCCGAGAGACGCTGCCTCGCGGAGCACAGCCCGGACCCCCAGAGATCGCCCCTCGCCAACCCCCAGGCCCCTCCCCCACCTCACAGCCCGGACCCCCAGAGATCCTCCCAGGCCCCTCCCCCGCCTCACAGCCTCTCCCCAGGTGCACTGGTGCAGTGTGTGAAGTGTGGTGAATACAAGGCGCCCTGGGAGATTCCCGAGCACGAGGATTTCCACTTTGCCCTCGACCTCCAGAAGTCCCTCTCCGTGCCCCCCTCCCCTGCTCCTCCCGCCAACCCTCGAAGTGGGGCTGGCTCCACCGTATGCCGGAAGACGAAGGCAGTGAACCAACTGGTGCCCGGTGGTAAACGGCCCAGGATCGGCAGCAGGCAGACTCTGGACTCCTATTTTAAGAAAGCCCCGCGTTAGCGCACAAGGACCCAGTTTGGCAGAGCAGAGCTGGACGATCGGGCGGCTTTTATACTCCCTCCTCTCCGAGGCACCCGTAGCCCACAGGCTGTGGCAGCTTCAGTGTCGTAGTGCAGGGTGTGGGGCGGAGCGGTGCAGGGGCAGTGCCGGAAGGGGGGTGGTGGTGGGGCCGGGAGCAGTGCCGGGAGTTGGGCAGTGCTGGGCGGGGGGTAGTGGGGGGCCTGTAGCTCTGTCCTGGGTACCATGTGCTGAAGCATCAGGTTTCTGTGTTCCCGTTGCTCGCTCGGAGATGTGTGTTTCAGGGTCAGTGGGTTTGGATAATGTCGAGATGTTATTCCTGAATTGGCACAAATAAAGTTTTATGGGAAGTCCCAGAGTTTGGTCGAGTTTAATGGAGTCAGCATCGATCGAGACACTCAGTGTGAGACTGAGGCACACTGACCAGGAGAGGCCCCAATTCCAGCTCTGGCCTGTACTGAGTGAGCTCAGAATCTCAGCCTTTTCCTGCCCCACGCTCGGGGGCATTGCTGACTCGCCTCTGCGTCAGTTCTGTGGCGGTCTCGCCGCCTGATCCCTGGTTTGTCGGTCGGGGCCCACTGTCCCGGGGAGTGACAGACAGACACGCGATTGGTTGCCGCAGTGACGCTCATGGACCGACTGTGCCCTGTTGGCAGTGGATGGGGAGTCTGCTCCCATGAGTGTCGGGGTGCTGCTGTGGACCGTGGGTACAGGCAGGGCACCTCGGGCATCTTAGATGCCAGCCTCCAGTTCTGGGACCTCGGCCCTTTTTTCACCCGCGAGCCTGGACTTACATAAGAAATAGGAGCAGGAGTAGGCCAATCGGCCCCTCGAGCCTGCTCCACCATTCAATAAGATCATGGCTGATCTGATCCTAACCTCAAATCTTCTATCACTCTCCATCCACCTGAGATCTCCTGGGAGAGGCGAAAAACCAGATAAAGACCCAATGGCCAATTTGGGAGAAAAAAATCTGGGAAATTCCTCTCCGACCCATCTAGGCGATCGAAACTCGTCCAGGAGATCACTCTGTCCCTATATTTTCTACAGTACTTACCTTCTGTAAAGGTGATCTCCACCCCAGCCAGGAACAGGAATAAAACCATCTCCTGAAATCTAACAGAATTAGAACACAAGAAGTAGGAGCAGAACCAGGCTACACGGCCCCTGGGCCCGCTCCACTACCCACAGGGCCATGACCATTCCGAACCTAGACTCATGTCCAATTTCCTGCCCGCTCCCCGTAACCCTTAATTCCCTTTACTTCTAGGAAACTATCTATTTCTGTTTTAAATTTATTTAATGATGTAGCTTCCACAGCTTTCTGGGGCAGCAAATTCCACAAACCTACCACCCTCTGAGTGAAGAAGTTTCTCCTCATCTCAGTTTTGAAAGAGCAGCCCCTTATTCTAAGATTATGCCCCCTAGTTCTAGTTTCACCCATCATTGGGAACATCCTCACCGCATCCACCCGATCAAGCCCCTTCACAATCTCATATGTTTAAATAAGATTGCCTCTCATTCTTCTGAACTCCAATGAGTAGAGTCCCAATCTACTCAACCTCTCTTCATATGACCACCCCCTCATCCCCGGGATTAACCGAGTGAACCTTCTTTGTACTGACTCGAGAGCAAGTATGTCTTTTCTTAAGTATGGACACCAAAACTGTATGCAGTATTCCAGGTGCGGTCCCACCAATACCTTGTACAACTGAAGCAATACCTCCCTGTTTTTATATTCTATCCCCCTAGCAATAAAAGCCAACATTCCATTGGCCTTCTTGATCACTTGCTGCACCTGCATACTAACTTTTTGAGTTTCGTGCACCAGGACCCCCAGATCCCTTTGTACTACAGTACTTTCCAGTTTCTTGCCATTAAGATAATAACTTGCTCTGTGATTTTTCCTGCCGAAGTGCATAACCTCACACTTTCCAGTGTTGTATTCCATCTGCCAAATCTCTGCCCACTTACTTAGCCTGTCTATGTCCCTTTGCAGGTTTTTTATGTCCTCCTCACTCACTACTTTCCCTCCCATCTTTGTATCATCTGCAAACTTTGATATGTTACACTCGGTCCCCTCCTCCAAATCGTTAATATAGATTGTAAAGAGTTGGGGACCCAGCACTGACCCCTGCGGAACACCACTAGTTACTGGTTGCCAGTCTGAGAACGAACCATTTATCCCAACTCTCTGCTTTCTGTTAGAGAGCCAATCCTCCACCCACGCCAGAATATTACCCCCAATCCCGTGATTTTTTATCTTGAGCAATAATCTTTTGTGTGGCACCTTGTCAAATGCCTTTTGGAAGTCTAAATACACTACATCTACTGGTTCCCCTTTATCCACCCTGTATGTTACTCCCTCAAAGAACGCAAGCAAATTTGTCAAACATGACTTCCCCTTCATGAAACCATGCTGAGTTTGTCCTATTAAATTATGTTTATCCAAATGTCCCGTTACTGTCTCCTTAATAATGGACTCTAACATTTTACCAACCACAGATGTTAGGCTAACAGGTCTATAGTTGCCAGCCTTCTGCCTACTACCCTTTTTAAATAAGGGTGTTACATTAGCAGTTTTCCAATCTGCAGGGACCTTTGCTGAGTCCAGGGAGTTTTGGAAAATTATTACCAATGCATCCACAATCCCTACCGCCACTTCCCTCAAGACCCTAGGATGCAAGCCATCAGGTCCAGGGGATTTATCCGCCTTGAGTCCCATTATTTTACCAAGTACCGCTTCCTTAGTGATTTTAATCGTATTTAGCTCCTCCCCCCCCCCCCCCAGAGCCCCGTTTGTCCAGTGTTGGGATATTCTTAGTGTCCTCTACCGTAAAGACTGATACAAAATAATTGTTCAGCGTTTTTGCCATCTCCATGTTTCCCACCATTAATTTCCCGCTCTCATCCTCTAAGGGACCTACATTTACTTTAGCCACCCTTTTTCTTTTTATATAACTATAAAAACTTTTGCTGTCTGTTTTTATATTTTTTGCTAATTTACTTTCATAATCTATCTTCCCTTTCTTAATCAATCTTTGTGTTATTTTTTGCTGTCTTTTAAAGACTTCCCAATCTTCTATCCTCCCACTAGATTTGGCCAACCTTATATGCCCTTGTTTTTAGTCGGATACTATCCTTAATTACTTTACTTAGCCACGGATGGCTATCTTTTCTTTTACACCCTTTTTTCCTCAGTGGAATATATTTTTTTTGGAAGTTGTAAAATAACTCCTTAAATGTATACCACAGATCATGTACCGTCTTACCCTTTAATCTATTTTCCCAGTCCACTCTAATCAATTCCGCTCTCATACCTTCATAGTCTCCTTTATTCAAGCTCAGCACGCTTGTTTGAGATCCAACCTTCTAATTGAATATGGAATTCAACCATGTTATGGTCACTCATTCCAAGGGGATCCTTTACTAGGACATTTTTAATTAATCATGTCTCATAGAAACATAGAAGATAGGAGCAGGAGTAGGCCCTTCGAGCCTGCTCCGCCATTCAACGAGATCATGGCTGATCATCCAAACCCTAGCACCCGGTCCCTACACCGACAGCCATCCCACCCAAGCCCTATCCCCATAACCCCACGTATTTAATCCCCCCTAACACTAAGGGCCAATTTTTATCATGGCCAATCAACCTAACCCGCACATGTCTCATTACACAGGACCAGATCTAAGGTTGCTTGCCCCCTGGTTGGTTCAGTTACATACTGCTCAAGAAACCCATCCCTAATACACTCAATGAACTCATCCTCAAGGCAGCCCTGCCCAATTTGATTTGTCCAGTTAATATGATAATTTAAATCCCCCATAATTATAGCTGTTCCCTTATTACAAGCCTCAACTATTTCCTGATTGATACTCCGTCCAACAGAGTTGCAACTGTTCGGAGGCCTATAGACTACGCCCACTAGTGTTTTTTCCCCTTATTATTCCTTATCTCCACCCAAACTGTTTCACTATCCTGCTCCTTTGACCCAATATCATTTCTCTATTATAGTGATTCCTTCCTTTATTAACATAGCCACCCCACCTCCCCTCCCTTCCTGATTGTTAAATAACCTGGTATGTTTAATTCCCAGTTATGGTCACCCTGCAGCCATGTTTCTGTAATGGCCACAAGATCATACCCATCTGTCGTGATTTGTGCCGTTAACTCATTCATTTTGTTACGAATGCTACGTGCATTCAGATAAAGAACTTTCAAATATGTTTTGTTACTTAGTTCGTTTTTTTTCCCCTTTTAGTACTTTACTTTTTACTCCATATCTTCTGTCCCTTCCTGACACGTTCTGTTTTTTAATTCCCCCACTACCTAAGTCTATGACCTTCTCCATTGTCATTTCTATTATTTGCTCTCTAGAAACCTCCCCCCTACTAATTAGTTTAAAGCCCTCTCTCCAGCCCTAGTTATATGATTCGCCAGGACTCTAGTCCCAACACTGGTGCCAGTGTCCCAAGAAGCAAAACCCATTTCTCCCAGTCTTTGAGCCACGCATTTCTTTAATTTTATTTATCCTAGCGAGTGTTGCCGGGCTATTCGACCACAGAAGGATTCACACCCTGGGCCGAGCCTCTCAGTTTCCAATTCATTCCTTTCCTGGTTTTCTTGTGGTTCTGTTCCCATAGTAACCAGCAGGCTCCGCCCACCATGACAGCAGCTTCAGACGTTGCACTTCCTGCTCTTTCCATCACCATTAACCCCAGCCCCCTGCAGCAGCGAGTGCGCGATCGGTTCAAAGCAGATTCTCAAAGAGTTACTGCTCACTGACCCCACTTCCACCATTCCCCCTGAGGTGGTGAGGATTGTATGATTTTATTCAATGTGAGATCCTGCAGTCTCCTCCCCTGCCTATCAGTTTGTTGTTCAGGCGTTTCCAAACTTTGTCTCGCACACTGGCTCTGCTTTTGCATCAGCTGCTGTTGGTGGTGAATGGTTTTGGGGAAAGATAGTTCCAGATTTCCACTGCCCTTTGTGTAAAGAAATACTGACCGACATTACCCGGACCAGCCTGCCTCTCATTTTAAGGTTAAACCCCTTTTTTCTGAACTCACCCACCAGAGGAAATAGTTCCTATCAACATCTTAAATGCTTCAAATAATTCACCCCTTAATTTTCTATAGTTAAAGGAATACAAGCCTCGTCTATGCAACCTATCCTTGTAATTTAACCCTGTTAAGGAGAGGATTGTTATTGTCTTATGAGCAGATCAAATGGGTTTGTTTCAGTCAGTTACAAGCAGCCTGCCTTTAACTTGCTTTGTAAATTAGGTTCACCCCTCCTGGAATATGTCGCCATGTCTTCGGTCACGTTTGTGGTATCAGGGTCACTGGCCAAGGATTAAAAGCAGTTGCATCAGTTGCTCGCTCTTGCACGGTGACTCACCGAGTTACATCAGCACCAGCTGTGCTGGTTATGCCCCTCCCTCAGAGAAACGCCCTGAAAACCTTTGATTCTATTGCCCAGCAGATTGAAAGGTCAGCAAAGAGCTGGCTGGCGATCTGGGTGCAGCCCTTGGTTACAGGCACCAAGCCTGAGCAAGTGACATGGCAGGAAAGGGCTGAACACTTCATTTAGGGAACATCAGAGAAACAGGCAATTAAAATTTTATTTATTTAAAACAAATTTCTCTGTACATTATATACAGAAACACAATGTACATAAACAGTCCTATATCACATTAAAACAAGCACCAGTCACTTTACTGAGCGCAACCAGTGGATTAAAGTGAAGTAGCTTTCCCCAGCCCGAGAGAGGGGGACACTGCAAATCAAACACCAAACCTCAGGCACATTATTCAGGCTCTCTCTCCCCCACCTTATCCTGCCCTCAATCTGTACCCTTCTCCTGCTCTCATCTCAAGCTGGGTTTCAGTGTCCCGCAGGCATTGCCAGCCCTCCTGTCCATTCCCAAACTGCACTGGGCGCACACAGCCTGATCTCATCCTTACCTCACACCCACAAAGGACAGATAGAGTAAAGCTCCCTCTACACTGTCCCATCAAACACTCCCAGGGCAGGTACAGCATGTGTTATATACAGAGTAAAGCTCCCTCTACACTGTCCCATCAAACACTCCCAGGGCAGGTACAGCACAGGTTGGTGCTGAATTAGAGGCTCCCAGTGCCTATATTGAACTCATTTCAGACTGCAAAACTCTTCACATTGAACTTCACGAGTAAGCAGAGAGAAAAGTCCCGAAACCTTTCTGTGTAGGATTTGAAGCCAATCTCTAAAGCAGGACAAGCAATAAATCAGCAGAGGGGAGAGACACAGAGACCAATCGATTGATTCTTCCTGGAAGGACACACGCTGAAAGGTGTTAAGTTTTACAGCAGGTTTCGTTTTGATATTTAATTGAGTTGAAGGTGTAGGGGGCTCCCTCTGAGCTGAGGTCGTGACAGTCAGTGCAGTTGAGCAGGTGTTTAATCCTGTTGGTTGCCCAGAATCTGGGGTTTCGAACGGTCCTTCTTGATGAAGCCTGCGGTGGGGCTCGCGAATGCTGCAGAAGGGCAGTCAGTCCCTTTCCCCATTGCACAGGCTCTCAGCACTTCAGGTCAGATATAACCTTGGTTACATGACCGATCCCTTTGGTCACTCCTTCACGGAATAGAAGCTTCGCCCCCACTTTCAGGTACTCTGGGTGTTTAATAAAACGGAAACGGACGACAGCTTTCTCCCCGGTTCTCAACTCCTCCTGAAAAAACCAATGCATCACATCAGCTCCGATAGGGTCCACGGGGCAGAGTCGGGGCAGCGCCGGGGCGCGGGGCAGCGGCGGCGCGGGGCAGTCGGGGTCCACATTTCAACAGAGTCACGGGGCGGGGGGTCAAGTGCCACCCCGAGAGTGAGCGTGGGGCCGCTGAGAAGGGGAGATAGAATATATCCCGCCAGCAGGAGCTGGGAGTTTGTAAATGCAACTCACCTTTCCGTGGATCAGCTCTACAATCGCTGTCTGTCGAACATTGCCAACGTGCACGGTGACCTGGAATCCCTTGCGGAATGTCTTTGCATGGAAAAGCAACACAATTTCCGATTCGAATAGGGAGCCAACAGTCGGGTGCATCTGGAGACTCACCATCACCATCCCCTGGGTGAGAGAGTCAAGTGAGTTACAATCCACCACACCACATCGCCAGTACCTGCCCACACTCATGGTGTCATGGTCCCCCATTATAGAATCAGAGAATGGCCTCTTTCTGTGCTGTAACCATTCGGCCGGTCGAGCCCATGCTGGCTCTCTGCAAGAGCACTTAAGCTAGTCACTCTCCCTGTAGCCTGCAAATCTTTTTCCTTCAGGTACAGGAAACTTTGGTTTATCCGGAGGTTGTATGTCCGGAAACCTCGATCTAACGGCAGAAATCAGCAGCCGTTTTGGTTAGGTTTTTTTTCTTCTCCTAGCATTTTTTTTTTTTTTTTTATATAAAAACAGTCAGGAGATGAAAACCTCCGTATCCTTCAACATTAGCGCTGGTCTATCCGGAAGTTTTGATAGATCGACAGCAGCTCGGTCCCGTCGGTGCCGGATATCGCAAAGTTTCCAGTACTTAACCAACTCCCTTTTGAAAGCCACGATTGAATCTGCCTCCACCACCCTCTCAGGCAGCGCATTCCAGATCCGAACCACTCGCTGCGTAAAACAGTTTTTCCTCCTGTCGCCTTTGGTTCTTCTGCCAATCACCTTAAATCTGTGTCCTCTGGTTCTCAACCCTTCTGCCAATGGGAACAGTTTCACTCTGTCCAGACCCCTCATGATTTTGAACACCTCTATCAAATCTCCTCTCAACCTTCTCTGCTCTGAGAACAACCCCAGCTTCTCCGGTCTATCTACAGTCCGCTCCCACATGACTGGCCAACCATAGTGCCCGTGTCCGGACCCCGGACAGTGACTAAGCCCAGCCTGTGTCCAGACCCCGGACAGTGACTAAGCCCAGACTGTGTCCGGACCCCGGACAGTGACTAAGCCCAGCCCGTGTCCGAACCCCGGACAGTGACTAAGCCCAGCCTGTGTCCGGACCCCGGACAGTGACTAAGCCCAGACCGTGTCCGGACCCCGGACAGTGACTAAGCCCAGACTGTGTCCGGACCCCGGACAGTGACTAAGCCCAGACTGTGTCCGGACCCCGGACAGTGACTAAGCCCAGCCTGTGTCCGAACCCCAGACAGTGACTAAGCCCAGACTGTGTCCGGACCCCGGACAGTGACTAAGCCCAGCCTGTGTCCGGACCCCGGACAGTGACTAAGCCCAGCCTGTGTCCGGACCCCGGACAGTGACTAAGCCCAGCCTGTGTCCGGACCCCGGACAGTGACTAAGCCCAGCCTGTGTCCGGACCCCGGACAGTGACTAAGCCCAGCCTGTGTCCGGACCCCGGACAGTGACTAAGCCCAGCCTGTGTCCGGACCCCGGACAGTGACTAAGCCCAGCCTGTGTCCGGACCCCGGACAGTGACTAAGCCCAGCCTGTGTCCGGACCCCGGACAGTGACTAAGCCCAGCCTGTGTCCGGACCCCGGACAGTGACTAAGCCCAGCCTGTGTCCGGACCCCGGACAGTGACTAAGCCCAGCCTGTGTCCGGACCCCGGACAGTGACTAAGCCCAGCCTGTGTCCGGACCCTGGACAGTGACTAAGCCCAGCCTGTGTCCGGACCCCGGACAGTGACTAAGCCCAGACTGTGTCCGGACCCTGGACAGTGACTAAGCCCAGGTTGATCGTTCCCTGATGGCAGTTCCTGTTTATGATGCATCACCCGTAACTGGGCCAGTGTTGAGTGAGCACGGTTACCTGCACGCACTTCCGGGACTACTTTTCCCATTCTAATCTGTGTCCACATACTGGAAATTCTCTAAGCACCACGCTGTAATTACACCCCCCCCCGCCCCAGCAGTTCCACGACCTGGACTGCAAAGAAATGGCAACCAACACTGCTGCTCCAGGAGCACGAGGAGGCCATTCAGCCCCTCGAGCCTGTTGTCATTCAATGAGATCATGGCTGACCTGTATCTTCACTCCACCTACCCGCGTTGGTTCTCTGCTTGATCGAATGTGTGGTTTTATAATGGGGAGTGCTTAGGTCTGCACACCCTGGCACTGTTGCCCCCTACCCTCTGGGTCTACATTCCTCTAGCCAGCCTGGGTTGACCTGGACACCCACCTTACGGAGCAGGGCCCTGTCGAAATTCCCCAGGGCCAGGGTGGCAGCCTGGCCCGCTCTCAGCACTCGACAGGCAGACCGGTTTCTCTGGATGCTGCACACTTTCAGAGGCAAGAACTTGCCGTTGTCTGTGGGGCCCACCACCAACTGCTCGCCCTCTTTGCAAATGCCACTAGGGTGAGAGAAAAAGAAGTCAAAAGCGTTGAGTAGCTGCTCTTAAAACGCCAGGCCTTCAGAAGGTGTGGGCTGGTCTCAGCAAGCCCTTTAAATGATTCAATAGTACATCATAACACAAGAAATAGGCCCTTCGATTCCCTTAGTGCCCAATCCAAGATCCATCGATCTCGACCTTGAATATACTCAACGACTGAGCCTCCACAGCCCTCTGGGGTAGAGAATTCCAAAGATTCACCGCCCTCTGAGTGAAGAAATTTCTCATCTCAGTCCTCAATGGCCGACCCCTTATTCTGAGACTGTGACCCCTGGTTCTAGACTCCCCAGCCAGGGGAAACAACCTCCCTGCATCGACCCTGTCAATCCCTTCAGAATCTTGTACGTTTCAATGAGATCACCTCTCATTCTTCTAATCTCTCGGGAATACAGGGCCAGTCAACTCAATCTCTCCGCATAGGACAATCCCCTCATACCCCCATCCCAGAAATCAGTCTAGTGAACCGATGTACAGAAGGGTTTTTATTCTTACCTGTACAGGGTCCCACCAACAACTGTCCCTACATCAGGTACAGAGTAGATTTCATCAACCTGAAGCAGGGGAAAGTAACACATCAGAACACAAGTATTATTAGGAACACAAGGCAGTCCCAAACCCTAAACAAGCACATCTCTAAAATAGGTTAACCTCATCGACCCCCCTCAACCCCACCCACCTCCTCCCCATCGCCCTCAATCCCACCTCCTCCCCACCGCCCTCCACCCCACCCACCTCCCCCCCATCGCCCTCAATCCCACCTCCTCCCCACCGCCCTCCACCCCACCCACCTCCCCATCGCCCTCGACCCTACCTCCCTCGACCCCACCTCCTCCCCACCTCACCCACCTCCCCATCGCCCTCGACCCCACCTCCCTCGACCCCACCTCCTCCCCACCTCCCTCGATCCCACCTCCTCCCTCCACCGCCCTCGACCCCACCTCCCTCAACCCTACCTCCTCCCCACCGCCCTCGACCCCCCTCCTCGCTCCTCCCCACCTCCCTCAACCCCCCTCCTCGCTCCTCCCCACCGCCCTCAACCCCCCTCCTCCCCACCGCCCTCAACCCCCCTCCTCCCCACCGCCCTCAACCCCCCTCCTCCCCACCGCCCTCAACCCCACCTCCTCCCTACTGCCCTCAACTCCACCCCCCCTCCCCCTCCTCCCCATTGCCCTCCACCCCCTCCCTCCATCGCCCTCGACCCCCTCCGCCCTCCTCCTCACCGCCCTCCTCCTCACCGCCCTCCTCCTCACCGCCCTCCTCCCCACCCACCTCAATCCCACCTACCAATGAGTGTGTTTGATGGGACAGTGTGGAGGGAGATTTACTCGGAGTGTTTGATGGGACAATGTGGAGGGATAGATGTTAAACCGAGGCCCTGTCTGCCCTCTCGGGTGGATGTAAAAGATCCCCTGGCACTATTTGAAGAAGAGCGGGGGAGTTCTCCCCGGTGTCCTGGCCAATATTTATCCCTCAAGCAGCCTCACTAAAACAGATTATCTGATCATTCATCGAATTTGCTGTTTGTGGGATCTTGCTGTGCGCAAATTGGCTGCCACGTTTTCTACATTACAACTGTGACTACACTTCAAAAAGTGCTTCATTGGCTGGGACGTCCTGGGGTTATGAAAGGCGCTGTATAAATGCCACTTCTTTCCTTTGCCTTGAATGCAGAATGAGGATTTCCCTGGCCGGACGGGCTCTTTACCTGAAACTCAGTCAGTTGCTGCATGAGCTCCTCCTGCTCCTTACTGTTGGTCAGTGGGGGCAACACGTTGAGGAAAACCTTCAGCAGGTCCAGGTTAACCCCGCTCACGCTGGACAGGGTGAAGATCGGAGTGATGCTAAACAGAACAAACCGCAACATTACTAACACAGGCTGCACACCTGGCAATGCTGCCCCCTCTCCATTGATCTTCACAGACTCCCACACCTACACGCCCAGGAGCGATGGCCAAGCTCACTCGACCGTTGGCTGTGATTCCTGGTCTGACGTTAGCCGATCTCCGTTCAGCTGGGAGGCTGGGATTGGCCTCAGCATTCCTGGGCTGATGGTGGGAGGGGACTAGCCAATGGCTCCTGCAAGACAGCAGATTCGCTGCTGGGCGAGACTGGGCCCAGGCTCAAGCTCAGCTTCTCCCCCAGCACCCTATAGTCCAATAACTGCAACCATCAGTGTCTGTGCCCACACATGAAGATTGGCCGTTGGGCACCAGGGTGGCATCACCTCTAACAGGGCACATTACATAGAATTCACAGCACAGACACAGGCCATTCAGCCCAATGCTCCACACGAGCCTCCCCTCTTCATCTCACCCTATCAGCAAATCCTTCAATTCCTTTCTCCCTCGTGTTTATCCAGCTTCCCCTTAAATGCATCGATACTATTCGCCTCAACCACTCCCTGTGGGAGCGAGTTCCACATTCTCACCACTCTCTGGGTAAAGAAGTTTCTCCTGAATTCCCTATTGGATTTATTAGTGACTATTTTATATTGACGGCCCCTAGTTCTGGTTTCCCCCACAAGTGGGAATATCTTCTCTACGTCTACCCGATCAAACCCTTTCATAATCATAAAAACCTCTGTCAGGTCACACCCCTCCCCCACCAGCCTTCTCTTTTGTAGAGAAAAGAGCCCCAGCCTGTTCAGTAGAAGAACTGAAGAATTAGGAGTCGTCGGCCACACGGCCCCTCGAGCCCGCTCCGCCACACGGCCCCGCTCCGCCACACGGCCCCTCGAGCCCGCTCCGCCCCTCGAGCCCGCTCCGCCACACGGCCCCTCGAGCCCGCTCCGCCACACGGCCCCTCGAGCCCGCTCCGCCACACGGCCCCTCGAGCCCGCTCCGCCACACGGCCCCTCGAGCCCGCTCCGCCACACGGCCCCTCGAGCCCGCTCCGCCACACGGCCCCTCGAGCCCGCTCCGCCACACGGCCCCTCGAGCCCGCTCCGCCACACGGCCCCTCGAGCCCGCTCCGCCACACGGCCCCTCGAGCCCGCTCCGCCACACGGCCCCTCGAGCCCGCTCCGCCACACGGCCCCTCGAGCCTGCTCCGCCATTCAATAAGATCGTGGCTGATCATCAACCTCAACTCCACTTTCACACCCGATCCCCATATTCCTCAATTATCCAGTCTTTCCCGATAGTTATAACCTCTCAGTTCTGGTATCATCCTTGTGAATCTTTCTTGCACCTTCTCAACGGCCTATCATTTTCATAATATGGAGTCCAGAACTGTGCACAGTGCTCCAAGTGTGGTCTAATCAAGGTATATGGAGTCCAGAACTGTGCACATTGCTCCAAGTGTGGTCTAATCAAGGTATATGGAGTCCAGAACTGTGCACAGTGCTCCAAGTGTGGTCTAATCAAGGTATATGGAGTCCAGAACTGTGCACAGTGCTCCAAGTGTGGTCTAATCAAGGTATATGGAGTCCAGAACTGTGCACAGTGCTCCAAGTGTGGTCTAATCAAGGTACATAGAAAACACACACACATTTCTGACCAGAACCAGGAAACAAATAGTAACAGAAAGCTAGAAAGACCAATGAAACTGGGGATGCTGAAGTAATGCATTCTGCTAAGCTGAGAAACACTCCACAGCGAGCGCAAGCCCCGGGGAAGGTACTGCGAGCAGAGAGTGATTTCTTACCTGGGAGACACTGCAAACTGCTGCGCAGCTATCACCGCGTCGTCACTGCTCGACACCAGCAGCGGCACCTTGTTGCAGCCCGGCTGCTTCAGAACCATCTCCAGCTGTTTGACGGTGCGATCAATGGTGGCCTTTGTACACAGGTCCACTTTACTGATCACAATGAAGAAGGGGACCTTGAGAGCCATGGCCAAGCCCAGGTGCTCCCTCGTGGTGCCGGCTACAGATACAAGAGGAGACAGAGAGGGTCAAACAGGCACCAGGTGACATCAGGGTTATTGTGTTCAAACAGAGCATCACCACACTCATCACTGGGCTCCTGTGGACATAGGAATGCAAGAATTAGGAGCAGGAGTGGGCCACACGGCCCCTCGAGCCTGCCCCGCCACACGGCCCCTCGAGCCTGCTCCGCCACACGGCCCCTCGAGCCTGCTCCGCCACACGGCCCCTCGAGCCTGCTCCGCCACACGGCCCCTCGAGCCTGCTCCGCCACACGGCCCCTCGAGCCTGCTCCGCCACACGGCCCCTCGAGCCTGCTCCGCCCCTCGAGCCTGCTCCGCCCCTCGAGCCTGCTCCGCCACACGGCCCCTCGAGCCTGCTCCGCCACACGGCCCCTCGAGCCTGCTCCGCCACACGGCCCCTCGAGCCTGCTCCGCCACACGGCCCCTCGAGCCTGCTCCGCCACACGGCCCCTCGAGCCTGCTCCGCCACACGGCCCCTCGAGCCTGCTCCGCCACACGGCCCCTCGAGCCTGCTCCGCCCCTCGAGCCTGCTCCGCCACACGGCCCCTCGAGCCTGCTCCGCCACACGGCCCCTCGAGCCTGCTCCGCCACACGGCCCCTCGAGCCTGCCCCGCCACACGGCCCCTCGAGCCTGCTCCGCCACACGGCCCCTCGAGCCTGCTCCGCCACACGGCCCCTCGAGCCTGCTCCGCCACACGGCCCCTCGAGCCTGCTCCGCCACACGGCCCCTCGAGCCTGCTCCGCCACACGGCCCCTCGAGCCTGCTCCGCCACACGGCCCCTCGAGCCTGCCCCGCCACACGGCCCCTCGAGCCTGCTCCGCCACACGGCCCCTCGAGCCTGCTCCGCCATTCAATAAGATCATGGCTGATCTTCGACCTCAACTCCACTTTCCCGCCCGATCCCCATATCCCTCGATTCCCCTGGAGTCCAAAAATCTATCGATCTCAGCCTTGAATATACTCAACGACTCAGCATTCACAGCCCTCTGGGGCAGAGAATTCCAAAGATTCACCACCCTCAGTAAACAAATTCCTCCTCATCTCGGTCTTAAATGGCCGACCCCTTATCCTGAGACTGTGACCCCTGGTTCTAGACACTCCAGCCAGGGGGAAACAACCTCTCAGCATCTACCCTGTCAATCCCCCTCAGAATCTTGTATGTTTCATTGAGATCACCTCTCATTCTTCTAAACTCGAGAGTGTATCGGCCCAATCTACTCAATCTCTCCTCATAGGACAGCCCTCTCATCCCAGGAATCAATCTAGTGAACCTTCGCTGCACCGCCTCCAAGGCAAGTACAGGAAACTGTGTGCTATCCGGCACCGACGGGACCGAGCTGTTGTCGTTCCCTCAAACCTGCCGGACACTCCAGCGCTAATGTTGAAGCATACGGAGCTTTTCATCTCCGTATCTGACAACAAACACTGTTGCTTAGCAACAGCTTCTAAACAGTCGGCCCGTACCTTGGAAGCATCTTTGTAGCTTAGCAACAGCTTCAGAGGGACTTTCCAGAGCCTGACTGTTGAAAAAAAAAGCCACGAGAAGGAAAAAACCTAACAAAACGGCTCCTGATGTTTGCCGGTGGCTCGAGCTTGCCGGACACTTAGCCTCCGGATAACACAGTTTCCTGTATATCCTTCCTTAGATAAGGAGACCAAAACTACACACAGTACTCCAGGTACTCACGGGCCCCAGCTTGCATCTGCAGGAGGGGGGGCAGGACAGCTGTACTGTACAAAGGGACTTCAGGGGCACTGAACACAGGCCCACTCCTCAGAGACCAGAGTCGGAGGGTTTTGCCTACCGCTCACTGCCACAGGCTGCACCAATCGATTGCAGCATCAGTGAAGTGCTGCAGTCCAATCTTAAGGTTAACCCACAGCCCTGCCCCTCGCTCGGGTACAGGATCCAGTCTCTCGTCACTGACCAGTACCTCACCCAAGTGGCCATTCATCGTATGTGACCACGACCGAGTGTTGGCAGGCCATTTCACTCTGGGGGGCTTCAGTGAGTCTGATCCTATCCTCCAACCCCCAGAAAGGGTAACGTTCCAACAGAGCTCACTGGATAATGATCAGGAACATGAACTCTGGCTGCTTTTACTCATTGGCACAGTATCAATAGCCTTCCCACTCTCGATGTCCCAGTATCAAGCCCACCCTCACTGTCAGCTGTGGCTCAGTGGGCAGCACACTCGCCTCTGTTGTGGGTTCAGGTCCCACTCCAGGGACTGGAGCACATAAAGCTAGGCCGACACTCCAGTGCAGTGCTGAGGGAGTGCTGCACTGTCAGAGGTGCCGTCTTTTGGATGAGACGTTAAACTGCTCTCTCAGGTGGACGTAAAAGATCCCAGGGCACTATTGGAAGAAGACCAGGGGAGTTCTCCCTGGTGTCCTGGGCTAATATTTCTCCCTCAAGCAACATAACAAAAACAGATTATCTGGTCATTATCACATTGCTGTTTGTGGGAGCTTGCTGTGCGCAAATTGGCTGCCGCGTTTCCACATTGCAACAGTGACTACATTCCAAAAGTACTTAATTGGCTGTAAAGCGCTTTGAGACGTCCGGTGGTCTTGAAAGGCGCTATACAAATGCATGTCTTTCTTGCTTTCTTTTACCAAGCCCGCTCCCTGCAGACATACCTATGCCAGTGTTGGCGCTGACGACAAGCATGGCAAAGTCCGGGCAGTAGCTTGTGAGGCCAAAGATGGTGGTCTTTAAGTACTTGTGGTGTCCTGCCAGGTCGATGAAGGTGATCATTTTAGAGGCACTTTCACAGATGACCTCTGCTGTCCGTGAGTCACTGTAATTTACCACCTTAAAGTGAGGCACAAGAAGCACGTAAAGAAAGGACTGAACTCGCAGGGTGAGCACTCTAAAATGTATTGCGTGAGGAGCTGAGCTACAGATCCATAGGGCCCAGGATTGATTTCCAGTCTGAGCTCAAACAGGAGCGCTGGTCCCGGGAGCAGGAAAATCCCCATCACTATCCAGTGACCCTAGCGTTGATGCTGCCCAGGCACTGTCTAAGTTCAGAGATGACCAACAAGCACTTGGTTTGCAACCAGGAGCAGTAACCCAGGGTCAATGGAACACAGGAACAGGAGTAGGCCATTCAGCCCCTGGAGCCTGTTCCAGGAGAGGAGATTGGAACACAGGAACAGGAGTAGGCCATTCAGCCCCTGGAGCCTGTTCCAGGAGAGGAGATTGACAAGAGTGGACAGGCTAAAATACCCTGCCAGGTGTTTCCACCCTGCTCTCCTGAAAGTTGCGAGTCCTCCCCTGGGGTAGTTTCACACGTTTCCTCTCCCTCACCCAGTGCCCAATGTGTGTGTACAAACCTAGACACCAAGTGCTGGGAGGATATTCAACAGTGGCTATCACATCAGCCCAATTCCACCCTTGACCTTCCCAGAAGAATTTCACTGGATAGCAACCAAGGGCAGGAACCCTCCCCGACTCCTGCTCCCTTCCCAACTGAGTGAGTGAGGTCAATCACAGCCTGGCTTAGGTCAGTTAACTCCACAGGGTTCAATCCTACACAGGCCGTGGGGGGGAAGCTGGGCATTTGACACAATGTCAGCACAGGCGAACGGTCCTACCTCTCCTTTGCTGTTGAATCCCAGGATCTCAAAGCTGATACTGGAGGTCCGGCCTGATTGGATTTCGTGCAGGTGCCTGAAAAGGTTGAGCCGTGCTCTGCCCCGTCCATTATCCAGCTCACCCTGTGTCAGGACCCCCAAGAGGGTCGACTTCCCCGAGTCCACATTCCCCAAAACTGCTACTCGCAGGTCAAGAAACTGCAAAGGAATCAAAGAGTGAGCGTTACATCCGCTCAACAGCTCACAGCTCTAGGTGTCTGCATCCTCTGCGGAAACAGCTCGGGGACTTCCAGCAGTTTCCAAACCTCTCCTTATTCAGACTGAATTTACAATCAGAGCACCTTTCTGCACAGCATAGTTCAAGCACTCTCCCCCTCCTCCACCTTCCCAGAGCGTCAGAACAGTTCACAGAGGTTCACCTACGACTGTAACATCACAGGCTTTGCCCCACTAGAACCATACAGCACAAAAGGCGGCCATTCAGCCCATCATGCCTGTGCCGGCTCTTTGAAAGAGCTATCCGATTAATCCCACTCCCCCCTGCTCTTTCCCCATAGCCCTGTGGCAGGCAAACTTGAAGAACCAGTTCCATCACTAAATACTGGTTGGTGGGTTTTCAGTCTCAGTCAGATCCCTTTTGTTCTCCAGAACACTGATGGTACACCTGTCTCTGAAGGACCACTCGAGGGGAGTCTGCAGTTCGCAGCACTTTGTGATAAGTACCCACACCCTCTAGGTTGAAATCGCTCAGTCATACTTAACGTAGGACTGTTACAGCCAGAGGGAGAGGACCCTCACCCCTTCTGTCTGGCCAGCCAGCAAAGTGCGGACAGTGATTAACTTCTCTGTCTGCTGGGAAATAGTTGACCCTCTGCTTGGCATCTCAACACTGGGCAGATTCGGGAAACCACAGGTGCTGCGCTGAGCCACATACATTAGTGTGAGGATTAGAGATCGATAAGGGGAGCAGCTTTGGGCCATACCTGCTGATCATCAGGAACTTTCCTGATCAAAACCTCGGCTATCCGCCTGGGCGAGTCCAAGTCATACTCCACGGTGCGCTCCCGGAGAATGGTGATGTCTGCTCCGACCCTACACACAGAACAAACAGCAACTTAGATACGGCAGCCTTGCAGTGCACACACAACACACAAGCAGCCCCCTGAAACCACACAATGGCTCGGGTGATGACTGCACCAACTGTTGGGGATGAGCCATGGGTTCCAAGGCTCTGTACTTAACAACACAGGGTCCTCAGTAAGGAACTGACCATCACTTGTTTCAGCTCGTGTTAAGCCAGCTCAAGGAAGGTTATAAACATCAAGGGCACATTTACTTTTCTGCCATCCTCCGCAGTGTCTTCAGAGAGGCCCGGAGTTCCTCCTCGGAGAGCCCCACCAGCAGACCATTGTCCTCCACACCAATCTGATAAACCGCCTCTCCTCGACCCTCCTGCAGCCGCCATTTCATCTGCGTGACCAGGTGCTCGAAGCGGTACTGGGAGGGGTTGACCAATTTCAGCTGGGGAAGAGAATGCAACAATTACTTGGACGATGAGATGGGTGCGGAAAACAACCCAACACCCAGATACAGCTGCATGACCCCCACCCAGCGATTCGACCTCCCGCCCCTCCCAATACACTAGTGTACACTCATCCCGCACCTGGTACACTGACGTATCCCACCCCCACTAACACAACTATCACCCCTACCTGGGACACTCATCCCCTCCCCCTCTCCGGGCACAATAACATCACCCTCTCCTCACCTAATACACTACCACCCACCCCCCCCACCTGTACAGTAACAGGACCACCCACCTCATATCCCTCCATAGATTTCAAAAACCAGATTAATTTCTTCCCTTCCCCCAATTTCTGTCCTCACCTGCTACCCTTCAGGGGAGATGTTAAACTCTCATGTAAAGATCTCATGGCATTATTTGTACAGCAGGGAGTTCTCAGTATTCAGGCCATCATTCTTCCCGCAAGCACCACCAAATATTATGAACTGCTCATTCACCGGAGTTATTTATTTGTGGGATCTTGCTGTGTGCAAAACAGCTGCCGCCCTGGCCCAGGTAACGGTCGCTCCTCTTCAAATCGATCAGGTGAACGCACAGCTGGTTTGGAACCACTCAGATGTGATACTGTCTGACGGCAATGACTCTTGCCAGAGTGCAGCTCCACAGATACTGGCAGCTCTCCAGCAGCTGGTGAAAGCAGCCACTCCACATGCAAGAGTCCAGACAACAACTCCCAGCAGGCTGGGCTCTTGTTCTTATCAGACAGCGACACATTGAGCACTTGCAGCAGGAACCCTGCCCAATTTGTCCCCAACTAACCCAGTGCCCTGGCTGCGATCACAGGCCGGGGATCAGACACTGATCAAGGGCCTTTAATGCAGAAAAAATGTCTCAAGGCGCTTCGGAGGTGAAACATGGACAGTGAGCCAAAGAAGAGTAGAATAGTGTCAGCTGTGGCTCAGTGGGCAGCACCCTCGCCTCCGAGTCAGAAAGTTGTGGGTTCAATTCCCAGTCGAGAGACTCGAGAACAAAAATATAGGCTTACACTCCAGTGGGGTACTGAGGGAGCGCCGCACTGTCGGAGGGGCAGTACTGAGGGAGCGCCGCACTGTCGGAGGGGCAGTACTGAGGGAGCGCCGCACTGTCGGAGGGGCAGTACTGAGGGAGCGCCGCACTGTCGGAGGGGCAGTACTGAGGGAGCGCCGCACTGTCGGAGGGGCAGTACTGAGGGAGCGCCGCACTGTCGGAGGGACAGTACTGAGGGAGCGCCGCACTGTCAGAGGGGCAGTACTGAGGGAGCGCCACACTGTCGGAGGGGCAGTACTGAGGGAGCGCCGCACTGTCGGAGGGGCAGTACTGAGGGAGCGCCGCACTGTCGGAGGGGCAGTACTGAGGGAGTGCTGCACTGTCGGAGGGGCAGTACTGAGGGAGTGCTGCACTGTCGGAGGGGCAGTACTGAGGGAGCGCCGCACTGTCGGAGGGGCAGTACTGAGGGAGTGCTGCACTGTCGGAGGGGCAGTACTGAGGGAGTGCTGCACTGTCGGAGGGGCAGTACTGAGGGAGCGCTGCACTGTCGGAGGGGCAGTACTGAGGGAGCGCCGCACTGTCGGAGGGGCAGTACTGAGGGAGCGCCGCACTGTCGGAGGGGCAGTACTGAGGGAGCGCTGCACTGTCGGAGGGGCAGTACTGAGGGAGCGCTGCACTGTCGGAGGGGCAGTACTGAGGGAGCGCCGCACTGTCGGAGGGGCAGTACTGAGGGAGCGCCGCACTGTCGGAGGGGCAGTACTGAGGGAGCGCTGCACTGTCGGAGGGGCAGTACTGAGGGAGCGCTGCACTGTCGGAGGGGCAGTACTGAGGGAGCGCTGCACTGTCGGAGGGGCAGTACTGAGGGAGCGCTGTACTGTCAGAGGGGCAGTATTGAGGGAGCGCCGCACTGTCGGAGGGGCAGTACTGAGGGAGCGCCGCACTGTCGGAGGGGCAGTACTGAGGGAGGGCTGCACTGTCGGAGGGGCAGTACTGAGCTGCACTGTCGGAGGGGCAGTACTGAGGGAGCGCTGCACTGTCGGAGGGGTTGTCTTTCTGATGAGACATTAAACCGAGGTGGACACAAAAGATCCCCAGGCACTATTTCGAAGAGCGGGGGGAGTTCTCCCCGGTGTCCTGACCAATATTTACCCCTCAACCAACACAACTAAAACAGATGATCCGGTCATCATCACATTGCTGGTTGTGGGAGCTTGCTGTGCACAAACTGGCTGCCGAGTTTCCTACATTACAACAGTGACTGCTCTTCAAAACAGACTTCCTTGTCTGTGAAGTGCTATGGAACGTCTGGTGACCGTGAAAGGCGCTGGAGAAATGAAGTTTTTTTCTGTCCTGTACAGCCTCCCTGTCACTATTGATGCAGCCAGTTGCAAATCCACTTCAATATCCATGCACCTATTCGATTCTTTTCTACCTTATCGCCCAGCCTCCCATGCAGCACTGGATCAAAGGACTTGCTGAAGTCCAGGTAAACGATGTCGGTGGAGTCTGCTTCATCCACAAGCTGCAATTCTCCATCAAAGAACTCTTAACAGGTTTGTCACCCTCCCCAATCTCCCCCTTCAATTAGGATAGCCCTCGTCAGTTACTTTGATTTCAGAAAGATCTCCCCTTTTCCAATCGCAGCTATTACAATGAGAGGGTCGAGGGAGAGAGACGGGGTGGTGGGGGGAGGTTGGTGGCAGTCACAGAGCTCTCGAATACATTGACAGACTCACCCTCTGCCACGGCTGAAACAATAGGAAGGAGAATACAAGTCCTAAACAATGATCACCCGTCTTTACACTACATTGTGTTAAATGCTAGAAAACAGCCTTTGAAGGAGAGCACATTTAGAAACACCTCGAGCTCTCCTCAAACTCACGGGCAACAGCAAAGGTGAGAACAGCACCGAGCTCACCTTGTATTCAATGTTTCCTTCTTCTGCCTGAAAAGAAAGCGACAGCGTTACTTCAAATATACGGCGGGCCTGGAGTCTCGACAGCCCTACAGTAAGCCCCACTCACCGACAGCTCTGTGGTGTGGTACTGAGCCACAGACAGAGTCCTGCGCTCCCAGCTTCAGTCTGATCTCTGCAGGGGCACTACAATTAGTTACAGTGTCTTTGGGGTAAGGAGGAGGAGCACAGCACGGAGCTCCCGGTCACTAGCACGAGGGCCTCAGTGGAATCCAGGCGATCTGACTGGCCTGTGATGCTCTCCAATAGCGAGCAGCTCACTGTCCTGACTCGTACATGAAGAATCGTCACTTGGGCGATGCACAAGGGGCTGACCAGAGCCCATGGAACCAAGCCCCAATGAGGGCCATTGCACTTAGAGGAGGTGGGGAGAGAGTCGGCACCTTTAAGCCCAGGGAGAAAGCAGGAAACATTAAAAACAGCTAACACCGAGTGATTACAAGGCAACAATAACCTGCCTTTATATAGCGCCTTTAATGCAGTAAAACATCCCAAGGCGCTTCACAGGAGTGTTGTAAAAGAAAATCTGACACCGAGCCACATAAGGGGATATTAGCACGATGACAAAAAGCTTGGTCAGAGGTAGTTTTTCAGGAGCGTTTAAAGGGAGGAGAGAGGTAGAGAGGCGGAGAGGTTTAGGGAGGGAATTCCAGAGCTTAGGGCCTCGGCACGGCCGCCAATGGTGGAGCGGTGGAAATCGGGGATGCTCAAGAGGCCAGAATTGGAGGAGCGCAGAGGGTTGTGGGACTGGAGGAGGTTACGGAGCTGGAGGAGGTTAGTCAGTGCCCTTCACATCCAACAGGCCAAAACAAACCCTGCTCACATCCAGTATAGATGAGGGAGGACATCGGCCCATCGAGTTCATCCTTCCATAGAAATCCACAATGTTTCCCCCATCCCCATCCCAGAGATTTTGCCTCCACTCTCCTATCCCAGACACTGATCACCGAGTTCTGAACTTGTTCTTTTCCAGTTTGTACCGATGGTCATGGTTTAACCTGAAATGGCGCTGAACATTAACCTTTCTAATTCCACTCACTACCACACGCCCCTCTACAAAGACCCCTCTCAAGCACCTCCTTTCAAGGTGGAACTGCTGAAGTTTTTCTACCCTCTCTTGGGTCACCCTTCGCTGCAGTGTTTCCATAGGTTTGGACGCTTCCTTTGTTCATTGCTGACCAGAACCACAGTAATCAGGATGCAGCATGACGACAGCACGATAGAAGTTCACAGACCAGTCCCAGACCGATACACTGTCTTTGTTTCGACACTAAAAGGAGCATAAAGTACCAAAGTCTGGAATGACTCAGTCTCACGCTGCTTCTCTCCCATCTCCTTTAGGAATCTGACTGTTTCACGGCTGTGTCAGGCTGGACCCCGATTGTGGAGAGGCAGGGCTGACACTAAAACCACAGTGTGTGTGTGACTGGACTGGTGCGGCGTGCATGTACCACAGGTCTGCAGCATGAGAATATGACATGCATACAAATAGCTCGTGTCCCCAGAAATTGTGGAGAGGAGACCTTCAACCAGGGCTCCTGCTCATCAGGACCCAGCGACCCCGGCCAGACACGTGTGTGGCCATCGAGTGAGGGCTGGGCTGGGCTGGAATAGCCACACAGTCAAATATTCCAGGCTGATTCCTGAGGAACAGCCACGGGTGAGGATCTGGAGCCTGTGAACTGTCTCCCAGTGGTCACGGTTGTCACTAGGTATATTTAGGAGATTGCACTGCAGCACACAGTGATCCACTTCTTTTGAGATGTCCTCAATGCATCACCCTCTGCTACTTAACATACTGAACAGGGAAAGCTCCTGATCTGTGGCTCCCAAACACTTTGCGTCTCTGAAATAAAGAGTGATGTGCAGCCAACAAAAAACTGACCAGAGCATGGGCCTCATCCAACGTGGAATTTTAATCAATTCATTCACTGCGCTCTCGCACACCAGCGATGAGGTCTGCGGGAACACTGTCACAGTCACGGGTACCCATTCAGCACTGGGACCCTGACTTGTCCTCATTTACATGATCAGCATGCTCAATGCAAAATATTCAAATTCACACCACTGATGTCAAACCAGGGGGAAAGCTGAACCGAAGAGGCAGACAATGATGTGTGAATCGGGTCCAAATATGCAAACAGGCTGATCAACGGCACATCAACTTCAATATGGATGCATGGCGAAATAAAATGAGTGACATACAGCTGCCATGGATGGCAGCAGGTTAACCGAGGGAAGTTCAGAGGGGTGGCGGACTGTCGGGGTATTAGCACAGGGCACCCGTCACTATGGAGCAAACAGGAATGGGTAATAAATGCAGTCATGTTACCACCGCCCAACGAGAAGGGAGGGGGAGGGGCGAAAGAGGGGAGGAGGGGAAAACAGCAAGTTATTTCTGGATGAGCTGAGCTGAACCTTGCCAATCTGCACTGTGTCCTGTTGCAAGAGGATTGCACCAGCAGTTCCCAGAACGCACAGCAAACCACACATTGACACAACATTCAGACACAGTTTAATCAACACAGCTGGCTTTCAACAACACCAAAAATAGCCTCTGCCCCACCCACGCCAGCGCCCGCCCCACCCACCCCACCCACGCCAGCGCACGCCCCACCCACGCCAGTGTCCGCCCCTCTCAAGGCATCCAAGCCCTTGCTGGGGTATTTACCCCTACGTGACTACTCACGTGTAAGGTCAATTACGGCCATTCGACCATGGGAAGGAAGGGAGGCGAGAAATAGAGCACAGCCCAGTCCAAAACCAATCCACCTGGGGCTATTGATCAGGATATTCCTCACTGGGACTATTGATCAGGATATTCCACACTGGGGCGATTGATCAGGATATTCCTCACTGGGGCTATTGATCAGGATATTCCTCACTGGGACTATTGATCAGGATATTCCTCACTGGGACTATTGATCAGGATATTCCTCACTGGGACTATTGATCAGGATATTCCTCACTGGGGCTATTGATCAGGATATTCCTCACTGGGGCTATTGATCAGGATATTCCTCACTGGGGCTATTGATCAGGATATTCCTCACTGGGGCTATTGATCAGGATATTCCTCACTGGGGCTATTGATCAGGATATTCCTCACTGGGGCTATTGATCAGGATATTCCTCACTGGGGCTATTGATCAAGATATTCCTCACTGGGGCTATTGATCAGGATATTCCTCACTGGGACTATTGATCAGGATATTCCTCACTGGGACTATTGATCAGGATATTCCCTCACTGGGACTATTGATCAGGATATTCCTCACTGGGACTATTGATCAGGATATTCCTCACTGGGGCTATTGATCAGGATATTCTCTCACTGCGGCTATTGATCAGGATATTCCTCACTGGAGCTATTGATCAGGATATTCCTCACTGGGGCTATTGATCAGGATATTCCTCACTGGGGCTATTGATCAGGATATTCCTCACAGGGGCTATTGATCAGGATATTCCTCACTGGGGCTATTGATCAGGATATTCCTCACTGGGGCTATTGATCAGGATATTCCTCACTGGGGCTATTGATCAGGATATTCCTCACTGGGACTATTGATCAGGATATTCCCTCACTGGGACTATTGATCAGGATATTCCTCACTGGGGCTACTGATCAGGATATTCCTCACTGGGGCTATTGATCAGGATTTTCCCTCACTGGGGCTATTGATCAGGATATTCCTCACTGGGGCTATTGATCAGGATATTTCTCACTGGGGCTATTGATCAGGATATTCCCTCACTGGGACTATTGATCAGGATATTCCTCACTGGGGCTACTGATCAGGATATTCCTCACTGGGGCTATTGATCAGGATTTTCCCTCACTGGGGCTATTGATCAGGATATTCCTCACGGGGACTATTGATCAGGATATTCCCTCACTGGGACTATTCATCAGGATATTCCTCACTGGGGCTATTGATCAGGATATTCCTCACTGGGGCTATTGATCAGGATTATCCCTCACTGGGGCTATTGATCAGGATTTCCCCTCACTGAGGCTGTTGATCAGGATATTCCTCACTGGGGCTATTGATCAGGATATTCCCCACTGCGGCTATTGATCAGGGTTATCCCTCACTGGGGCTATTGATCAGGATATTCCTCACTGGGGCTATTGATCAGGATATTCCTCACTGGGGCTATTGATCAGGATATTCCTCACTAGGGCTATTGATCAGGATATTCCTCACTGGGGCTATTCATCAGGATATTACTCACTGGGGCTATTCATCAGGATATTACTCACTGGGGCTATTGATCAGGATATTCCTCACAGGGGCTATTGATCAGGATATTCTCTCACTGCGGCTATTGATCAGGATATTCCTCACTGGAGCTATTGATCAGGATATTCCTCACTGGGGCTATTGATCAGGATATTCCTCACAGGGGCTATTGATCAGGATATTCTCTCACTGCGGCTATTGATCAGGATATTCCTCACTGGAGCTATTGATCAGGATATTCCTCACTGGGGCTATTGATCAGGATATTCCTCACTGGGGCTATTGATCAGGATATTCCTCACAGGGGCTATTGATCAGGATATTCCTCACTGGGGCTATTGATCAGGATATTCCTCACTGGGGCTATTGATCAGGATATTCCTCACTGGGGCTATTGATCAGGATATTCCTCACTGGGACTATTGATCAGGATATTCCCTCACTGGGACTATTGATCAGGATATTCCTCACTGGGGCTACTGATCAGGATATTCCTCACTGGGGCTATTGATCAGGATTTTCCCTCACTGGGGCTATTGATCAGGATATTCCTCACTGGGGCTATTGATCAGGATATTTCTCACTGGGGCTATTGATCAGGATATTCCCTCACTGGGACTATTGATCAGGATATTCCTCACTGGGGCTACTGATCAGGATATTCCTCACTGGGGCTATTGATCAGGATTTTCCCTCACTGGGGCTATTGATCAGGATATTCCTCACGGGGACTATTGATCAGGATATTCCCTCACTGGGACTATTCATCAGGATATTCCTCACTGGGGCTATTGATCAGGATATTCCTCACTGGGGCTATTGATCAGGATTATCCCTCACTGGGGCTATTGATCAGGATTTCCCCTCACTGAGGCTGTTGATCAGGATATTCCTCACTGGGGCTATTGATCAGGATATTCCCCACTGCGGCTATTGATCAGGGTTATCCCTCACTGGGGCTATTGATCAGGATATTCCTCACTGGGGCTATTGATCAGGATATTCCTCACTGGGGCTATTGATCAGGATATTCCTCACTAGGGCTATTGATCAGGATATTCCTCACTGGGGCTATTCATCAGGATATTACTCACTGGGGCTATTCATCAGGATATTACTCACTGGGGCTATTGATCAGGATATTCCTCACAGGGGCTATTGATCAGGATATTCTCTCACTGCGGCTATTGATCAGGATATTCCTCACTGGAGCTATTGATCAGGATATTCCTCACTGGGGCTATTGATCAGGATATTCCTCACTGGGGCTATTGATCAGGATATTCCTCACTGGGGCTATTGATCAGGATATTCCTCACTGGGGCTATTGATCAGGATATTCCTCACTGGGACTATTGATCAGGATATTCCTCACTGGGGCTATTGATCAGGATATTCCTCACGGGGACTATTGATCAGGATATTCCCTCACTGGGACTATTCATCAGGATATTCCTCACTGGGGCTATTGATCAGGATATTCCTCACTGGGGCTATTGATCAGGATATTCCTCACTGGGGCTATTGATCAGGATATTCCTCACTGGGGCTATTGATCAGGATATTCCTCACTGGGGCTATTGATCAGGATATTCCTCACTGGGACTATTGATCAGGATATTCCTCACTGGGGCTATTGATCAGGATATTCCTCACGGGGACTATTGATCAGGATATTCCCTCACTGGGACTATTCATCAGGATATTCCTCACTGGGGCTATTGATCAGGATATTCCTCACTGGGGCTATTGATCAGGATATTCCTCACTGGGGCTATTGATCAGGATATTCCTCACTGGGGCTATTGATCAGGATATTCCTCACTGGGGCTATTGATCAGGATATTCCTCACTGGGGCTATTGATCAGGATATTCCTCACTGGGGCTATTGATCAGGATATTCCTCACTGGGACTATTGATCAGGATATTGCTCACTGGGGCTATTGATCAGGATATTCCTCACTGGGGCTATTGATCAGGATATTCCTCACTGGGGCTATTGATCAGGATATTCCCTCACTGGGACTATTGATCAGGATATTCCCTCACTAGAGCAGGTCACTGAGGCCAATTCGAGCACCATCACTGTTTCCCTGGGTGGAACCTGCCTGAAGGGTTCAGTACCACACCTGTGCTTACACCCAACAAAGCATTTTCCTTGACGCACCGTATTCAAAGCCCTTCCAAAAACATCGGATTTGGCAGCAGGAATGTCTCACTAATACGGTGCAGTTTGTAACACTCAGTGGAGTGAGCAACACAGCGAGGAGTCAGTGTGCGGTTGCTGTCTGTGGTGACAGAATGAATCAGCACAGCAGATAAACCGAGGGCAGTGAGCACCGTCCACAGCACTGCCTGTGTTTACTAAACAGCAGCCGACAGTTCCAGGGGAGATCAGTGGGCAGCGCTCTCCAGAGACTTGAGCGGAAAAATCCAGGCTGACACTCCAGGGCAGTACTGAGGGAGCGCCGCACTGTCGGAGGGGCAGTACTGAGGGAGCGCCGAACTGTCGGAGGGGCAGTACTGAGGGAGCGCCGCACTGTCGGAGCGCCGCACTGTCGGAGGGGCAGTACTGTGGGAGCGCCGCACTGTCGGAGGGGCAGTACTGAGGGAGCGTCGCACTGTCGGAGGGGCAGTACTGAGGGAGCGCCGCACTGTCGGAGGGGCAGTACTGAGGGAGCGCCGCACTGTCGGAGCGCCGCACTGTCGGAGGGGCAGTACTGAGGGAGCGCCGCACTGTCGGAGGGGCAGTACTGAGGGAGCGCCGCACTGTCGGAGGGACAGTACTGAGGGAGCGCCGCACTGTCGGAGGGGCAGTACTGAGGGAGCGCCGCACTGTCGGAGGGGCAGTACTGAGGGAGCGCCGCACTGTCGGAGGGGCAGTACTGAGGGAGCGCCGCACTGTCGGAGGGGCAGTACTGTCGGAGGGGCAGTACTGAGGGAGCGCCGCACTGTCGGAGGGGCAGTACTGAGGGAGCGCCGCACTGTCGGAGGGACAGTACTGAGGGAGCGCCGCACTGTCGGAGGGGCAGTACTGAGGGAGCGCCGCACTGTCGGAGGGGCAGTACTGAGGGAGCGCCGCACTGTCGGAGGGGCAGTACTGAGGGAGCGCCGCACTGTCGGAGGGGCAGTACTGAGGGAGCGCCGCACTGTCGGAGGGGCAGTACTGAGGGAGCGCCGCACTGTCGGAGGGGCAGTACTGAGGGAGCACTGCACTGTCGGAGGGGCAGTACTGAGGGAGCGCCGCACTGTCGGAGGGGCAGTACTGAGGGAGCACTGCACTGTCGGAGGGGCAGTACTGAGGGAGCGCCGCACTGTCAGAGGGACAGTACTGAGGGAGTGGTGCACTGTCGGAGGGGCAGTACTGAGGGAGCGCTGCACTGTCGGAGGGGCAGTACTGAGGGAGCGCTGCACTGTCAGAAGGGCAGTACTGAGGGAGTGCTGCACTGTCAGAGGGGCAGTACTGAGGGAGTGCTGCACTGTCGGTTCTTCCGCATAAGACGTTAACCTTTCCGAAGTCCTTATTTCCGCCCCCCTCCCTCGGCTCCCCCTTACCTCTGGCGGCAGGAAGGGCGGGTTGTTGCGGCCCCGCGGCCTGCTCTTGGACTTCTTGTGGCCAGGTTTGGCCGCCGCCGCGCTCTTGTTTTTCTGTGGCGGCCCGAGCGCCGAGCCCCCGGATCCGATCGAGCCGGCGGCCGAGGAAGGGCCGCGGCCGGAGCTGGAGCTGGAAGGGCGGACTGAGCCGCGGCCTCGGGAGCCGGGGTTCCGTGCGGCTGCCGAGGAGGAGCAGCGGCCGTGGCCGGGGACAAGGCCGGAGCCGCGGGCGGAGCTCCCCCCGCTCCCGCTCCCGCTCCCTCCGGCAACAGCAGCGCCAGGCCCTGCCCCGCGGCCCGGGATACCCCCAAACAGCTCGCTCACCGGCGGCTCCATGGCAACTGGCCGCGCGCCGCCGCTCAAAGCCCAACCGCCGCCACTCGCGCCTGCGCCGGAGCCGCCTCACTGCCCCCAACCGCGCCTGCGCCGCCGGGGGCCGCCTCGCCCACCACCAAAACAAAGCTCACTGCCCATGCGCGCCATTCCCAGACCCGCCTGCAGACAGCCCGGCCACTGCGCAGGCGCCGCAAACCCAACCCCCATCCTCCCGCCACTTGACACCTCTGACGTCATCCACTGTGAGCGCCGGCCGCCACTGCGCAGGCGCCGCAAACCCACTCTGCCACTTGACACCGCTGACGTCATCCACGGTGAGCGGCGGTCGCCACTGCGCAGGCGTCGCGCAGTGCCTGCCGGGAGTTGTAGTTTGTTTCCGGGCCTGGCTCACCAACAACAAAAAGAAATAACAACAGAAAAGGCTGGAAATGCTCAGCAGGCCAGGCAACATCCGTGGAGAGAGATACAGAGTCAACGTTTCAGGTCGAAACCCTTCGTCAGAACTGAAAAAACACAGGAAATGAAACAGATTAAAAGGCCAGTTTGTGGGCTGGGAAATGGGGGAGGGGATGAAAGAACAAAGGGGAGGTCTGAGGGAGGTGACGAGACATTAAAAGATATTCAAGGTGAGACGAGATGATAATAGGACAGGTAAAGAGACAAAGGATGGCTCTCGATGCAGTGTGAAAAGCGCTGGCAGAGTGAGAGACAGCTGCCCTGTGGGAGAGAAAGAAAAAATAGGAAAAGGCACAAACCAAAAATGTGGATAAAAAATGACAGGGGCCGAGGTTACTGTTGAACTCGATATTGAGTCCGGAGGGCTGTAAAGTGCCTCATCGGAAGACGAGGTGCTGTTCCTCGAGCTTACGTTGAGCTTCTGTGGAACAATGCAAGAGCCCGAGTACAGTGAGGTCGGAGTGGGAATGGGGCGGTGAAGTGAAATGACAGGCGACCGGAAGCTCGGGGTCACCCTTACGGACTGAACGGAGATGTTCTGCAAAGCGGTCACCCAATCTGCGTTTGGTCTCCCCAAGCAAAAAGAAAGACTTACATTTGTATAGCGCCTTTCACGACCACCGGACGGCTCAAAACGCTTTACAGCCAATGAAGTACTTTTGGAATGTAGTCACTGTTGAAAACACAGCAGCCAATCTGCACACAGTAAGCTCCCATAAACGGCACTGTGATAATGACCAGATAATTTTTAAAATGGTGGTTGAGGGATAAATATTGGCCAGGACATCTCCGCCCTGCTCTTCTTCGAAATAGTGCCATGGTGTAGGAATTAACGAATTCCTACGAATAACTGAGATCGACACCAGAGAACGATTAAACAGGTCTTTAATCAACGGAGATGCCACGAGGACTGACTGGGCAGTCCCGTGGTTTGCGACGTGGCGTTATCCCGTGCTCTTAAAGGGGCCACGCCCCGTACATGCAAACTCTATATACAAAACACAGTAATGCCTTAACACAATGGTACAGGTTTAGGCTGGTGTTAGAACCTCATTAAAGAGAATTATATACAGTTAGCCAGAGTCATTCAGTGGTTCTGCCACATGCGCCCCCCCCCCAGAATTCGCTTTAACGGACAAAGTCAAACGGTGAGGCGGTCTGACAAGCCTGTCAGAACGACTCCTGTACTCTCGAGGCGGAGGCTGCTGGGCAGCTGGCGGTCTGTCGCACTTGGTCTGCCATAACGACGACGGGTGGCCGACCCCGTCTCGGCGGTTGTGCTGTCTCGACGGGGCGGTCGAGGTCCCGATGTGCTGGCTTTAAGCGGTCGACCGAAATGTGGTCCGGTTTACCACCGACATCTACCGTGAAGGTTTTGTCCCCTGCTTCCAACACGCGGAAGGGACCGATATATGGGGCCTTGAGCGGATCCCTATGTGCGTTATGGCGAATAAAAACGTACTCAGCCTTGTGAAGCTCCGTGGGAACGTGTGACCTCTGCGGCCCGTGGTGCGAAGTGGGCACCGGTGCGAAACATCTGGCCGCATCCTGGTGACTAGCAAGCTGGGCAGACGCGGACCATTGCTCCGTCGATGTTGGTAGGAAGTCCCCTGGGACCCGCAGCGGCTGACCATACACCAGCTCTGCTGATGAAGAGTGAAGGTCTTCTTTGGGGGCCGTGCAAAGGACCAACAGGACCCACGGTAGCTTGTCTGCCCATCCAGCGTCCTGGAGGCTGGCTCTCAGGGCGGCCTTCATTGACCGTTGGAAACGTTCGCAGAGGCCATTCGCCTGTGGGTGGTAGGCTGTGGTGCGGTGTAATTTGACACCAAGTCCTTGGGCCACTGCATTCCAGAGTTCGGAGGAAAACTGCGGTCCCCTGTCTGACGAAATATCTGCGGGCACTCCGAAACGGGCGATCCAGGAGGAAATGAACGCCCTGGCCACGTCCGCCGAAGTAGTGGATGACAGGGGAACCGCCTCCGGCCATCTGGTGGTGCGGTCAACCATGGTCAGGATGTGTGAAAAACCATGGGAGGGTGGGAGTGGTCATACCAGGTCCACATTGACGTGATCAAAACGTCGCTCCGGAACTGTGAAGGCGGCCAACGGAGCTTTGACGTGGCGCTCTACCTTGGCCTTTTGGCAGACCACGCAGGTGTTGGCCCAGTCGCAGACATCCTTATGCATGCCATGCCATACAAATTTCGCTGACATCAGTTTCTGAGAGGCCTTCATTCCAGGGTGTGACAACCCATGTATGGCGTCGAACACTTTGCGGCGCCAGACGACTGACACGATAGGGCGAGGATCCTGTACGGAGACGTCACACAACAGCGTGGTACCTGCCGAATGGAACTTGACGTCGGCCAACTGGAGGCCAGTGATGGCCGTTCGGTAAGCTTGGACTTCCGGGTCTGAGGCTTGGTCCGCTGCCATGAGGGCGTAGTCGATGCCCAAATGAACCGTATTGACAGTCGCGTGGGAGAGGCAGTCTGCCACCAGGTTGACCTTACCGGCCACGTGTCGTATATCCGTGGTGAATTCGGATATGTAGGTCAGTTGACGCTTCTGTCGGGCTGACCACGGTTCGGCGGTCTTGGACATTGCAAAGGTCAGCGGCTTGTGGTCCACAAAAGCGGTGAAAGGACGTCCTTCCAGAAGGAACCGAAAATGGCGGATGGCCAGAAAAACGGCGAGCAACTCCCGGTCGAACGTGCTGTATGCTCTCTCGTTCTGCCGTAGTTGATGGCTGTAGAATGCCAACGGCTGCCATGTCCCGTTCACCCACTGCTGTTGCACAGCACCAACTGCGTAGTCCGACGCGTCGGTGGTGAGGGTGATGGTGGCTCCTGGCAGCGGGTGCGCCAGCATAGTCGCGTTGGCTAAGGCGCTTTTGGTGTTGGCGAACGCTCGGGCCATGTCATCCGTCCAGTCTACCGGGTTCTTGCCAGTCTTGCCCTTGAGGGCCTCGTACAGGTGCTGCATGAGTAGTGCCACCTTAGGCACGAAACGGTGGTAAAAGTTTACCATGCCTAGGAATTCCTGCAGGGCCTTTATGTTCTGCGGGTGTGGAAAGGATGTCACCGCCTCTACCTTCGAAGGTAAAGGAACCGCTCCCTCTGAGGTGATGCGATGCCCCAGGAAGTCAATTTGGTGCAGGCCAAACTGACACTTGGCCGGGTTGATAATCAGGCCGTGTTGGCTGAGGCGTCGAAAAAGGGTGCGAAGGTGACAGGTATGTTCTTCCTTAGTAGGACTGGCAATTAGAATATCATCCAGGTAGACGAAGAGGAACTTGAGGTCCCGCAGCACGGAGTCCATCAGGCGTTGGAAAGCCTGGGCGGCGTTCTTCAACCCAAATGGCATCTGTAAAAACTCGAAGAGGCCGAATGGGATGATGACTGCGGTCTTCTGGACGTCTTGTGGATGAACTGGGACCTGGTGGTAGCCCCGGACGAGGTCAACTTTTGAAAACACGGTGTTCCCTGCCAAATGGGCAGAGAAATCCTGGATATGGGGGATCGGGTACCGATCAGGAGTGGTGGCGTCGTTTAGTCGTCGATAGTCGCCGCATGGCCGCCATCCGCCGCCAGGCTTCAGGACGATATGGAGGGGTGAAGACCAGGGACTATTCAACCGGCGAATAATCCCTAACCGTTCCATGGTTGCGAACTCCGCCTTTGCGACCGCCAGCTTGCCAGGTTCTAGGCGCCGGGCCTGCGCATAGACCGGGGGCCATTGGTGGTGATGTGGTGTTCCACACCATGTTTCGTGGCTGTGGAGGAGAACATGGGTCTTGTCAGGTCGGGGAATTCGCTGAGCAGGCGAGCGAACTCATCAGAAGTCGGGAACGTACAGGAGACGGTGTGCGACGTAGTGTTACTGCGGTAACACGGAAGAGAATTAAAAGTTGCTGCGTTGATCAGCCGCCGGTTCCAAACGTTGACCAGGAGGCTGTTGGCGCACAGGAAATCCGCGCCGAGGAGGGGCTGGGAAACTTTGGCCGTAACAAACTCCCAGTGAAAACGTTGCTCCCCGAGGCACAACTCCACTCGTCGTCTGCCGAAGGTCCGAATTGTTCCGCCATTGGCCGCTTCAAGGGCGGGACCGTGATTCCCCGTCTGCACATCGAGGGCGGACGTGGGTAAAATGCTGCACTGCGCTCCGGTGTCGCACAGAAAACGACGACCGGAGAGAGTATCGGTGATGAAGAGCAATTTTCCCGCGTTGCCGATCGCCATCGCGGCCGCGGGGTGCCCGTTAGGCCCGTTCCTCGGTGGTTGCAGTGTCAGTCGTTTTTTTGGGGGGAAAACTGCAGGGAGGGCAGCAACGCTTCGCTTTCACGCCGAACTGCGCGTGGTAGAAACACAGTCCAGCAGGTGGACGAGCTGGGGCGGTGTCTGCGGGGGATGGGTGCCTCGTGGCGGCGCAGTTCTGCCGAGTTACAGCGAAAATTTTGTCAGCCTCCGCCGCGAGTGTTGCGCAGTCTTCAGTTTCAGATCTGGCCAGGGCAGCTTGTACCTGTTCAGGCAGTTGGCTGAGGAAAATCTCATGGAATAGGAAACATTCCCGTTCTGAGTCCAGGAGTGTGAGCATTTGGCTCATCAACTCTGAAGACTTGGAGTCCCCGAGCCCGGGCATAGCGAGTAATCGATGGGCGCACTCCGATTTTGTGAGCCCGAAAACCTGCAGTAACCGCGCTTTGAGGGTTTCATACTTGCGCTCCTTTGGGGGGTTTTCGAGGAGGCTGACGATCCGAGAGGCGGTAGAGCTGTCGAGTGCAGAGACCACGTAAAGATACTTGGTCTGATCCGCATCGATGTTCCTCAGGGCGAACTGGGCCTCGACCTGAATAAACCACGAGGGCGCTTGCTGCTCCCAGAACTGCGGTAGCTTTAGCGAAACGGCGTTTGCTTCCATGCTGTGCTCTTCTTTTGTGAAAACGTTCACAAAAACGGGGTCACCAATGTAGGAATTAACGAATTCCTATGAATAACTGAGATCGACACCAGAGAACGATTAAACAGGACTTTACACAACGGAGATGCCACGAGGACTGACTGGGCAGTCCCGTGGTTTGCGACGTGACATCATCGCGTTTGCCCGCGCTCTTAAAGGGGCCACGCCCCGTACATGCAAACTCTATATACAAAACACAGTAATGCCTAACACAATGGTACAGGTTTAGGCTGGTGTTAGAACCTCGACAAAGAGAATTATATACAGTTAGCCAGTCATTCAGTGGTTCTGCCACAATGGGATCTTTTACGTCCACCTGAGAGAGCAGACGGAGCCTCAGTTTAACGTCTCATCCGAAAGATGGCACCTCCAACAGTGCAGCACTCCCTCAGTACTGCACTGGAGTGTCAACCTAGCTTTAATGTGCTCAAGCCCCTGGAGTGGGACTTGACCCCACAGCCGTCTGACTCAGAGGCGAGTGTGCTACCAACTGAGCCATGGCTGACACTAACAACAACACAGCATTACATATGGATTACAGCAGATATACGGCACAGAAACAGGCCATTCGGCCCAACCAGTCCATGATACAGGTTTAGCATAACTTCCCTTCTTTACAATTCAATCCCTCTAGAAATAAACCCTAGTGCTTGGTTTGCTGTTTTTATGGCCTTGCTAACCTGCATCACAACTTTTAGTGATTTGTATATTGTTCTCGGAGATCCCTTTGTTCCTCCACCCCACCCAGACTCGCACCCTCCAAGTGATAAATGACCTCCCTATTCTTCTGACCAAAATGTAATACCTCACATTAATGTGTTGAACTTCATTTGCCCATTCTGCAAGTTTATTAATGTCCTCCTGTAACTTGTTGCAGTCCTCCTCAGTATTGACCATCCCCCCAATTTGGTGTCATCTGCAAATTTGGAAATTGTGTTGTAAACAACAACAAGAACTTGTGTTTATACGGTGCCTTTAACGTCATCAAACAAAAATTGACATGAGCCACACAAGCTGTGAGGAGAACACAAAGAGTCTGCAAAGGGATCTAGATAGACTGAGCGAAATGCGAGGTTATTCATAGAAGAGAGTCTTATGTTCATTAATAAATAGACATTCTTATTATGAACACAGCTAGCTTTTGCTAGTTACTTTATTGAGCCCATGTGGACTAGGTACAGTATCTGTAGAGGCTTCCATCTTGACTGCTGCCTTGTGGGTAGCCTAGTGCCTCATGGGTAATGTAGTCTTAATATATATACAGCTGGGTAGTGTAGTCATATACATACAGCTATATACGGCTCCACCTAGTGTCCACTATAGAATGACATGTTATTGATCATTACATCCTCCTTTCTTTGAGGTTTAACAAAATCAATATCAATCAACTTTCAAGAAAACAATAAAGATAATATCAGTAACACTTTGTTAGTGCTCTATAAACATAAACATTTTCAAAACTTTACATTGTACTCAAAGATTAAGTCTATCAGGCTCTTTTACTTCACGTGTGGATCTTCTCAACACGGGTAAGTCTGATGTGTCTTCATGAGATTGTTCTGGCGGTGAATGACAAGATGCAGTTGCGGCATTGTCATCAATCTGCTCTTGAATAGTTTCTTGTGTTTTTAGGAGGGAACGGCGGTTCCTCCTGAGAATCTGTCCTTCCTCAGTTCTAACAGTGTATGACCTTGGTCCGACTTCCTCAAGAACTGTAGCTTTCCTGTTCCATGCATCTGGATCCTCAATCCTGACAACATCATCCCTTGTCAATGGTTTTAGAGTTTTGGATGACTTGTCATAGTATGATTTCTGTTTCAGCTTTAACAGTTGAAGTCTCTGTCTCAGTTCCTCACTTTGCTGTTCTTTTGCACAGCAGGGTAGCGTGGTGCGCAACTTGCGACCCATTAGTAGTTCAGCAGGTGAAGAACCACAGTCTAAAGGTGAGGCTCGGTAGCTCAGCAGGGCGAGATAAGGATCAGACTTGCTTTCTGTTGCTTTCTTCAGTAGCTGCTTGAGAACTTGAACACCTTTCTCTGCCTTACCATTTGACTGAGCATACAAAGGACTGGATGTGATGTGCTGAAAGTCATAATGTGCTGCAAACTGTTGCCACTCCTTACAGTTGAAGCACGGACCATTGTCGCTAACAGCAATCCTGGGAATTCCATGTCTGGCGAAGATGGATTACACATGCATTATGACACTGCTTGCTGTGGTGCTTGAGAGCAGCGCCATCTCAGGATAGTTAGAATAGTAGTCAATCACTATTAGATAGTCTTTACCATTTAAATGAAAAAGGTCCATACCAACCTTTTGCCATGCTGCTGTTGGTATGTCAGCTACTATCATTGGTTCCTTTGCTTGTTTGTTTTGGTGTTTCTGACATGTCTCACATTTGCCTATCATGTTCTCAATGTCCTTATTTATACCAGGCCAATAAACAGTGTCTCTTGCTCTCCTTTTGCATTTTTCAATTCCGAGGTGTCCCTCATGAATCCTTTGAGCATGTCTTGATGTAGAGCCTGTGGAATGACTATTCTGTTCTGTTTTAGTAATAGTCCACTTGCGACACTCAATTCTGACCTTATGTGAAAATATTTTGGACAGGAACCTTTTGGTCAACCATGATGAATGTTCTCTATTACTGTTTATAATACTGTATCTTTTACTGTTTCTTCTGCTATTTGCTTTGATTTTGTGTCTGACACGGGCAGTGCAGCAGTGACCATACTCACATGAACATCCACGTCTTCTTCAGTAGAGCTCACATGACTCATTGTGGGTGCTCGGGATAGTGCATCTGCTAACACTATGTATTTGCCTGGTGTGTAGATCAGTTCAAAGTCATATCTTTGCAGCTTCATCATGAGTCGTTGAATCCTTGGAGACATCTCATTCAGGTTTTTTTTTATGATGGCAACCAGAGGGCTGTGGTCTGTCTCAACTGTGAAGGTGGGAAGTCCATATATGTAGCCATGAAACTTTTCTAGTCCAACTACCAAGCCTAGACATTCCTTTTCAATCTGGGCGTATCGACACTCAGTATCAGTCATAGACCTGGAGGCATAGGCAACAGGCTTCCAATCTTCACCCTCTGCTTGTAGCAAGACCGCACCTAGGCCATCTTTTGATGCATCCGTTGACACTTTGATTCTTTTTGTTGGGTCAAAGAAGGTGAGTACAGGTGTGGTTGTCAGCACTGTTTTGAGGTTTATCCACTCTTGTTCATGTCTTTCTGTCCATGCGAACTCATTTGTTTTATGTAGCAGGTCTCGCAGACAGGCTGTCTTGGCTGACAAGTTAGGAATGAACTTTCCAATGAAGTTTATCATCCCCATGATGTGTAGCACTCCTTTTTTGTCAGTGGGTCGGGGCATTTTGAGTATGGCGTTTACTTTTTCCATATCTGGCTCTATTCCTTTACCAGATAGATTATCTCCTAGGAAAGTGACTTCCTGGACGCCAAACTGACACTTGGCTTTGTTGAGCTTCAGTCCATTCCGGCGTATGCTCTGTAGCACTTTAGTCAGTCTCTCATTGTGATCTTTCAGTGTGGAGCCCCAGATGATGTCATCAACATAGACCCGAACTCCTTCCAGACCTTCAATTATGTGTTCCATCGCTCTATGAAAGATTTCAGATGCAGATATTATCCCGAAAGGCATTCTGAGGAAACAATACCTGCCAAATGGTGTGTTGAAGGTACAGTATTTGGTGCTCTCTTCATCCAGTTTTAGTTGCCAAAATCCTTGTGAGGCATTGAGCTTTGTAAAGTATCTGGCACCTGACATTTCACTGGTGATTTCTTCTCGCTTGGGAATCTGGTAGTGTTCATGTTTTATGTTTGCATTTAAGTCCTTTGGATCCATGCATATTCTTAGATCATTGTTCTTTTTCTTTACACATACCATGGAGTTAACCCAGTCTGTTGGCTCTTCGACTTTCCTGATGACTCCTAGTGTGGTCATTCTGTCCAGTTCATTCTTGAGCCGGTCACGCAGGGGCGCTGGAACTCTCTGTGGAGCATGTACCACTGGCTGAGCATCCTCCTTTAGCTGGATCTTGTAAGTGAATGGTAGAACTCCAAATCCTTTGAACACATCCTGGAAATTATTCACTACAGAATCCACCGAGTCATCTGGTCTGCTTATGGCACAGTTTATACGGTAGACTCTCTTGACCAGTTCTAAGTCCTCACAAGCTCTGTCACCTAATAGTGAATCAAGTCTTTCAGCCACAACAGAAAACATGAGATGATGCACTTTGTCTTTGACTGTCACTTTAAGTCTGCATACACCTAAGCTATCTATTTTCTGTCCATTATAGTCCTTCAGTAGTACTGACTTTTTCTGTATTTTGGGCTTTTCTTTCATATTGTTAATGTCACTCATACTGATTAAGTTTGCTTTTGCCCCAGTGTCTAGTTTCAAGGTAACTAATGCTCCATTTACCTGCAGTGGGATCATCCATTTGTCCTCTTTTACTGCATTAACTTTATGTTCAGCATTGTCCATTTCTGAGGGCTGCACATTTTCTGTATCCTTTTTGATATTGTCACATGACACCATTCCTACAAAAATTCTCTCACTTAAATCAGTGTCCTCAATTACATTAACTCATTGCCCTTTCTTAGTTTGTACTTTTGAAAAGCATTGTTTGGCAAAGTGATTCTTTCCATTACACTTTGTGCACATTGTTCCAAACGCTGGGCATTGTCTTAACTGGTGTTTGTAACCACAGCGTTTACAATTAAAAATTTCATCCTCCGATTGCTTTTCATTTCTGTTCTGCCCATGTTTCTTCCCCTTATAGGACACAGCACCGACAGCAGCATTATCACTCATTACAATCGCATCATTATTGATTTCACTGAAAGTCTTCGCGTGCTTTCGAGCTAGCTTTCTGGCTTGGCATATTTTCACCGCATTTTCCAAATTTAGTTCAGTTTCTCTCAACAGACGTTCCCTGACTTTTTTATCATGAATACCAAACACAATCTGGTCACGAATCATGGATGCTTTGAGCTCAGAGAAATTACATGTCTGTGCTTTCAGTTTCAGATCAGTTGTAAAGCTATCAAAAGTCTCATTTTGCTGCTGTGTCCGAGAACAGAAGATGTATCTTTCATAGGTCTCATTCTTTTTGGGAGAGCAATGTGCATCAAATTTTTTTAGCACACCTTCTAATTTTTCTCTGTTCTCCTCTGGATTAAATACAAATGTATTAAATACCTCTATCGCCTGTGGGCCTGCAACCGTAAGCAGCAACGCTATCTTCCTTGCACCTGGCTTTGTACCGAATCCGATGGCTGCAATGTAGAGTTTGAATTGCTGTTTAAAAGTCTGCCAATTGTAGTCGAAAGTTCCTGTGAGTCTCAAACGCTCTGGTGGCTTCAAATTCTCCATTTCGCTTTTCACAATTTTCAGCAGATCTTCACCACCCTGGTACCATCTTATGTTCATTAATAAATAGACATTCTTATTATGAACACAGCTAGCTTTTGCTAGTTACTTTATTGAGCACATGTGGACTAGGTACAGTATCTGTAGATGCTTCCATCTTGACTGCTGCCTTGTGGGTAGCCTAGTGCCTCATGGGTAATGTTGTCTTAATATACATACAGCTGGGTAGTGTAGTCTTATACATATAGCTCTACACAGCTCTACACAGCTCTACGGCTCCACCTAGTGTCCACTATAGAATGACATGTTATTGATTATTACAGAGAGGAGCAGTAGCAGGCCATTCAGCCCCTCGAGCCTGCTCCACCATTCAATGAGATCATGGCTGATCATCCAAATTCAGTACCCTGTCCCTGCTTTCTCCCCATATCCCTTGATCCCTTTAGCCTCAAGAAATATATCTAACTCCTTCTTGAATATATTTAATGAATTGGCCTCAACTGCCTTGTGTGGTAGAGAATTCCACAGGTTCACCACTCTCTGGGTGAAGAAATTCCTCCTCATCTCTGTCCTAAATGGCTTACCCCTTATCTTTAGACTGCGACCCCTGGTTCTGGACTCCCCCGCCATCGGGAACATCCTTCCTGCATCTAGTCTGTCAAGTCACGTTAGAATTTTATAAGTTTCAATGAGACCCCCTCTCATTCTTCTAAACTCTAGCGAATACAAGCCCAATCGACCCAATCTCTCCTCATACGTCATTCCTGCCATCCCAGGTATCAGTCTGGTGAATCTTCGCTGCACTCCCTCCATGGCAAGAACATCCTTCCTCAGATAAGGCGGCCGAAACTGCACACAATACTCAAGGTGTGGTCTCACCAAGGCCCTGTACAACTGCAGCAAGACATCCTTGTTCCTGTACTCAAATCCTCTCGCTATGAAGGCCAACATACCATTTGCCTTCTTAACCGCCTGCTGCACCTGCATGCTTACCTTCAGCGACTGGTGCACAAGGACACCCAGGTCTCGTTGCACTTCCCCTTTTCCCAATCTATTGCCGTTCAGATAATAATCTGCCTTCCTGTTTTTGCTACCAAAGTGGATAACCTCGCATTTACCCACATTATACTACATCTGCCATGCATTTGCCCAATCACCCAACCTGTCCAAATCATACTGGAGTTTCTTGGCATCCTCCTCACAGCACACACGCCCACCCCCAGCTTTGTGTTGTCTGCAAACTTGGAGATATTACATCTAGTTCCCTCGTCTAGATCATTAATATATATTGTGAATAGCTGGGGTCCTAGCACCAATCCCTGCGGTACCCCACCAGTCACTGCCTGCCACTCGGAAAAAGACCCGTTTATTCCAACTCTTTGCTTCCTGTCTGCCAACCAGTTCTCTATCCAAGTCAGTATCTTGCCCCCAATCCCACGTGCTTTTGCTTTACACGCTAATCTCTTATGCGGGACCTTATCGAAAGCCTTCTGAAAGTCCAAATACACCACATCCACTGGTTCTCCCTGTGATGAAATATGCCATTCATCACTCATCTGTATTCTCTGTGTGATTGTGCCTGTGACTGTGGTTTAGTTTCAGTTTCATTTCCCTTACCTCAGTTCCGTTTCCTCACCTTGTATTGTATTGTGTGTAGGGCTCCGCCCATACCTGGCCCCTATGTAAGCAGGCTCAGCGTGCCTCACATCCAGTACTGCAGACCTCTGGATGGAAGACACCTCTCCACTGTGTGTTACCTTCTAAGTTAATAAAAGCCTTGTTTTGTTCCGCTAACATTGAGTCTCGGATTTATTGAGGCACATCACTCCCTTATCTATTTTACCAGTTACATCCTCAAAAAATTCCAGTAGCTTAGTCAAGCACGATTTACCTTTTGTAAATTCATGTTGACTTTGTCCGATCCGGTCACTGTTTTCCAAGTGCTCTGCTATTACATCTTTTATAATGGACTCTAGCATTTTCCCCACTACCGATGTCGGGCTTACCAGTCTATAATTCCCCATTTTCTCTCTACCACCTTTTTTGAATAGTGGGGTAACATTAGCTACCCTCCAATCCATGGGAACTGTTCCAGAATCTATAGAATTTTGGAAGATGATCAGCAATGCATCTACTATTTCTAGGGCCACTTCCTTAAGTACCCTAGGATGTAGATTATCAGGCCCTGGGGATTTATCGGCCTTCAATCTCGTCAATTTCCCTAACACCATTTCCCTACAAATACTGATTTCATTCAGTTCCTCCCTCTCATTAGACCCTATGTTCCCCGACATCTCTGGGAGGTTATTTGTGCGAGGAGTCGGCAGCAGCGAGGAAGCAGATACAGCGGGAGGCCGAGGACAGCGGGGACCAGCGAGGAGTCGGCAGCAGCGAGGAGGCAGATACAGCAGGAGGCCGAGGACAGCGGGGACTTGCGAGGAGTCAGCAGCAGCGAGGAGGCAGATACAGCGGGAGGCCGAGGACAGCGGGGACTTGCGAGGAGTCGGCAGCAGCGAGGAGGCAGATACAGCGGGAGGCCGAGGACAGCGGGGACCTGCGAGGAGTCGGCAGCAGCAAGGAGGCAGATACAGCGGGAGGCCGAGGACAGCGGGGACTTGCGAGGAGTCAGCAGCAGCGAGGAGGCAGATACAGCGGGAGGCCGAGGACAGCGGGGACTTGCGAGGAGTCGGCAGCAGCGAGGAGGCAGATACAGCGGGAGGCCGAGGACAGCGGGGACCTGCGAGGAGTCGGCAGCAGCAAGGAGGCAGATACAGCGGGAGGCCAAGGACAGCGTGGACCTGCGAGGAGTCGGCAGCAGCGAGGAGGCAGATACAGCGGAAGGCCGAGGACAGCGGGGACCTGCGAGGAGTCGGCAGCAGCGAGGAGGCAGATACAGCGGGAGGCCGAGGACAGCGGGGACCTGCGAGGAGTCGGCAGCAGCGAGGAGGCAGATACAGTGGTGTAGTGTATGTAACCGTTCTACCTTTAAGAGAACTATTGTATGTAACCGTCCACCTTTAAGAGAACTATTTTAGGTGTTGCACTACTTTATCTTGGCTGCTGTATACTGTAATACCGGGAGTGACCACACCGGTATATAAGTGCTGTGTAAGGATTTATTGGGCAGATTCGCCCTGACCTTCGAATAGTAAAGTCCTGTTAAAGTTACTCTTGTAGTCTGTGTATTAATTCACCATATAACCCACAGACTTTACAGTGGCGACGGGTTCGATCTTACCCTGCGGCAGCGACACACCCGAAGCAGTTAACGAGCGTCGAGAAGAGGCACCCGCCCTCGTCGTTCTGCTGGGAGAAGACTCGAGTCTGCAGAGCAAGGAAGAAGGAAGGATTCAGACACGAAGCCTTCCATCAGCAACAGGCTGTTATTGTCCCTTCTGCCACGGCGGTGAGTGAGCCGATCAGCCAAGAGAAGCAAGTCGGCCACGTTGACTGTGAGTAGGGGGAAAATAAAAAGAAACGGAGGATAAGGGCGGTGAACTCGACCACGGTCGGGGGAAAGGAGCCGGACAGAAGTCGGGCCCAGAGGCGCTGAGACTGGGGCAGCGTAGGGCACGGAAGCCGCGGTACAAGCGGGAACGCAGCCGGTGTGAGAGACCGGGCTACAAGCGGGAATGCAGCCGGTGTGAGAGACCGGGCTACAGGCGGGCTGGGAGGCGCAACAGCGCCGTGAGACAGCTAGACCGCGACCGGCGAAAAAGGCCGGGCAGCTACCGAGGCCACGAGGCGCTGCGACCGGGATCGTAAGGCGCGGGAAGATATAAAAATAAATAAAACCGCGGAGAACTCAGCCGCAGCCGGGGGTGGAAAGGACCGGACTGCGAGAGGGCTGGGAGGCGCGATTGGAAGCCGCTGAGGGAGAGACAGAGCCCGAGTGAAGGAGGAACGGGACCGAGCGAGGGAGACCGAGCGAGATTCCGCCCAGTGGCTGGAACTGTTCGCCGCCAACGGGTTGTCCCCAGCACCAGTTGCCGGCCGAGAAAAGGGAACAAGGAATGCACTGAAGCCGGCGCGCAGGCTGCGAACTCCGAAAGCCAGCGGTCGTCGCCCGAAGGAAAGCTTACCCCTCCCGCCAGGGGAAGAAACGCGGGAAGCCGCCAGTAGGCGGGGGGAGAAGACAGAAGCGGGAAACCGCCATTTTGAAAGTGGGCGGGGAAGAAGACAAGCGCGGGAAACCGCCATTTTTGGAAAAAAAAAGTAACGAACAAATTCGTTGTGGTTTCTCAAAAAGATAGTGAAGATGCCTAAGCATGGTAACATCAACAACTTCGATTCCGAGGTGGAAGATTGGGCCACGTACGTAGAACGCATCGAGATATATTGTGAGGCCAATAAAATAGCAGATGATGATAAAGCTCTCACCTTATTAAACGCAATGGGGGCGAAGACATACGGGCTATTGAAGCATCTTCTATCACCAGCTAAACCGGCGGATCAGACTTTCGCTGATATTGTTGCTGTCCTGAAGGATCATTTGAACCCCACACCGCTGATGTTGGCGGAACGATTCAAATTTTATGCGAGAACGCAACGGAAAGAGGAAAGCAACGCGGAATACTTGGTCGAACTGCGTAGACTAGCGAAATACTGCCAGTTTGGGGAAAATCTGACAGAGGCATTGAGAGACAAGTTCGTGTGCGGGTTGTCGAAGGAAGGAACACAAAAGCGACTGCTCGAAGAGAACGATCTTACACTTGACAAGGCTGTCCTTATTGCAGCATCACACGAAGCAGCCGTGAGAGGCACTGCGGAAATGCAACTGAAGGCATCGGTACTCAGCGTGGATCAAATGACTTCGGGTACAACAAAATGTTATCGTTGTGGGAAGACAACACACGACCAGAACCAATGCTGGTTTAAAAACCAGGAATGTAGAAAATGTGGCAAGCTTGGTCACATAGCTAAAGTATGCCGGTCAGGAAAGAAGACCAACAACAGAAAAAAGTCACCGCAGGAAAAGTACAGCAAGGTACACAAGGTGGCTGAGAAGAGTTCAGATGAACAGAATTCGGATTCAGACCCGAACGGCCAGGAACTGGGTAGTCTGAGAATTTACAATGTGAGTAAGGAAGCTGACCTACAAACTATCTGGGTCACACTAAAAGTAGCCGGAGTCCAAGTGAAAATGGAATTGGACACAGGATCAGCCCTATCAGTCATAAATCGAAGGGATTACAACCGGCTATTCTCACATATACCCTTGAGAGATACCAAGATCGTATTGCAGACATACACGGGGCATAAAGTATACCCCATGGGAAAGATACAAGTCAAGGTGAGAGACAGGGGCAAAGAACACCAAGGAATGGACTTGTATGTACTACCTGAGGGAGGTCCACCACTTCTGGGATGGGAGTGGATCAGGGAAATAAACATGGAATGGCACTACCTAAAAGCAATAACGAGTGAGAACTCGGTGAAGACAATCAGCTCAGACTCTGAAACGGATGACGACAAGACCAGCCCAGGTGCGAAAGACAAGTCTAAAATGGACTTGCTGACTAAGGTTGGAAAAACGAAGGAGTGCATAAATACTAATGCTTCAAAGGAGAACAAAGTTTCAGAACAGAATTCCACTGAACAACAACAACATAGTTTGGCAGAGAATTCTGAGTCTGTCCAGTTTACAGACATGCACAAGTCTGAGGAACACCGGGCTCGAACTCAACTCCATTTCAAATTACAACAGCAATTAGAACAATTGAGTTGCCGTCTCAAGCAAGAGATAAAAGCAATGAAAACGTTCTTTGACACAGAGTGGGAGAATCTGGAAAGACAACAGAAACAGCTGAGGGAGAAAAGGGAGCAGGAGCACACAAACCGTCTGCGCAAGGAGGCCAAACGAATCAAAGCTGATTCGGTTTCTGAAGGTGCGTGCTCTAATCTGGTGGAGCAAGATGTTCAGCAACTGAAGGCGCTTGTTAGCAGATTGCAGGCAGAAAAGGCTGAGTTGGTCGCCATGAATTCCGAGCTCCTACTGAAGTTGGGTGCAGCATCACCGGACGATTCATTTGTGGAAATTCGAATGGTGGAGGCTGCGGATGATGGCGAAGTAGAAACAGCAAAGGAGCCCCAGGGCAAGGTTATAAACAGCCCTGCAGCTACTGGGAAACGGATGAGGTCAGAAGAGTCAACGGTCAGCCAACTCCTTTATATGCTGAGGGACAAGAATCTGAAATGGGAACAATTTGGACATGAGTCTAAATCTTCAAAGGAGAGGGGTTTGGAGCTCCCAAAAGTTATTGGAATAGCTGAGGTTGCAACACAGACTGAGAAGATGGCAGCAGAGCAAACCTTGGATGCCAAAAGTACGCTGATTCACGCCAATGTTGAACAACAGAATGCTGAAACAGCTGCTCAGTAGAGGGATTGAATAATACAATCAATCAATCTCCCAATGAAGTTGAAGTATTGAAATCACGAATGAGGTCATTAGTAAAAGACTTGCAGGAAGCCCAGAAAAAGCTGGATGAAACTGAACGCATGAAGAAGTCTCTTCAGGAAAGATGTCTGGATTTGGAACAAAAGCTGGCTAACGTCCAGCTGGGTATGGAGGAAATAGAAGACCCTCTCACTGGCCTAGCTCAGGACGACACCGAATATTACCATGACCTGTTGGACGACACCGAATATTACGATGACCTGCTCTGCCCAACTTGTGATGAAAACTCCCAAAGCGCAGAAACCATGAAGAATCACCTAAAGTCTAAGGAACATCGGGAGATGGTGGCGCTACTACGGAAAAAGGAGGACGAGAAGGAGGAACGGTGCATGCAGCTGGCAGCTGACAGTGGAGCCCAGAGAGTCTCCAAGAAGCAGAAAAGGAAAAGACGAAGCAGAAGATGATGACCATCTGAACCATTATCACCTCTACCAGGTCACGCACGTGGTCTCTCCGTACGGAGCCAAATCAGTTTGGAAGTAGAAAAACTTCCCAAGGTACTCAAGCTTTTAGAAGTCAACAATGTTGGTTCAGAAGTGACGGAAGTTCAAGCTGTTAAGTCCAGTGAAGGACTATTGGATGAGTCACTCCAGCAACGTGAACCGACTACACCGAGACTGAATCGGTGAACTGTTTTCCCGCAGAGACTGAATCTGTGAACTGTTTCCGCAGAGACTACATCTGTGAACTGTTTTTACATGAAGTTGGATATATGTTATGTTTAATGGGGAATAAGTATGTTGTAAGCTAAAAAGGGAGGATTGTAGTGTATGTAACCGTTCTACCTTTAAGAGAACTATTGTATGTAACCGTCCACCTTTAAGAGAACTATTTTAGGTGTTGCACTACTTTATCTTGGCTGCTGTATACTGTAATACCGGGAGTGACCACACCGGTATACAAGTGCTGTGTAAGGATTTATTGGGCAGATTCGCCCTGACCTTCGAATAGTAAAGTCCTGTTAAAGTTACTCTTGTAGTCTGTGTATTAATTCACCATATAACCCACAGACTTTACAAGCGGGAGGCCGAGGTCAGCGGGGACCTGCGAGGAGCCGGCAGCAGCGAGGAGGCAGATACAGCGGGAGGCCGAGAACAGCGCAGACTTGCAAGGAGTCGGCAGCAGCAAGGAGGCAGATACAGCGGGAGGCCGAGGTCAGCGCGGACTTGCGAGGAGTCGGCAGCAGCGAGAAGGTAGATACAGTGGGAGGCCGAGGACAGCGGGGACCTGCGAGGAGTCGGCAGCAGCGAGGAGGCAGATACAGCGGGAGGCCGAGAACAGCGCAGACTTGCGAGGAGTCGGCAGCAGCGAGGAGGCAGATACAGCGGGAGGCCGAGGACAGCGTGGACTTGCGAGGAGTCGGCAGCAGCGAGGAGGCAGATACAGCGGGAGGCCGAGGACAGCGGGGACTTGCGAGGAGTCGGCAGCAGCGAGGAGGCAGATACAGCGGGAGGCCGAGAACAGCGCAGACTTGCAAGGAGTCGGCAGCAGCGAGGAGGCAGATACAGCGGGAGGCCGAGGTCAGCGGGGACCTGCGAGGAGTTGGCAGCAGCAAGGAGGCAGATACAGCGGGAGGCCGAGGACAGCGGGGACCTGCGAGGAGTCGGCAGCAGCGAGAAGGCAGATACAGCGGGAGGCCGAGGACAGCGGGGACCTGCGAGGAGTCGGCAGCAGCGAGAAGGCAGATACAGCGGGAGGCCGAGGTCAGCGGGGACCTGCGAGGAGTCGGCAGCAGCGAGAAGGCAGATACAGCGGGAGGCCGAGGTCAGCGGGGACCTGCGAGGAGTCGGCAGCAGCGAGGAGGCAGATACAGCAGGAGGCCGAGGACAGCGGACTTGCGAGGAGTCGGCAGCAGCGAGGAGACAGATACAGCGGGAGGCCGAGGACAGCGGGGACCTGCGAGGAGTCGGCAGCAGCGAGGAGGCAGATACAGCGGGAGGCCGAGGACAGCGGGGACCTGCGAGGAGTCGGCAGCAGCGAGGAGGCAGATACAGCGGGAGGCCGAGGACAGCGGGGACCTGCGAGGAGTCGGCAGCAGCGAGGAGGCAGATACAGCGGGAGGCCGAGGACAGCGGGGACCTGCGAGGAGTCGGCAGCAGCGAGGAGGCAGATACAGCGGGAGGCCGAGGTCAGCGGGGACCTGCGAGGAGTCGGCAGCAGCGAGGAGGCAGATACAGCGGGAGGCCGAGGACAGCGTGGACCTGCGAGGAGTCGGCAGCAGCGAGGAGGCAGATACAGCGGGAGGCCGAGAACAGCGCAGACTTGCAAGGAGTCGGCAGCAGCGAGAAGGCAGATACAGCGGGAGGCTGAGGACAGCGTGGACCTGCGAGGAGTCGGCAGCAGCGAGGAGGCAGATACAGCGGGAGGCCGAGGACAGCGTGGACCTGCGAGGAGTCGGCAGCAGCGAGGAGGCAGATACAGCGGGAGGCCGAGAACAGCGCAGACTTGCAAGGAGTCGGCAGCAGCGAGGAGGCAGATACAGCAGGAGGCCGAGGACAGCGCAGACTTGCAAGGAGTCGGCAGCAGCGAGGAGGCAGATACAGCGGGAGGCCGAGGTCAGCGGGGACCTGCGAGGAGTTGGCAGCAGCGAGGAGGCAGATACAGCGGGAGGCCGAGGACAGCGTGGACCTGCGAGGAGTCGGCAGCAGCGAGGAGGCAGATACAGCGGGAGGCCGAGGACAGCGGGGACCTGCGAGGAGTCGGCAGCAGCGAGGAGACAGATACAGCGGGAGGCCGAGGACAGCGCGGACTTGCGAGGAGTCGGCAGCAGCAAGGAGGCAGATACAGCGGGAGGCCGAGAACAGCGCAGACTTGCAAGGAGTCGGCAGCAGCGAGGAGGCAGATACAGCGGGAGGCCGAGGTCAGCGGGGACCTGCGAGGAGTTGGCAGCAGCAAGGAGGCAGATACAGCGGGAGGCCGAGGACAGCGGGGACTTGCGAGGAGTCGGCAGCAGCGAGGAGACAGATACAGCGGGAGGCCGAGGACAGCGCGGACTTGCGAGGAGTCGGCAGCAGCGAGGAGACAGATACAGCGGGAGGCCGAGGACAGCGGGGACCTGCGAGGAGTCGGCAGCAGCGAGGAGACAGATACAGCGGGAGGCCGAGGACAGCGGGGACCTGCGAGGAGTCGGCAGCAGCGAGAAGGCAGATACAGCGGGAGGCCGAGGACAGCGGGGACCTGCGAGGAGTCGGCAGCAGCGAGGAGGCAGATACAGCGGGAGGCCGAGGACAGCGGACTTGCGAGGAGTCGGCAGCAGCGAGAAGGCAGATACAGCGGGAGGCCGAGGACAGCGGGGACCTGCGAGGAGTCGGCAGCAGCGAGGAGGCAGATACAGCGGGAGGCCGAGGACAGCGGGGACCTGCGAGGAGTCGGCAGCAGCGAGGAGGCAGATACAGCGGGAGGCCGAGGACAGCGGGGACCTGCGAGGAGTCGGCAGCAGCGAGGAGGCAGATACAGCGGGAGGCCGAGGACAGCGTGGACCTGCGAGGAGTCGGCAGCAGCGAGGAGGCAGATACAGCGGGAGGCCGAGGACAGCGGGGACCTGAGAGGAGTCGGCAGAAGCGAGAAGGCAGATACAGCGGGAGGCCGAGGACAGCGGGGACCTGCGAGGAGTCGGCAGCAGCGAGGAGGCAGTTACAGCGGGAGGCCGAGGACAGCGGGGACCTGCGAGGAGTCGGCAGCAGCGAGGAGGCAGATACAGCGGGAGGCCGAGGACAGCGTGGACCTGCGAGGAGTCGGCAGCAGCGAGGAGGCAGATACAGCGGGAGGCCGAGGACAGCGGGGACCTGCGAGGAGTCGGCAGCAGCGAGGAGGCAGATACAGCGGGAGGCCGAGGACAGCGGGGACCTGCGAGGAGTGGGCAGCAGCGAGGAGGCAGATACAGCGGGAGGCCGAGGACAGCGGGGACCTGCGAGGAGTCGGCAGAAGCGAGAAGGCAGATACAGCGGGAGGCCGAGGACAGCGGGGACCTGCGAGGAGTCGGCAGCAGCGAGGAGGCAGTTACAGCGGGAGGCCGAGGACAGCGGGGACCTGCGAGGAGTCGGCAGCAGCGAGGAGGCAGATACAGCGGGAGGCCGAGGACAGCGGGGACCTGCGAGGAGTCGGCAGCAGCGAGGAGGCAGATACAGCGGGAGGCCGAGGACAGCGGGGACCTGCGAGGAGTCGGCAGCAGCGAGGAGGCAGATACAGCGGGAGGCCGAGGACAGCGGGGACCTGCGAGGAGTCGGCAGCAGCGAGGAGGCAGATACAGCGGGAGGCCGAGGACAGCGGGGACCTGCGAGGAGCCAGATACAAATCCGGCGAATTCCAAAAGAACAGCAAAATCAAGAAGTGACGTCACAGGACTGGAGGAAAGAGTCCGAGAGCGGGAGCAGTCAAACAACAACAACTGCGAAACCGCTAAAGTGACGTCACAACCAGGGAAGGAGCTGATTGGTAAGTAGGACCTGGTGAGTATTTCTACAGTCCAGTCACTAAAGTAAAAGTAATGTCTCTAGTTTAGAGTAAGTAGTGTTTAAAGGGAAGTAAGGTCCCTAGTGTATATTTAAATATATTCCACTGAGAAACAAGGGGCGTAAAAGAAAAGACAGCCATCCGTGGCTAAGTAAAGTAATAAAGGATAGTATTCGACTGAAAACAAGGGCATATAAAGTAGCCAAATCTAGTGGGAGGATAGAAGATTGGGAAGCATTTAAAAGCCAGCAAAGAATAACTAAAAGATTAATTAAGAAAGGGAAGATAGATTATGAAAGTAAACTAGCAAAAAATATAAAAACAGATAGCAAGAGTTTCTACAGTTATATAAAAAGAAAAAGGGTGGCTAAAGTGAATGTTGGTCCCTTAGAGGACGAGACCGGGAAATTAGTGGTGGGGAACATGGAGATGGCAAAAACACTGAATGAATATTTTGTATCAGTCTTTACAGTAGAGGACATTAAAAATATCCCAACACTGAACAAACAGGGGGCTATGGGGAGGAGGAGTTAAACACGATTAAAATCACTAAGGAGGTGGTACTCGGTAAGATAATGGGACTAAAGGCGGATAAATCCCCTGGACCTGATGGCTCACATCCTAGGATCTTGAGAGAAGTAGCGGTAGGGATGGTGGATGCATTAGTGGTAATTTTCCAAAACTCCCTGGATTCAGGAAAGGTCCCAGCAGATTGGAAAACTGCTAATGTAACGCCCTTATTTAAAAAGGGAAGTGGACAAAAGGCTGGAAACTATAGACCAGTTAGCCTAACATCTGTGGTTGGTAAAATGTTGGAGTCCATTATTAAGGAAGCAGTAACAGGACATTTGGATAAGCATAATTTAATCGGACAGAGTCAGCATGGTTTTATGAAGGGGAAGTCATGTTTGACAAATTTGCTCGAATTCTTTGAGGACGTAACAAACAGGGTGGGTAAAGGGGAACCAGTGGATGTGGTGTATTTGGACTTCCAAAAGGCATTTGACAAGGTGCCACACAAAAGATTACTGCACAAGATAAAAAATTACGGGATTGGGGGTAATATACTGGCATGGGTGGAGGATTGGCTATCTAACAGAAAACAGAGAGTTGGGATAAATGGTTCATTCTCGGGTTGGCAATCAGTGACTAGTGGTGTTCCGCAGGGGTCAGTGCTGGGACCCCAACTGTTTACAATCTATATTAACGATTTGGAGGAAGGGACCGCGTGCAACGTATCCAAGTTTGCCGACGATACAAAGATGGGAGGGAAAGCAGTGAGTGAGGAGGACATAAAAAACCTGCAAAAGGACATAGACAGGCTAAGTGAGTGGGCAGAAATTTGGCAGATGGAATATAATGTTGGAAAGTGTGAGGTTATGCACTTTGGCAGAAAAAATCAAAGAGCAAGTTATTATCTAAATGGAAAGAAACTGCAAAGTGCTACAGTACAAAGGGATCTGGGGGTCCTGGTGCATGAAACACAGAAGGTTAGTATGCAGGTGCAGCAGGTGATCAGGAAGGCCAATGGAATCCTGGCTTTTATTGCAAGGGGGTTGGAGTATAAAAGCAGGGAAGTCTTGCTGCAGTTATACAGGGTACTGGTGAGGCCACACCTGGAATACCACGTACAGTTTTGGTTTCCATATTTAAGGAAGGATATACTTGCTCTCGAGGCAGTTCAGAGAAGGTTCACTCGGTTGATGCCGGAGATGAGGGGGTTGACTTATGAGGAAAGGTTGAGTAGGTTGGGCCTCTACTCATTGGAATTCAGAAGAATGAGAGGCGATCTTATCGAAACATATAAGATTGTGAGGGGGCTTCATCAGAGGATGTGGTGAGGATGTTTCCACTGATGGGTGAGACTAGAACTAGGGGGCATAATCTTAGAATAAGGGGCTGCCCTTTCAAAACTGAGATGAGGAGAAACTTCTTCACTCAGAGGGTAGTAAATCTATGGAATTTGCTACCTCAGAGAGCTGTGGAAGCTGCGACATTAAATAAATTTAAAACGGAGATAGACAGTTTCCTAGCTGATAAGGGAATTAGGGGTTACGGGGAGCGGGCAGGGAAGTGGACGTGAGTCTAGGTTCAGATCAGCCATGATCCTATTGAATGGTGGAGCAGGCCCGAGGGGCCGTATGGCCTACTCCTGCTCCTAATTCTTATGTTCTTATGTATTTAATATTCTTTAATTTAAAGGAAGTAAAGGGAGTAAATTAAGGGCAGGACATGGCAGAGCAGCTCAGCAGTGTGGAGTGCTCCTCCTGTGCTATGTGGGAAGTCAGGGACACTTTTGGTGTCCAGGAAGTGTCTCCAGCTGCAGCTAATCGAAATCCGCGTTTCGGAGCTGGAGCTGCGGCTGGAATCACTGTGGAGCATCCGCGAAGCTGAGATCTTCATGGATAGCACATTTAACGAGGTGGTCACTCCGCAGGTAAAGAGTGCACAGGAAGACAGGGAATGGGTGACCGCCAGACAGAGTAAAAGAGGAAGGTAGTGCAGGAGTCCCCTGGGTCTATCTCCCTCTCCAACAGATTTTCGGTTTTGGATACTGCTGGGGGAGATGGTTTCTCAGGGGAATGCAGCAAGAGCCAAGTCCGAGACACTATGAATGGCTCAGCTGCACAGGAGGGGAGGAAAAAGAGTGGGAGAGCAATAGTGATAGGGGATTCTATCGTAAGGGGAACAGATAGATGTTTCTGTGGCTGCAGACGTGACTCCAGGATGGTATGTTGCCTCCCTGGTGCCAGGGTCAAGGATGTCACTGAACGGCTGCAGGGCATTCTGAAGGTTGAGGGAGAACAGTCAGAGGTCGCGGTTCACATTGGTACCAACGACATGGGTAGAAAGAGGGATGAGGTCCTGCAACAAGAATTTAGGGAGCTAGGTAGCAGATTAAAAAGCAGGACCTCAAAGGTTGTAATCTCTGGATTACTCCCAGTGCCACGTGCTAGTGAGTATAGGAATATGAGGATAGAGCAGATGAATGCGTGGCTAAAGAGTTGGTGCAGGAGGGAGGGCGTTAGTTTCTTGGATCACTGGGCCTGCTTCTGGGGAAGATGGAATCTGTACAAGTCGGACGGGTTGCACCTGAACTGGAATGGGACCAACATCCTTGCGGGGAGGTTTGCTAGTACTGTTGGGGGGGGGGCGTTTAAACTAACTTGGCAGGGGGATGGGATACGGAGTGAAGCTATAGTAGATGATGCACAGCCAAATATAGAGGAAAAAACAAGTCAGCCTGGAAGGCAGAGCAAATATGTAATGGCACAAGGGAGTATGGCAAGGCTGGATGGCATTTATTTTAATGCAAGGAGTCTTGCGAGTAAGGCAGATGAATTGAAGGTGTTGATGAACACATGGGAGTATGATATTGTTGCTATCACAGAGACATGGTTGAGGGAGGGGCAGGACTGGCAGCTCAATATTCCGGGGTATAGAATCTTCAGGCGAGACAGAGGGGGGTGTAAAAGAGGAGGGGGTGTCGCAATATTAATTAAGGAGACAATTACTGCTGTAAGGAGGGATGATATCTTAGCAGGTTCCTCTAATGAGGCCATATGGGTAGAACTTAAAAACAAAAAGGGGGCAAGCACTTTGCTGGGAGTGTACTATAGGCCCCCAAACAGTCAGGGGGAGATAGAAGAACAGATATGTAGGCAAATCTCAGAGAAGTGTAGAAATAATAGGGTAATAATAGTGGGGGATTTCAACTTCCCCAATATTAGTGCTGGAAATTGGGATTAGAATAGACAGGGCTTGATGGCCGGTGCAGACACGATGGGCCGAAGGGCCTCTTCCTGTACTGTAAAACTCTATGAAAGTAAATGTGGGTCCCTTACAGGCTGAGACAGGAGAAATTATAATGGGGAATAAGGAAATGGCAGAGAAATTAAACAAATACTTTGTGTCTGTCTTCACGGAAGACGACGCAAAAAACTTCCCGGAAATAGTGGAGAACCAAGGATCTAGCGAGAATGAGGAACTGAAAGAAATTAGTATTAGTAAAAAAATTGTACTGGAGAAATTAATGGGATTAAAAGCCGATAAATCCCCTGGACCTGATGGCCTACATCCTAGGGTTTTGAAAGAGGTGGCTATAGAGATAGTGGGTGCATTGGTTGTCATCTTCCAAAATTCCATACATTCTAGAACGGTTCACGCGGATTGGAAGGTAGCAAATGTAACCCCACTATTTAAGAAAGGAGGGAGAGAGAAAACAGGGAACTACAGACCAGTTAGCCTGACATCAGTAGTAGGGAAAATGCTAGAATCTATTATTAAGGACGTGGTAACAGGGCACTTAGAAAATAATAATAGGATTGGGCAGAGTCAACACGGATTTATGAAAGGGAAATCGTGTTTGACAAATCTGTTACATAGAAACATAGAAGATAGGAGCAGGAGTAGGCCATTCGGCCCTTCGAGCCTGCTCCGCCATTCAATGAGATCATGGCTGATCATCCAAATTCAGTACCCTGTCCCTGCCTTCTCCCCATATCCCTTGATTCCTTTAGCCTTAAGAAATATATCCAACTCTTTCTTGAATATACTTAATGAATTGGCCTCCACCGCCCTCTGTGGCAGAGAATTCCACAGGTTCACCACTCTCTGGGTGAAGAAATTCCTCCTCATTTCAGTCCTAAATGGCTTACCCCTTATCCTTAGACTATGACCCCTCGTTCTGGACTCCCCGGCCATCAGAAACATCCTTCCTGCATCTAGTCTGTCCAGGCCTGACAGAATTTTATAGGTTTCGATGAGATCCCCTCTCAATCTTCTAAACTCCAGTGAGTATAAGCCCAATCGACACAATCTCTCCTCATACGTCATTCCTGCCATCCCAGGTATCAGCCTGGTGAATCTTCGCTGCATTCCTTCCATGGCAAGAACGTCCTTCCTCAGGTAAGGCGACCAAAACTGCACACAATACTCAAGGTGCGGTCTCACCAAGGCCCTGTACAACTGCAGCAAGACATCCTTGTTCTTGTACTCGAACCCTCTTGCTACGAAGGCCAACATACCATTTGCCTTCTTAACCGCCTGCTGCACCTGCATGCTTACCTTCAGCGACTGGTGCACAAGAACACCCAGGTCTCTTTGCACTTCCCCTTCTCCCAATCTATTGCCATTCAAATAATAATCTGCCTTCCTGTTTTTGCCACCAAAGTGGATAACCTCACATTTATCCACATTATAGTGCATTTGCCATGTTTCTGCCCAATCACCCAACCTATCCAAATCGTACTGTTTATTGAGGTTGTAACTAGCAGAATAGATTAGGGGGAACCAGTGGATGTGGTGTATTTGGATTTTCAGAAGGCATTCGATAAGGTGCCGCACAAGAGGTTATTAAACAAAATTAGGGCTCATGGGATTGGGGGTAATATACTAGCATGGATTGAGGATTGGTTAATGGACAGAAAACAGAGAGTAGGAATAAATGGGTCATTTTCGGGTTGGCAGGCTGTAACTAGTGGGATACCGCAAGGATCAGTGCTTGGGCCTCAGCTATTCACAATCTACATCAATGATGTGGATGAGGGGACCAAATGTAATTTATCCAAGTTTGCTGATGATACAAAACTAAGTGGGAATGTAAGTTGTGAGGCGGATGCAAAGAGGCTTCAAGGGGATATAGACAGGCTAAGTGAGTGGGCAAGAACATGGCAAATGGAATATAATGTGGAGAAATGTGAAGTTATCCACTTTGGTAGGAAAAATAGAAAAGCAGAGTAATTTTTAAATGTTGAGAGATTGGGAAATGTTGGTGTTCAGAGGGACCTGGGTGTCCTTGTACACGAATCACTGAAAGTTAACAGGCAGGTACAGCAAGCAATTAGGAAAGCAAATGGTATGTTGGCCTTTATTACAAGAGGATTTGAGTATAAGAGTAAATTGGTCTTGCTGCAATTATATAGGGCCCTGGTGAGACCACACCTGGAGTATTGTGGACAGTTTTGGTCTCCTTACCTAAGGAAGGATATACTTGCCATAGAGGGAGTGCAACGAAGGTTCACCAGACTGGTTCCTGGGATGGGGGATTGTCCTATGAGGAGAGATTGAGTAGACTAGGCCTATATTCTCGAGTTTAGAAGAATGAGAGGTGATCTCATTGAAACATACAAAATTCTTACAGGGCTTGACAGGGTAGATGCAGGGAGGATGTTTCCCCTGGCTGGGGAGTCTAGAACCAGGGGTCACAGTCTCAGAATAAGGGGTCGGCCATTTAGGACTGAGATGAGGAGAAATTTCTTCACTCAGAGGGTGGTGAATCTTTGGAATTCTCTCCCCCAGAGGGCTGTGGAGGCTCAGTCGTTGAGTATATTCAAGACAGAGATCGATAGATTTTTGAATATTAAGGGCATCAAGGGATATGGGGATAGTGCAGGAAAGTGGAGATGAGGTCGAAGATCAGCCATGATCTCATTGAATGGCGGAGCAGGCTCGAGGGGCCGAATGGCCGACTCCTGCTCCTAATTCTTATGTTATGTTCATTCAGCCCAACTGGTCTATGCCAGCTTTAATGCTCCACATGAGCCTCATCCTACCCTACTTCCTCTCACCCTATCAATATATCCTTCTATAAGGTCTCAGTGGATTGGGGGTAATATATTAGCACGGATTGAGGATTGGTTAACAGACAGAAAACAGAGAGTAGGAATAAACAGGTCATTTTCAGGTTGGCAGGCTGTAACTAGTGGGGTACCACAAGGATCAGTGTTGGGGCCTCAGCTATTTACAATCTATATTAATGACCTAGATGAAGGGACTGAGTGTAATGTATCCAAGTTTGCTGATGATACAAAGCTAGGTGGGACAGTAAGCTGTGAGGAGGACACAAAGAATCTGCAAAGGGATATAGACAGACTGAGTGAGTGGGCAGTAAGGTGGCAGATGGAGTATAATGTAGGGAAATGTGAGGTTATTCACTTTGGTAGGAAGAATAGAAAAACAGAATATTTTTAAATGGTGAGAAAGTATTAAATGTTGGTGTTCAGAGAGATTTGGGGGTTTTTCGTTCCTGGATGTGGGCATTGCTGGCAAGGCCAGTATTTATTGGCTATCCCTAATTGCCCTCGAGAAGGTGGTGGTGAGCCGCCATCTTGAACCGCTGCAGCCCGTCATAGAATCATAGAAATTTATGGCACAGAAGGAGGCCATTCGGCCCATCGTGTCTGTGCCGGCCGACAAAGAGCTCTCCAGCCTAATCCCACTTTCCAGCTCTTGGTCCGTAGCCCTGTAGGTTACGGCACGTCAAGTGCATATCCAAGCACTTTTTAAATGTGATGAGGGTTTCTGCCTCTACCACCCTTTCAGGCAGTGAGTTCCAGACCCCCACCACCCTCTGGGTGAAAAAGGTTCTCCTCAACTCCCCTCTAATCCTTCCACCAATTACTTTAACTCTATGTGTTGTGTATTTTGAATGTAGTATTTGAATTGTCCCACATAGCTTACCGTACCGTCGTTGTGATGTGCAATGCACTATGGGAAATAGAGTGCATTGAGTTGAGAAGACTCTCTGGAAAGTGATGGCTGTGAACTGAACTCTGTCTCCTGCGTACTCTTTTCATTGTTATACAAGCAAGGTTATTAAACTCTTGAGATTTAACAAAGTGGCGACGAGGATGTCTGAACTTACGTGGCTCTGCTGTGCGGAAGATAGTCGGGTTTTACGTGTTTAAAACTGTTATTTGTGCCGTGGACAGTTAATTAAAGTGAGGTTGGCTCGAGGATAAAGGAGCTTGCAATGGCGGGAAGACGAGACGGTGTATAAGGTACTAACGACTTGAGGAAGGGGAGGAAAAGCAGTGAGTAAATCGGGAAGGACATTTATTCAACTGTGAAACGATCTGTGAATTGAAGCACTAAACAACTGATAGTGATTTTAGTTGAGTTCAACATTGGAAGGATCCTTAGTGAATGATAATTAGGAGCCTGAGAGAAGGAAAATGGCTGGAATTATCGGTAACATTGGACTGTTTGATGAGAATGTCGAACAATGGAGCTCATACACAGAACGATTTGAATACTTCACACAAGCAAATGACATTGGAGGGAACAAAGTAGTACCTACATTGTTAAGTGTGATGGGACCAAAGACTTTCAATCTTTTGCGTACTTTAGTGCATCCAGATAAACCAGGGACTAAATATAGCGAAATTGTGGAGATACTAAAAGGGCATTTTTCACCCAAACCCCTAGTCATAGCTGAGAGGTTTAGGTTCCACAGGCGTAACCAGGAAGAAGGAGAAACAGTGACCATGTTTGTAGCTGCACTAAAACGACTATGAGAGCACTGTGAGTTTAATGACGTGCTAAATGATACTATAAGAGACAGGCTAGTGTGTGGTATGAGAACTGAAGCCATACAGAAGAGACTATTAACGGAGAGTAATCTGACTCTACAAAAAGACATTAAAGCACCTTCCACTTCAGCCAGCTAACATAGCATTGAAGACATATACCGGTGAAAGAGTAACCGTGAGAGGTATCACTGAGGTCACAGTTCAGTTGAATGGACAAACTAGGAAGTTACCACTCTACGTAGTTAAAGGCGACTACCCCTCCCTGCTGGGACGTTCGTGGATGGAGAGAATAAAATTAGACTGGTCATCAGTCTACATGATGTCACACAATGATCCAGGCTTACCCGCCATCTTAAAGAAACATGCAGAAGTCTTTAATGGAGGACTGGGTAGCATGAAAGATATTACTGTGAAGCTTCGTATTAAGCAGGATAGCAAACCCAAGTTCATGAAGGCACGACCCGTACCTTATGCCATCAGACCAAAAGTCGAGGCTGACTTAGAAGCCCTAGTTGAAAGCGGAGTACTAGAACCAGTCAGCGTGAGTGAATGGGCAACGCCCATCATACCAGTGCTCAAGAAAGGGGGTGGAGTTAGGATATGTGGAGATTTTAAAGTAACTGTTAACCCTGTATTGTCAGTGGAGCAATATCCGCTCCCCCATATTGATGATTTGTTTGCAGGACTTGCTGCGAACGCCAAAAACGATGCTCAGTGCTTCTCGTTCTATTTGGGCTTGTCTCAGACAACGGTCCACAGTGGGTGTCACAAGAAATGGCTACATTCCTGCAGGTGAATGGCGTACAGCATATCAGGGCTGCACCATACCACCCTGCGACCAATGGTCTAGCTGAGAGGTTTGTTCAGACCATGAAATGGTCCAGCTTGAGAGGTTTGTTCAGACCATGATTGGAATTACGGAAACATGGCTCCAGGGGGACCAAGGCTGGGAACTCAACATCCAGGGGTATTCAATATTCAGGAAAGATAGGCAAAAAGGAAAAGGAGGTGGGGTAGCATTGCTGGTTAAAGAGGGGATTAATACAATTGTAAGGAAATATATTGGCTCTGATGATGTGGAATCTATATGGGTAGAAATAAGAAATACCAAAGGGCAGAAAACGTTAGTGGGAGTGGTATATAGACCTCCAAACAGTAATGCAGAGGTTGGGGATGGCATTAAAAGGGAAATTAGAGAAGCGTGCATTAACGGCACAGCAGTCATCATGGGTGACTTTAATCTACATATAGATTGGGCTAACCAAACTAGTAACAATACTGTGGAGGAGGAATTCCTGGAGTGTATACGGGATGGTTTCCTGGACCAATATGTCGAGGAACCAACCAGAGATCAGGCCATCTTAGACTGGGTATTATGCAATGAGAAAGGATTAATTAGCAATCTTGTGTGAGGCCCCTTGGGGCAGAGCGATCATAATATGATCGAATTCTTCATTAAGATGGAGAGTGAAGTAGTTGACTCAGAGACTAAGGTCCTGAATTTAAATAAAGGCAACTATGAGGGTCTGAGGCACGAGTTGGGTAGGATTGATTGGGTAATATCACTCAAAGGGTTGACGGTGGATAGGCAATGGCAAACATTCAAAGATCGCATGGATGAACTGCAGAATTTGTTTATCCCAGTTTGGCATAAAAATAAATCAAAAAAGGTGACTCAACCGTGGCTAACAAGGGCAATTAGGGATAACATAAGATCAAAAGAGAGGACATATAAATTGGCCAAAAAAAGCAGTAAACCTGAGGATTGGGAGCAGTTTAGGATTGAACAAAGGAGGACAAAGGGGATTAATTAAGAGGGGGAAAATAGATTATGAAAGTAAGCTTGCAGGGAACATAAAAACTGACTGTAAAAGCTTTTATAGATATGTAAAAAGAAAAAGATTGGTGAAGTCAAGCATAGGTCCCTTACAGTCAGAATCAGGGGAATTTATAATGGGGAACAAAGAAATGGCAGACCAATTGAATACATATTTTGGTTCTGTCTTCATGAAGGAGGACACAAATAACCTCCCAGAGATGTCGGGGAACATAGGGACTAATGAGAGGGAGGAACTGCAAGAAATCAGTATTTGTAGGGAAATGGTGTTGGGGAAGTTGACGGGACTGAAAGCCGATAAATCCCCAGAGCCTGATAATCTACATCCAAGGGTACTTAAGGAAGTGGCCCTAGAAATAGTAGATGCATTGCTGGTCATCTTCCAGGACTCGATAGACTCTGGAACAGTACCCATGGATTGGAGGGTAGCTAATGTTACCCCACTATTCAGAAAAGGTGGTAGAGAAAAAGCGGAGAATTATAGACCGGTAAGCCTGACATCGGTAGTGGGGAAAATGCTAGAGTCCATTATAAAAGATTTAATAGCAGAGCACTTGGAGAGCAGTGTCAGGATCGGACAAAGTCAACATGGATTTACAAAGGGTAAATCGTGCTTGACTAATAAGAACATAAGAAATAGGAGCAGGAGTAGTCCAATCGGCCCCTCGAGCCTGCTCCGCCATTCAATAAGATCATGGCTGATCTGATCCTAACCGCCAATCTACTATCACAGAACCATCTCCTGAATCTAACAGAATTAGACACACGAAATAGGAGCAGGATCAGGCTACATGGCCCCTGGGCGCGCTCCGCTACCCACAGGGCCATGACCGATCCGAACCTAGACTCATGTCCAAATTCCTGCCCGCTCCCCGTAACCCTTAATTCCCTTTACTTCTAGGAAACTGTCTATTTCTGTTATAAATTTATGTAATGATGTAGCTTCTACAGCTTTTTGGGGCAGCATATTCCATGGACCTACCACCCTCTGAGTGAAGTAGTTCCTCCTCATCTCAGTTTTGAAAGAGCAGCCCCTTATTCTAAGACTATGCCCCCTAGTTCTAGTTTCACCCATCATCGGGAACATCCTCCCCGCATCCACCCGATCCAACCCCTTCACAATCTTATGGGCCAGAAATTCAGATCGGGGGCTTGCCGCGCGTGCAAGGCCCCGATATGCACTTACCCGACGCGCTGGCCGTTGACCTCCAAGGACGCCTGGAATTCGATTTTGAAAAAGAAGAATCCCGGGCAGCGTATGACGTCACGCCGCCCAGGAGTGCAGCCAGCGCGAAGCCTGTAGCGCGCTGTGCAACTGAGACACGCCCCTTGAGGTCTCAGTTTAACAGGACAGGCCCCCAATGTTTCTCACAAGCTGCTAAGCATTTTTACATGCAAAGCAGCAGTTTAAATAGGTTTTTGGTAGTTTTTTGAAGATTTTGGTAACTTTTATAAACTTTTAAAAACGTTTACATTATTTTGAAGAATCTGAAGTAGTTTTAAACAGAATTAAAGCAATTTAAAGACTTTTAAAAGCCGTAAAACAATTTTTTAAATTCCATTTATTTATTTAGCAATGTCGTCGTCATACGTGTCTTCACACTGTTCCCTTTGGGGAACTGTATGAAGTGGTGGAAGGATTTATGGCCGTGATTGGCACTCATTCCGTGACCGTAACCATCTTTGAACCAGCCATTAGGGTGGTTAGTCCTATGGCGGGAGGGTTTTACGGGCTCCCACAAGCTATACAAGGAGGGGGGGCCACCCACACCCACGGACGCAAATATCCCACTGGGTGTCAACCCAGAATTTAGAGCCGGAGCTCCGACTCCACTTGCCGGGACTGTCTGGAGCGGGGTTTGAAACCCTACCCTGATCTGGCCCAGCGGCGGGGATCCTACCACTATGCCAAAGGCCCAATCCGATTAGCAACGTGAAATGGCTGGAATGAGCACAATTCACGGCATTAAAAGAACTCACAATTGAACTGATGATGACCTCAGCAATCTCCTCAAGGAGGTGGAGGCGCAGCGCCTGCTCATCATTGGTAATGAGAAGTCAAAGGCGCCGCAAAAAGGGCAGATGATAGCTTGGTCTTTCAAGTGGCAGCATAGGGCTCCAGTCACGGGGAGGGAAAAGGCGCAGGAAACGTATGGGTGTCACCTTTTGTGCGGAGTGGTCCTTTTGCGTAGCAGTAAGCATCCCTGCCGCTGGGCCAGAAGGAGTAGGGTTTCGAACCCCACTCCAGACAGTCCCGGCAAGTGGAGTCGGAGCTCCAACTATAAATTCTGGGTGGACATCCAGCGGGATACTTGCGTCCGTGGGTGTGGGTGGCCCCCCCCCCTCAGATGGGTTGTGGGTGCCCGTAAAACCCTCACGCCATAGGACTAACCACCCTAATGGTTGGTTCAAAGATGGTTACGGTCACGGAATGAGCGTTAATCACGGCCATAAATCCTTCCACCACTTCATACAGTTCCCGAAAGGGAACAGTGTGAGGATACGTACGACGATGACCTCTTGCGCAATGCACCTCCTTGGACCCTCAGTCGCAGATGCGAGGGGGCAAATCGTGCAATTGTTAAATTTTTCATTTTATTGACATGTAAAATGTTGGCCCAGTAATTCCCTTCCAAATGCGCGAGTACGGTCGGGGTACTTGCGCGTCTGGCCGGAGGAAATGCCGGTTTTCAGCATGCACAGCGCATGCGGGGAAAACCGGCATTTCCTGTCCTCTGAACGAAGGGGTTCAGAGGCAGAAAGCGTGCGACTGCACAGGTAGCGCGTGCGCAGTAAAATTCACTGCTTTCATTCATGCTTTCAGTGAGGTCAAGTCCTTACAACTTACACATGAAAAAAGCATGGGTACAGTTGCTCCAGAGGCTGCGGAGGAAGATATTTCTTATCGTGGAGCTTCTGAAAGTATGTATGTCTGTATATATTCCTTTGCGTGTTATGTATATATTCCTTTACTTATGTGTATGAATGTATTATTTAATTATGACTTTCAGAGAAAGTAACTTATTGGAAAATCATAATTAAAAACATACATTCATACACATAAGTAAAGGAATATAAAACATACATACATATACATAAAGGAATATATGCGGACATACATACATAATTACTTATTACTGATGAAAAGTTTCTTTCTTAAAAGTGCTGGAAATGTTACATTACTCATTTTAGAACACTCATTTTCACATTCAATTCACACAGCCACAATTGCTCCTTCTACCTACCATTCTGAAAACCCGTTTAAAAAAAAAAAATTAAACTTTAAAACTTACTTAAAATTTCTTAAAATAACTTCCCTCCCTTTCCCAAACAAAAATATTGCCTTTCAGAAGCTCCACGATAAAATATATCTTCCTCCGCAGCCTTGGAACAACTTTACACATGCTTTTTTCAAGTGTAACTTGTAAGGACTTACCCTCACTGAATCCATGAGTGAAATCGCCGAAGTTCACTGCGCAAGCGCTGCCTGTGCAGTCGCACGCGCTGTGCCTCTGAACCCCTTCGTTCAGAGGACCGGAAATGCCGGCGTTCTCCGCATGTGCTGTGCATGCTGAACGCCGGCATTTCCACCGGCCAGATGCGTGAGTACCCAGACCGTACTCACGCGTTTGGACCCGAATTTCTGGCCCTATATGTTTCAATAAGATCGCCTCTCATTCTTCTGAACTCCAGTGAGTAGAGTCCCAATCTACTCAACCTCTCCTCATATGTCCATCCCCTCATCCCCGGGATTAACCGAGTGAACCCTCTTTGTACTGACTCGAGAGCAAGTATGTCTTTTCTTAAGTATGGACACCAAAACTGTATGCAGTATTCCAGGTGCGGTCTCACCAATACCTTGTACAACTGAAGCAATACCTCCCTATTTTTATATTCTATCCCCCTAGCAATGAAAGCCAACATTCCATTGGCCTTCTTAATCACTTGCTGCACCTGCATACTAACCTTTTGAGTTTCGTGCACCAGGACCCCCAGATCCCTTTGTACTTCAGTACTTTCCAGTTTCTTACCATTAAGATAATAACTTGCTCTACGATTTTTCCTGCCAAAGTGCATAACCTCACACTTTCCAGTATTGTATTCCATCTGCCAAATCTCTGCCCACTTACTTAGCCTGTCTATGTCCCCTTGCAGGTTTTTTATGTCCTCCTCACTCACTACTTTACTTTCCCTCCCATCTTAGTATCATCTGCAAACTTTGATATGTTACACTCGGTCCCCTCCTCCAAATCGTTAATATAGATTGTAAAGAGTTGGGGACCCAGCACTGACCCCTGCGGAACACCACTGGTTACTGATTGCCAGTCTGAGAATGAACCATTTATCCCAACTCTCTGCCTTCTGTTAGATAGCCAATCCTCTATCCATGCCAGAATATTACCCCCAATCCCGTGATTTTTTATCTTAAGCAATAATCTTCTGTGTGGCACCTTGTCAAATGCCTTTTGGAAGTCTAAATACACTACGTCCACTGGTTCCCCTTTATCCACCCTATATGTTACTTCCTCAAAGAACTCCAACAAATTTGTCAAACATGACTTCCCCTTCATAAAACCATGCTGACTTTGTCCTATTAAATTATGATTATCCAAATGTCCTGTTACTGTCTCCTTAATAATGGACTCCAAAATTTTACCTACCACAGATGTTAGGCTAACCGGTCTATAGTTTCCAGCCTTCTGTCTACTGCCCTTTTTAAATAAGGGTGTTACATTAGCAGTTTTCCAGTCTGCCGGGACCTTTGCTGAGTCCAGGGAGTTTTGGAAAATTATTACCAATGCATCCACAATCCCTACCGCCACTTCCCTCAAGACCCTAGGATGTAAGCCATCAGGTCCAGGTGATTTATCCGCCTTGAGTCCCATTATTTTACCGAGTACCACTTCCTTAGTGATTTTGATCATGTTTAGCTCCTCCCCCCCCTTTAGCCCCCTGTTTGTCCAGTGTTGGGATATTCTTAGTGTCCTCTACTGTAAAGACTGATACAAAATATTCATTCAGTGTTTTTGCCATCTCCATATTTCCCACCATTAATTTCCCGGTCTCATCCTCTAAGGGACCAACATTTACTTTAGCCACCCTTTTTCTTTTTAGATAACTATAAAAACTCTTACTATCTGTTTTTATATTTTTTGCTAATTTACTTTCATAATCTATCTTCCCTTTCTTAATCAATCTTTTTGTTATTTTTTTGCTGTCTTTTAAAGTTTTCCCAAACCTCTATCCTCCCACTAGATTTGGCTACCTTGTATGCCCTTGTTTTTAGTCGAATACTATCCTTAATTTCTTTACTTAGCCACGGATGGCTGTCTTTTCTTTTACACCCTTTTCTTCTCAGTGGAATATATATTTTTTGGAAGTTGTAAAATAACTCCTTAAATGTACACCACTGATCATGTATCGTCTTACCCTTTAATCTATTTTCCCAATCCACTCTACTCAATTCCGCTCTCATACCTTCATAGTCTCCTTTATTCAAGCTTAGCACGCTTGTTTGAGATCCAACCTTCTCACCCTCTAATTGAATATGGAATTCAACCATGTTATGGTCACTCATTCCAAGGGGATCCTTTACTAGGACATTTTTAATTAATCCTGTCTCGTTACACAGGACCAGATCTAAGGTTGCTTGCCCCCTGGTCGGTTCAGTTACATACTGCTCAAGAAACCCATCCCTAATACACTCAATGAACTCATCCTCAAGGCTGCCCTGCCCAATTTGATTTGTCCAATTAATATGATAGTTAAAATCCCCCATAATTATAGATGTTCCCTTATTACAAGCCTCAACTATTTCCTGATTGATACTCCGTCCAACAGAGTTGCAACTGTTCGGAGGCCTATAGACTACGCCCACTAGTGGTTTTTTCCCCTTATTATTCCTTACCTCCACCCAAACTGTTTCATTATCCTGATCTTTTGACCCAATATCATTTCTCTGTATTACAGTGATTCCTTCCTTTATTAACATAGCCACCCCACTTCCCCTTCCTTCCTGCCTGTCCTTCCTGATCGTTAAATAACCTGGTATGTTTAATTCCCAGGCATTGTCACCCTGCAGCCATGCTTCTGTAATGGCCACAAGATCATACCCATATGTAGTTATTTGTGCCATTAACTCATCTATTTTGTTACGAATGCTACGTGCATTCAGATAGAGAACTTTCAAATGTGTTTTGTGACACTTAGTTCGTGCTTTTGCCCTTTTTATTACTTTACCTTTTACTCCATACCTTCTGCCCCTTCCTGACACGCTCTGGTTTTTAATTTCCCCACTGCTACCTAAGTCTATGACCTTCTCTGTTGTCATTTTTATTATTTGCTCTCTAGGAACCTCCCCCCCACTAGTTAGTTTAAAGCCCTCTCTACAGCCCTAGTTATATGATCCGCCAGGACTCTAGTCCCAGCACTGGCCAAGTGAAGCCCGTCCCAACGGAACAGCTCCCTCCTGTCCCAGTACTGGTGCCAGTGTCCCAGGAAGCAAAACCCATTTCTCCCACACCAGTCTTTGAGCCACGCATTTAACTCTCTAATTTTATTTGTCCTAGCCAAATTCGCTCGTGGCTCAGGTACCCTTGAGGTTCTGTTTTTTAATTTGACCCCTAGCTGCTCATACTCCTTTAACAGAACCGGCTTCCTAGTCCTATCTACGTCGTTTGTACCAACACGGACCACGACAACTGGATCCACCCCCTTCCACTGCAAGTTTCTTTCCAGCACAGAGGAGATGTCCTTAACCCTGGCACCGGGTAGGCAACACAGCCTTTGGGACTCTCACTCTCGGCTGCAGAGAACTCTATCTATCCCCCTAATAATACTATCCCCTACCACTACAACATTTCTATTTACTCCCCCCTCTTGAATGGCCCCCTGTTCCACGGTGCTGTGGCCAGGTTGCTCATCCTCCCTGCAGTCCCTGCTCCTGTCCCCACAGGGAGTAAGAACCTCGAACCTGTTGGACCAGAGCAAGGGCTGCGGCTCCTCCAGCTCTACCTCCTGGATCCCCGTACCTGCCTCACTCGTAGTCACACCGTCCTGTCCCTGACCATGGGCTACATCTGAATTAATTAACTTCATAGGTGTGACCACCTCCTGATACACAGAGTCCAGGTACTTCTCCCCCTCCCTGATGTGTCGCAGTGTCTGAAGCTCAGACTCCAGCTCATCAACACGGAGCTGGAGTTCCTGTAGCAGCAGACACTTGTCACAGACGTAATCACCGTGAGCCTCAATGGGGTTCACCGGCTCCCACATCTCGCAATAGTAACACATCACCTGCTCCATTCTATGTAATTAATTTAATTTTTTATTGTTAGTTATGGACAGCCTCTGCCCGATTTTAGATGCTAGTATCCCCTTTAATTAATTGGATTTAAATTAAATCAATCCCTCTAGTTACACCAGTTAAATGGTTTACCAGCAGTCACTCTGCACCAGAAAGGCCTTATTAACTACAACCCACAGAGTTAAAGTTTGAAAAGAGCACCTAACACCCCACTTACCCTAACTCACACTTACCCAAACTCAGAGCACTCTTTGAAGACTCGCACTCAGTGCTTGCTTGCACTAGGACTGGTCTTTTTATACTGTTTGTTTGTTTACAGCCAAATGAGTCACCCCTGCTGATTGGTTAGAAAACTGGTTTCCACTGCCTGCTGTGCCAATTTACTTCAACTGCAGTGTAACCTTGTTTTACTCTTCTTAAACCAACAGAATCCCAAATATTTAACTTTTCCCCTTTACTTAAACTGCTTAAGTAATCTTATCAAGAATGATTTAAAGAGAAATAACAATTAAAGAACTCTCACACTTACTGTGGTGATTATTCTTGTTTTATAAGAAGCATTGTAATTGGTTGCCTGTTTTCCTGCCTTGAGATATATGCTGTAAACTTATTGGTTAGTTGATTCCATGTGACCTGTGGTGGCCATCTTAATTCAGTTCTCTACAGCTTGGTTGAGACTGGGTGCTTAACATGTACTGCTGGTTTTTTAAGGTTAATAAAGCCTAGCTTTTGAAAGGCAAGCTACTCTTTATTTCAATTTATTAACCTTTTGCTATAATGGAATGATATCTTCGACCAGAACGATTTAATGCTGACCCTAATTCTGCAGGAGTGGATGATCAATGGAAACATTGGTATCGTACATTTAAAAACTTTTTGGGTGTGTTGGATCAGCAATCTCTGAATAAGTTGGATATACTAATCAACTACATTGCTCCAGGATGTGTTTTGATAATCTTAAAAAGGATATCCTTGGAGCAGTTGTGCATTCTATTGATGAGCAGGTTCCCTTTGTGATTGAGACGGACACTTCCGATTTTGCAATTGGGGCTACCCTGAACCAAAATGGAAGACCTGTGGCCTTTTTCTCACGTACTCTGAGCAATAGTGAGCAGAGACATTCATCAATAGAGAAAGAGGCGTACGCAATAGTAGAAGCACTGCGTAAATGGAGACATTATTTATCTGGGCGACATTTTACGTTAGTAACTGACCAAAAATCTGTGTCCTTCATGTTTGATGTCAAACATTTCGGAAAGATTAAGAATGATAAAATAATGAGGTGGAGGATCGAGTTGGCATGCTATCATTTTGATATAGTCTATCGTCCGGGGAAGAATAATGTTGCCGCTGATGCGCTGTCGAGGGCTTATTGTTCTGTGCTTCACGGAGATACGCTTATTAATCTTCATAATGCTTTGTGCCATCCTGGTGTTACAAGGATGATACACTTCGTATGCAGTAAGAATTTGCCCTTTTCAGTTGAAGACGTCAAGCGGATGACTTCGTTATGCTCTGTCTGCGCCCGGTGTAAACCAAATTTCTTTAAGCCTCAACGAGCTCATCTTATAAAGGCTACTTCTCCCTTTGAACGCCTGAGCGTTGATTTTAAGGGGCCTCTTCCTTCAACGACTCAGAATCAATATATATTTACTGTTGTGGATGAGTTTTCAAGGTTCCCTTTTGCTTTTCCTTGTGCAGATGTATCAGCTGCTACAGTTATTAAATGTCTGACTCAACTTTTTGTCATCTTTGGGATGCCTGCGTATATCCATTCGGATCAGGGAAGTTCTTTTATGTCTTCCCAGTTGAAGGAATACCTCCAGAGTCGGGGAATTTCTACTAGCAGAACTACCCTGTATAATCCCCAGGGTAATGGACAGTGCGAACGATACAATGGGGTGATCTGGAAGGCAGTTATGTTGGCTTTGACATCCCAGAACCTTAAGAATACACAGTGGGAAATGGTACTGCCTGATGCCCTGCATTCCATTAGATCATTGCTTTCAACGGCTACTAATGTGACCCCCCATGAAAGGCTCTTCAACTATCCGCGGAGGTCCTCTACGGGATATTCGGTACCTTCATGGCTTACTATGCAGGGACCTGTGCTGCTCCGACGCCATGTTAGACTGTCAAAGTATGATCCTTTAGTGGAGGAGGTGGAGCTATTGGAGGCAAATTCCCAATATGCTCATATTCGATTCCAAGATGGGAAAGAAAGTACGGTTTCAGTTAAAGACTTAGCTCCTTGTGGTGGCCAGCCCTCTCCTGAGGACATTAACAATAGCCATAATTCAGATAATGTTGATGTCGTCACAAATACTACGAACATTTCCAATCCTATTGCAGACACTTACAATTCTCTCAGTCTGCCCCCGATGGATGTTCATGATCCTCCCAGTCTACCTTCTAATGGGACTTCCAATCCGGAAACCGTTGATAATCGGGATATTGATAGCCTCCCTGCAGAAGATATTTCTGTGTCTCCTGGTGTGGGAGGGCAAGGAACTCCACCAAGGCTAAGAAGGTCGACACGAACAAGATATCCGGTCGACCGATTAAAAATGGGCTTTTAAAATAATTAATAATTTAATAGTAAAATTTTAAAATTGTTGAAGGCATTATACATGTATTGCTCTAGTCATAAATAACTAATTGTAAACTGTAAAGGCTACCTATGTTGAAGTATATTTTAAAAGGAGGGGTGAATGTGGTGATTATTCTTGTTTTATAAGAAGCATTGTAATTGGTTGCCTGTTTTCCTGCCTTGAGATATATGCTGTAAACTTATTGGTTAGTTGATTCCATGTGACCTGTGGTGGCCATCTTAAATTCAGTTCTCTACAGCTTGGCTGAGACTGGGTGCTTAACATGTACTGCTGGTTTTTTAAGGTTAATAAAGCCTAGCTTTTGAAAGGCAAGCTACTCTTTATTTCACTTACCCAAACTCACAGCACTCTTTGATGACTCGCACTCAGTGAAGTAGTTCCTCCTCATCTCAGTTTTGAAAGAGCAGCCCCTTATTCTAAGACTATGCCCCCTAGTTCTAGTTTCACCCATCATCGGGAATATCCTCCCCGCATCCACCCGATCCAACCCCTTCACAATCTAATATGTTTCAATAAGATCGCCTCTCATTCTTCTGAACTCCAATGAGTAGAGTCCCAATCCACTCAACCTCTCCTCATATGTCCATCCCCTCATCCCTGGGATTAACTGAGTAAACCTTCTTTGTACTGACTCGAGAGCAAGTATGTCTTTTCTTAAGTATGGACACCAAAACTGTATGCAGTATTCCAGGTGCGGTCTCACCAATACCTTGTACAACTGAAGCAATGCCTCCCTATTTTTATATTCTATCCCCCTAGCAATGAAAGCCAACATTCCATTGGCCTTCTTAATCACTTGCTGCACCTGCATACTAACCTTTTGAGTTTCGTGCACCAGGACCCCCAGATCCCTTTGTACTTCAGTACTTTCCAGTTTCTTACCATTAAGATAATAACTTGCTCTATGATTTTTCCTGCCAAAGTGCATAACCTCACACTTTCCAGTATTGTATTCCATCTGCCAAATCTCTGCCCACTTACTTAGCCTGTCTATGTCCCCTTGCAGGTTTTTTATGTCCTCCTCACTCACTACTTTACTTTCCCTCCCATCTTAGTATCATCTGCAAACTTTGATATGTTACACTTGGCCCCCTCCTCCAAATCGTTAATATAGATTGTAAAGAGTTGGGGACCCAGCACTGACCCCTGCGGAACACCACTAGTTACTGATTGCCAGTCTGAGAATGAACCATTTATCCCAACTCTCTGCCTTCTGTTAGATAGCCAATCCTCTATCCATGCCAGAATATTACCCCCAATCCCGTGATTTTTTATCTCAAGCAATAATCTTTTGTGTGGCACCTTGTCAAATGCCTTTTGGAAGTCTAAATACACTACGTCCACTGGTTCCCCTTTATCCACCCTATGTTACTTCCTCAAAGAACTCCAGCAAATTTGTCAAACATGACTTCCCCTTCATAAAACCATGCTGACTTTGTCCTATTAAATTATGATTATCCAAATGTCCTGTTACTGTCTCCTTAATAATGGACTCCAAAATTTTACCTACCACAGATGTTAGGCTAACCGGTCTATAGTTTCCAGCCTTCTGTCTACTGCCCTTTTTAAATAAGGGTGTTACATTAGCAGTTTTCCAGTCTGCCGGGACCTTTGCTGAGTCCAGGGAGTTTTGGAAAATTATTACTAATGCATCCACAATCCCTACCGCCACTTCCCTCAAGCCCCTAGGATGTAAGCCATCAGGTCCAGGTGATTTATCCGCCTTGAGTCCCATTATTTTACCGAGTACCACTTCCTTAGTGATTTTGATCATGTTTAGCTCCTCCCCCCTATAGCCCCCTGTTTGTCCAGTGTTGGGATATTCTTAGTGTCCTCTACTGTAAAGACTGATACAAAATATTCATTGTGTTTTTGCCATCTCCATATTTCCCACCATTAATTTCCCGGTCTCATCCTCTAAGGGACCAACATTTACTTTAGCCACCCTTTTTCTTTTTAGATAACTATAAAAACTCTTACTATCTGTTTTTATATTTTTTGCTAATTTACTTTCATAATCTATCTTCCCTTTCTTAATCAATCTTTGTTATTTTTTGCTGTCTTTTAAAGTTTTCCCAATCCTCTATCCTCCCACTAGATTTGGCTACCTTGTATGCCCTTCTTTTTAGTCGAATACTATCCTTAATTTCTTTACTTAGCCACGGATGGCTGTCTTTTCTTTTACACCCTTTTCTTCTCAGTGGAATATATATTTTTTGGAAGTTGTAAAATAACTCCTTAAATGTACACCACTGATCATGTATCGTCTTACCCTTTAATCTATTTTCCCAATCCACTCTACTCAATTCCGCTCTCATACCTTCATAGTCTCCTTTATTCAAGCTTAGCACGCTTGTTTGAGATCCAACCTTCTCACCCGCTAATTGAATATGGAATTCAACCATGTTATGGTCACTCATTCCAAGGGGATCCTTTACTAGGACATTTTTTATTAATCCTGTCTCGTTACACAGGACCAGATCTAAGGTTGCTTGCCCCCTGGTCGGTTCAGTTACATACTGCTCAAGAAACCCATCCCTAATACACTCAATGAACTCATCCTCAAGGCTGCCCTGCCCAATTTGATTTGTCCAATTAATATGATAGTTAAAATCCCCCATAATTATAGATGTTCCCTTATTACAAGCCTCAACTATTTCCTGATTGATACTCCGTCCAACAGAGTTGCAACTGTTCGGAGGCCTATAGACTACGCCCACTAGTGTTTTTTTCCCCTTATTATTCCTTACCTCCACCCAAACTGTTTCATTATCCTGATCTTTTGACCCAATATCATTTCTCTGTATTACAGTGATTCCTTCCTTTATTAACATAGCCACCCCACCTCCCCTTCCTTCCTGCCTGTCCTTCCTGATCGTTAAATAACCTGGTATGTTTAATTCCCAGGCATTGTCACCCTGCAGCCATGTTTCTGTAATGGCCACAAGATCATACCCATATGCAGTTATTTGTGGAATTTTTTGAGGATGTAACTGGTAAAATAGATAAGGGAGAACCAGTGGATGTGGTGTATTTGGACTTTCAGAAGGCTTTCGATAAGGTCCCGCGTAAGAGATTAGAGTGCAAAATTAAGGCACATGGGATTGGGGGCAAGGTATTGACTTGGATAGAGAACTGGTTGGCGGACTGAAAGCAAAGAGTTGGAATAAACGGGTCGTTTTCCAAGTGGCAGGCAGTGACTAGTGGGGTACCGCAAGGATTGGTCCGAGGACCCCAGCTGTTCACAATATATATTAATGATCTGGACAAGGGAATTGGATGTAGTATCTCCAAATTTGCAGAGGACACAAAGCTGGGTGGGAGGGTATGCTGTGAGGAGGATGTCGTGAAACTCCAGTACGATTTGGACAGGTTGGGTGATTGGGCAGAAACATGGCAAATGCACTATAATGTGGATAAATGTGAGGTTATCCACTTTGGTGGCAAAAACAGGAAGGCAGATTATTATTTGAATGGCAATAGATTGGGAGAAGGGGAAGTGCAGAGAGACCTGGGTGTCCTTGTGCACCAGTCGCTGAAGGTAAGCATGCAGGTGCAGCAGGCGGTTAAGAAGGCAAATGGTATGTTGGCCTTCGTAGCAAGAGGGTTTGAGTACAGGAACAAGGATGTCTTGCTGCAGTTGTACAGGGCCTTGGTGAAACTGCACCTTGAGTATTGTGTGCAGTTTTGGTCGCCTTATCTGAGGAAGGACGTTCTTGCCATGGAAGGAGTGGAGCGAAGATTTACCAGGCTGATACCTGGGATGGCAGGAATGACGTATTAGGAGAGATTGTGTCGATTGGGCTTATACTCACTGGAGTTTAGAAGAATGAGAGGGGATCTCATCGAAACCTATAAAATTGTCAGGCCTGGACAGACTAGATGCAGGAAGGATGTTCCTGATGGCCGGGGATTCCAGAACTAAGTCTAAGGATAAGGGGTAAGCAATTTAGGACTGAGATGAGGAGGAATTTCTTCACCCAGAGAGTGGTGAACCTGTGGAATTCTCTGCCACAGAGGGCGGTGGAGGCCAGTTCATTAAATATATTCAAGAAGGAGTTGGATATATTTCTTAAGGCTAAAGGGATCAAGGGATATGGGGAGAAGTCAGGGACAGGGTACTGAATTTGGATGATCAGCCATGATCTCATTGAATGGCGGAGCAGGCTCGAGGGGCCGAATAGCCTACTCCTGCTCCTATCTTCTATGTTTCTATGAAACACTCTCTAAAGGCATCGCAAGGCCAGGGAACGCTTCATCAGCGCCTGAATAGTTTCCTGTTGAGTTACAGGAACACACCACATGCGACCACAAAAGCATCACCTGCCACTCTACTGCTCAAAAGAGAGCTACGAACCTACTTCGACCTGCTGAAACCGCCAAAGGTGAAAGGCGTGGTACAGTATCAGCAGGACAAGCAGATCAAGCGACGTGAACAACGCTCCAAAGACAGAGTCTTTAGTCCAGGTGAACATGTGTTGGCACGGAACTACAGTGGTGGACATAAGTGGGTTCCTGCTACTGTACAGTGTGTGTGTGTGAGGGTGGGGAGTTGGACGGGGTACAGTGTGTGTGAGGGTGGGGAGTTGGATGGGGTACAGCGTGTGTGAGGGTGGGGAGTTGGATGGGGTACAGCGTGTGTGAGGGTGGGGAGTTGGATGGGGTACAGCGTGTGTGAGGGTGGGGAGTTGGATGGGGTACAGCGTGTGTGAGGGTGGGGAGTTGGATGGGGTACAGTGTGTGTGAGGGTGGGGAGTTGGACGGGGTACAGTGTGTGTGAGGGTGGGGAGTTGGACGGGGTACAGTGTGTGTGAGGGTGGGGAGTTGGACGGGGTACAGTGTGTGTGAGGGTGGGGAGTTGGACGGGGTACAGTGTGTGTGTGAGGGTGGGGAGTTGGATGGGGTACAGTGTGTGTGTGAGGGTGGGGAGTTGGATGGGGTACAGTGTGTGTGTGAGGGTGGGGAGTTGGATGGGGTACAGTGTGTGTGTGAGGGTGGGGAGTTGGATGGGGTACAGTGTGTGTGTGAGGGTGGGGAGTTGGATGGGGTACAGTGTGTGTGAGGGTGGGGAGTTGGATGGGGTACAGTGTGTGTGAGGGTGGGGAGTTGGATGGGGTACGGTGTGTGTGAGGGTGGGGAGTTGGATGGGGTACAGTGTGTGTGAGGGTGGGGAGTTGGATGGGGTACAGTGTGTGTGAGGGTGGGGAGTTGGACGGGGTACAGTTTGTGTGAGGGTGGGGAGTTGGATGGGGTACAGTGTGTGTGTGTGAGGGTGGGGAGTTGGATGGGGTACAGTGTGTGCGAGGGTGGGGAGTTGGACGGGGTACAGTTTGTGTGAGGGTGGGGAGTTGGATGGGGTACAGTGTGTGTGTGTGAGGGTGGGGAGTTGGATGGGGTACAGTGTGTGTGTGAGGGTGGGGAGTTGGATGGGGTACGGTGTGTGTGAGGGTGGGGAGTTGGATGGGGTACGGTGTGTGTGAGGGTGGGGAGTTGGATGGGGTACGGTGTGTGTGAGGGTGGGGAGTTGGATGGGGTACGGTGTGTGTGAGGGTGGGGAGTTGGACGGGGTACAGTTTGTGTGAGGGTGGGGAGTTGGATGGGGTACAGTGTGTGTGTGAGGGTGGGGAGTTGGATGGGGTACAGTGTGTGTGAGGGTGGGGAGTTGGATGGGGTACAGTGTGTGTGAGGGTGGGGAGTTGGATGGGGTACAGTGTGTGTGAGGGTGGGGAGTTGGATGGGGTACAGTGTGTGTGAGGGTGGGGAGTTGGATGGGGTACAGTGTGTGTGGGGGTGGGGAGTTGGATGGGGTACAGTGTGTGTGGGGGTGGGGAGTTGGATGGGGTACAGTGTGTGTGGGGGTGGGGAGTTGGATGGGGTACAGTGTGTGTGAGGGTGGGGAGTTGGATGGGGTACAGTGTGTGTGAGGGTGGGGAGTTGGATGGGGTACAGTGTGTGTGAGGGTGGGGAGTTGGATGGGGTACAGTGTGTGTGAGGGTGGGGAGTTGGATGGGGTACAGTGTGTGTGAGGGTGGGGAGTTGGATGGGGTACAGTGTGTGTGAGGGTGGGGAGTTGGATGGGGTAGAGTGTGTGTGAGGGTGGGGAGTTGGATGGGGTAGAGTGTGTGTGAGGGTGGGGAGTTGGATGGGGTAGAGTGTGTGTGAGGGTGGGGAGTTGGATGGGGTACAGTGTGTGTGAGGGTGGGGAGTTGGATGGGGTACAGTGTGTGTGAGGGTGGGGAGTTGGATGGGGGACAGTGTGTGTGAGGGTGGGGAGTTGGATGGGGTACAGTGTGTGTGAGGGTGGGGAGTTGGATGGGGTACAGTGTGTGTGAGGGTGGGGAGTTGGATGGGGTACAGTGTGTGTGAGGGTGGGGAGTTGGATGGGGGACAGTGTGTGTGAGGGTGGGGAGTTGGATGGGGTACAGTGTGTGTGAGGGTGGGGAGTTGGATGGGGTACAGTGTGTGTGAGGGTGGGGAGTTGGATGGGGTACAGTGTGTGTGAGGGTGGGGAGTTGGATGGGGTACAGTGTGTGTGAGGGTGGGGAGTTGGATGGGGTACAGTGTGTGTGAGGGTGGGGAGTTGGATGGGGTACAGTGTGTGTGAGGGTGGGGAGTTGGATGGGGGACAGTGTGTGTGAGGGCGGGGAGTTGGATGGGGTACAGTGTGTGTGAGGGCGGGGAGTTGGATGGGGTACAGCGTGTGTGAGGGTGGGGAGTTGGATGGGGTACAGTGTGTGTGGGGGCGGGGAGTTGGATGGGGTACAGTGTGTGTGAGGGTGGGGAGTTGGATGGGGTACAGTGTGTGTGAGGGTGGGGAGTTGGATGGGGTACAGCGTGTGTGAGGGTGGGGAGTTGGATGGGGTACAGCGTGTGTGAGGGTGGGGAGTTGGATGGGGTACAGCGTGTGTGAGGGTGGGGAGTTGGATGGGGTACAGTGTGTGTGAGGGTGGGGAGTTGGATGGGGTACAGTGTGTGTGAGGGCGGGGAGTTGGATGGGTACAGTGTGTGTGAGGGTGGGGAGTTGGATGGGGTACAGTGTGTGTGAGGGTGGGGAGTTGGATGGGGTACAATGTGTGTGAGGGTGGGGAGTTGGATGGGGTACAGTGTGTGTGAGGGTGGGGAGTTGGATGGGGTACAGTGTGTGTGCGGGTGGGGAGTTGGATGGGGTACAGTGTGTGTGAGGGTGGGGAGTTGGATGGGGTACAGTGTGTGTGTGTGAGGGTGGGGAGTTGGATGGGGTACAGTGTGTGTGAGGGTGGGGAGTTGGATGGGGTACAGTGTGTGTGAGGGTGGGGAGTTGGATGGGGTACAGTGTGTGTGAGGGTGGGGAGTTGGATGGGGTACAGTGTGTGTGAGGGTGGGGAGTTGGATGGGGTACAGTGTGTGTGAGTGTGGGGAGTTGGATGGGGTACAGTGTGTGTGAGGGTGGGGAGTTGGATGGGGTACAGTGTGTGTGAGGGTGGGGAGTTGGATGGGGTACAGTGTGTGTGAGGGTGGGGAGTTGGATGGGGTACAGTGTGTGCGGGTGGGGAGTTGGATGGGGTACAGTGTGTGTGAGTGTGGGGAGTTGGATGGGGTACAGTGTGTGCGGGTGGGGAGTTGGATGGGGTACAGTGTGTGTGAGAGGGGAGTTGTTAGAGACAGACGAGATTGAAATTCAATCAGTTTTCTTTTCAAATTCAAACTTTATTCAAGTAAAACACATTGAAGATTGTACCTGAAGAGCTGATTGGGCCTCTAGCCAACCAATCCGGTCCCAGGGCTTTCCGATCGGTGATTGAAGTACATTATATCGAGACAAATAGAGATCCTTAAAAATATTTAAATCAAATTCATTCACGTGGTTTAAATCTAGCAAAACGATTCAGATTAACCGTTCATTCGGGGACAGGGCTGGGCGTGAGCCTGAACAATTGTACAGCGGACTGGATCGTGTCAAACACGGCAGCTCACCAGTTAGTGTTAAATGTGTGTTTGAACATCAAATAGAGCGAAATTAGTGTTTTCACAGCAGGGTCCTGTCTGCAAACCAGGGTACCAAGTGTGACCAGTGACTGAGCCCACGTCACGCCCGCCCCCGGCCCTCCTCGCACCCATCGCTGCCCTCCTCGCCCCCGGCCCTCCTCGCCCCTGGCCCTCCCCGCCCCCGGCCCTCCTCGCCCCTGGCCCTCCCCGCCCCCGGCCCTCCCCGCCCCCGGCCCTCCCCGCCCCCGGCCCTCCTCGCCCCCGGCCCTCCTCGCCCCTGGCCCTCCCCGCCCCCGGCCCTCCTCGCCCCTGGCCCTCCTCGCCCCCGGCCCTCCTCGCCCCCGCCCCTCCTCGCCCCCGCCCCCGGCCCTCCTCGCACCCATCGTTGCCCTCCTCGCCCCTGGCCCTCCCCGCCCCCGGCCCTCCTCGCCCCTGGCCCTCCTCGCCCCTGCCCCCAGCCCTCCTCGCCCCTGCCCCCGGCCCTCCTCACCGCAGGGTCCTGTCTGCAAACCAGGGTACCAAGTGTGACCAGTGACTGAGCCCACGTCACGCCCGCCCCCGGCCCTCCTCGCACCCATCGCTGCCCTCCTCGCCCCTGGCCCTCCCCGCCCCCGGCCCTCCTCGCCCCTGGCCCTCCCCGCCCCCGGCCCTCCTCGCCCCCGCCCCTCCTCGCCCCCGCCCCCGCCCCTCCTCGCACCCATCGCTGCCCTCCTCGCCCCTGGCCCTCCCCGCCCCCGGCCCTCCTCGCCCCTGGCCCTCCTCGCCCCTGGCCCTCCTCGCCCCTGCCCCCAGCCCTCCTCGCCCCTGCCCCCGGCCCTCCTCGCCCCTGCCCCCGGCCCTCCTCACCGCAGGGTCCTGTCTGCAAACCAGGGTACCAAGTGTGACCAGTGACTGAGCCCACGTCACGCCCGCCCCCGGCACTCCTCGCGCCCATCCCTGCCCCTGTGCCCGCCCCTCCTCGCCCCCGGCCCTCCTCACGCCCATCCCGGCCCTCCTCGCCCCCGGCCCTCCTCACGCCCATCCCGGCCCTACTCGCCCCCGCCCCTCCTCGCCCCCGGCCCTGCTCACGCCCACCCCGTCCCTCCTCGCGCCCGCCCCTGCTCACAGTAACAGCACCGTCTGGGGAGACAGTGGGGAGGAGCTGAGAATTGGGCAGCAATTAACAACCGTACCCCGTTTTACGAGCCCACGGACGTGTACTGTGCGAAGTGTGTGATCACACAAGGGTCTGATCCCAGCCCGACTCCTCTGACAGTGCAGGAAAGCTCACCGTTTGGTGATGGCAGTGATCCTGAGCTGGGCAGTACAGAGCACAGTGACAATACAAGGGGCAGATCAACCCAGGACTCAGAGTCCCCTCCGACATTCCGCTGCACAGCCCTGGGTTGGGGGGGCCTTACTCTGACACAGACAGCCTGGAGAAGCTGGGGTTGATCTCCTTCGAGCGGCAAAGTTTAATTTAAGGTAATTAGTGAAAGTACCAGAGGGGAGATTGGGACTTTTTTTTTTTTTTAAACGCAGCGAGTTGTTGTGATCTGGAACACGCTGCCTGAAAGGGCGGTGGAAGCAGATTCAGTAACTTTCAAAAGGGAATTGGATAAATACTTGTGAAAAGCAGGGCTTTAGGGAAAGAGTGGGGGGAGTGGGACTAATTGGAGAGCTCGTTCAAAGAGCCGGCACAGGCACGATGGGCCGAATGGCTGCCTCCTCCTGTGCGGAGAGATTCTGTGACAAACACCAGGTAACGTGGGGTGGCCCAAACCTCGGGCACGGTGAGGACCTGTTCACATCAGACCAAACACCGGCATTCAAAGGGCACATGAAGGAAGTGATCCTCAGTAACTGTGCCCTAAACAACGTGGGCAAGGCAGAATGGGGAGCTGACCCCAAGATACTCGGAGCGAGCTGTCCTGCCCTGTGTTACTCAGTTACAGAGTACGGGGACACAGTGGGGTTACACCAGAGACACACGCACTCCATCGATACTCAACTCAATCACTCCTGTAGGATTGTCACGGGGAATTCAAAACCGACTGCTCCACTGCCCCATGGCGAGTGCACCATCAGCGAGGGGGCAGTGCGATCCCAGACACCCACTGCAGACACATTCCACCACCTGAAGTCCAGACAGAGCTTTGACCCCCAAACTCCACCGGGGTAGGCTACAGGCAACAAAATGGCGAGAAGTGCCGATGATCTCGGGGAACCTGGCTCCATCACAACAGCACAAAAGCAAGTGGGAGCTGGGTGACAGACTGGTAGCAATACGGCAGAGAGGGAGCTGAGAAACGAGAAACTGATGTGAATGAGGAGCCCAGGCCGACACTGGTTCACTGCCTGATACAGAGACCACCCCCCCACCCCCTAAACATTCTGTAGCTCCCAGGAGCTATACCACACAAGCGGCTTTGTAGAAACAAGCTGATAATGTCCAGGTCGCAGCTGCTGCAGTCACCCCGCCTATGCTCATGCCCGCCCATGCCCACCCATCTCAGCCATACCCGTCACTTCTCACATCGGTCTCAGTCACTTCTGTCACTGCTCACGCCCGCCTCTGGGCACGCCCATCTCGGTTCACGCCAGTCACTACTCATATGTCCCTGGTCACAGCTGGCCCTGGTTACATGGTCACACTGGTCTGTTCACCCCTGGTCACAGGAAACACTCGATGAGGCGTGAGTGAGAGTGAGCCCAAGCTCTGCTGGAGAAGCAGGGGTGCGGCACACAACAGACAGGACTCGTGCACACCCTGCCAGAGACTGAACGCAATTATTCACATGGTGATGTAGATACAAGAACTGTACGGTGTTGAATTCAATGTGTATGAGGAGGAGAAGGCAGCACCACTGGCAAATCAGGACCAGACAGCTGCAGCAAATCAGGAAATGACCGTCTCCACACCCCTCGCTGCCGGGATCAGGCGGTCCTCACGCTCCCGGAAGCTTCTAGTTCTGTCCCAGGAGAGACGGGCGGTGTGAAAGGTCCACATTACTGGCACTCAAACCCCTCGACTCCGCCAGGTTACTCCGAGTACCCTACAGGAGAAACACAGCTCACTGATCCGCACTCACGGAGACACGATCACATAGAACATGAGAAATAGGAGCAGGAGTCGGCCATTCGGCCCCTCGAGCCGGCTCCGTCATTCAATAAGATCGTGGCTGAACTTCGACCTCAACTCCACTTTCCCGCAATATCCCCATATCCCTTGATTCCAAGAGAGTCCAAAAATCTATCGATCTCAGCCTTGAATATACTCAACGACTGAGTCTCCACAGCCCTCTGGGGCAGAGAATTCCAAAGATTCACCACCCTCTGAGTGAAGAAATTTCTCCTCATCTCAGTCCTAAATGGCCGACCCCTTATCCTGAGACTGTGACCCCTGGTTCTGGACTCCCCAGTCAGGGGGAAACACCCTCCCTGCATCGACCCTGTCAATCCCCCTTAGAATCTTCGTCAGAACTGGAAAAAGCTGGAGATGGAACAGGTTTTTAAGCCACTGCAGGGGCAGGGAAAGGGGGGAGGGGAGGAAGGAACAAAAGGGGAAGGTCTGTGATAGGATGGAGGGCAGGAGAGATTAAATGGCAAAAGGGATGATGGTGCAAGGCAAAAGGAGATGGTGATGGGACAAGTTAAGAAACAAAAGATTGAGTCAGAACCACGATAGGGTTCCCCTTGTCCTCACCTTTCACCCCACCAGCCTCCACATTCAATGGATCATCCTCCGCCATTTCCGCCACCTCCAGCGTGATCCCACCACCAAACGCATCTTCCCCTCACCTCCCCTTTCAGCATTCCGAAGGGACCGCTCCCTCTGAGACACCCTGGTCCACTCCTCCATCACCCCCCAACACCCCCTCCCCTTCCCGTGCAAGCGCAGGAGATGCAACACCGACCCTTTTACCTCCTCCCCTCCCACTGTCCAGGGCCCCAAACACCCCTTCCAGATGAAACAGTGATTTACTTGTACTTCTTGCAATCTGGTATACTGTATTCGCTGCTCATGATGCGATCTCCTCTACATAAGAACATAAGAAATAGGAGCAGGAGTAGGCCAATCGGCCCCTCGAGCCTGCTCCGCCATTCAATAAGATCATGGCTGATCTGATCCTAACTGCCAATCCATTGGGGAGATCAAATGCAGATTGGGTGACCGCTTGGCGGAACACCTCCGTTCCGCAAGGGTGACCCCGAGCTTCCGGTCGCCGGTCACTTTAATTCTCCGCTCCACTCCCACTCGGACCTCTCCGCCCTCGGCCTCTTACACTGTTCCAATGAAGCTCAGCGTAAGCTCGAGAAACAGCACCTCCTCTTTCGATTAGGCACTTTACAGCCTTCTGGACTCAGCATCAAGTTCAACAATTTCAGATCATAACCTCGGCCCCTATTTTTTCCCCCACATGGCAGCTGGTGATGATTCGGCTATCCCCATTTAACACTTCATCTAGACCCATCTTGTGTTTCTTAATTTGTCCCATCAGCATCCCCTTTGCCTTGCACCATCATCCCTTTTGATTTTTAATCTCTCCTGCCTTCCAGCCTATCCCAGACCTCCCCTGTTGTTGTTCTCCCCACCACCCTTTCCCTGCCCCTGCACTCGCTTAAAAATCTGTTACAGCTGATTGGTAAGTAGGACCTGGTGAGTATTTCTACAGTCCAGTCGTTGAAGTAAAAGTAAGGTCTCTAGTTTGGAGTAAGTAGCGTGTAAAGTGAAGTAAGGTCCCTAGTGTATTTAATATTCTTTAACACAGAGGAAGTAAAGGGAGTAAATTAAGGGTAGGACATGGCAGGGCAGCTCGGTAGTGTGGAGTGCTCCTCCTGTGCTATGTGGGAAGTCAGGGACACTTTCGGTGTCCAGGGCGAACACGTGTGCAGGAAGTGTCTCCAGCTGCAGCTACTCGAAATCCACATTTCGGATCTGGAGCTGCGGCTGGAGTCACTGTGGAGCATCCGCGAAGCTGAGATCTTCGTGGATAGCACATTTAACGAGGTGGCCACACCGCAGGTAAAGAGTGCACAGGCAGACAGGGAATGGGTGACTGCCAGACAGAGTAAAAGAACTAGGATGGTAGTGCAGGAGTCCCCTGGGTCCATCTCCCTCTCCAACAGATTTTCCGTTTTGGATACTGCTGGGGGAGATGGTTTCTCAGGGGAATGCAGCAAGTGCCCAGTCCGTGGCACTACGAGTGGCTCAGCTGCACAGGAGGGGAGGAAAAAGTGGGAGAGCAATAGTGACAGGGGATTCTATCGTAAGGGGAACAGATAGACGTTTCTGTGGCTGCAGACGTGACTCCAGGATGGTATGTTGCCTCCCTGGTGCCATGGTCAAGGATGTCACTGAACGGCTGCAGGGCATTCTGAAGGGGGAGGGTGAACAGTCAGAGGTCGTGGCTCACATTGGTACCAACGACATGGGTAGAAAGAGGGATGAGGTCCTGCAACAAGAATTTAGGGAGCTAGGTAGCAGATTAAAAAGCAGGACCTCAAAGGCTGTAATCTCTGGATTACTCCCGGTGCCACGTGCTAGTGAGTATAGGAATAGGAGGATAGAGCAGATGAATGCGTGGCTAAAGAGTTGGTGCAGGAGGGAGGGATTTAGTTTCCTGGATCACTGGGTCTGCTTCTGGGGAAGTTGGGACCTGTACAAGTCGGACAGGTTGCATCTGAACCGGAACGGGACCAACATCCTTGCGGGAAGGTTTGCTCGTACTGTTGGGGGGGGGGGGGGGGCGGGGGCGGTTTACGCTAACTTGGCAGGGGGATGGGATACGGAGTGGAGCTATAGTAGGGGGTGGGGGGTGATGCACAGCCAAATATAGAGGAAAAAACAAGTCAGCCTGGAAGGCAGAGCAAATATGTAACGTCACAAGGGACCCTTATTCAAGAAGGGTAGTAGGGAAAAACCGGGGAACTACAGGCCAGTGAGCCTAACATCAGTGGTAGGAAAATTATTGGAAAAAATCCTGAGGGACAAAATTTGTCTCCACTTGGAGAGGCAAGGATTAATCAGGGATAGTCAACATGGCTTTGTCAAGGGAAGATCATGTCTGACTAATTTGATTGAATTTTTTGAGGGGGTGACTAGGTGTGTGGATGAGGGTAACGCAGTGGATGTGGTATACATGGATTTCAGTAAGGCCTTCGATAAAGTCCCGCACAGGAGACTGGTCAAGAAGGTAAGAGCCCATGGAATCCAGGGTGCCTTGGCACATTGGATACAAAACTGGCTTAGTGGCAGAAGGCAGAGGGTGATGGTCGAAGGTTGTTTTTGTGACTGGAAGCCTGTGGCCAGTGGGGTACCACAGGGATCGGTGCTGGGTCCCTTGCTGTTTGTGGTCTACATTAATGACTTGGATATGAATGTAAAGGGTATGATCAGTAAGTTCGCGGATGATACAAAAATTGGTAGGGTGGTAAATAGCGAGGAGGGTAGCCTCAGTCTGCAGGACGATATAGATGGGTTGGTCAGATGGGCGGAACAGTGGCAAATGGAATTTAACCCGGAAAAGTGCAAGGTGATGCACTTTGGGGGGACTAACAAGGCAAGGGAATACACAATGAATGGAAAGACCCTAGGCAAGACGGAGGGTCAGAGGGATCTGGGTGTGCAAGTACACAGATCCCTGAAGGCGGCGGAACAGGTGGATAAGGTGGTAAAAAAGGCATATGGGATACTTGCCTTCATTAGCCGAGGCATTGAATATAAGAGCAAGGAGGTTATGATGGAGCTGTATAAAACACTGGTTAGGCCACAGCTGGAATATTGTGTGCAGTTCTGGTCGCCACACTACAGGAAGGATGTGATCGCGTTAGAGAGGGTGCAGAGGAGGTTCACCAGGATGTTACCAGGGCTGGAGCGCTTCAGCTATGAAGAGAGACTGGGCAGGTTGGGTTTGTTTTCCTTGGAGCTGAGGAGGCTGAGGGGGGACATGATTGAGGTGTACAAAATTATGAGGGGCATAGATAGGATGGATGCTGAGGAGCTTTTTCCCTTAGTAGAGGGGTCAATAACTAGGGGGCATAGATTCAAGGTAAAGGGCGGGAGGTTTAGAGGGGATTTGAGAAAGAACTTTTTCACCCAGAGGGTGGTTGGAGTCTGGAACTCACTGCCTGAAAGGGTTGTGGAGGCAGAAACCCTCACAACATTTAAGAAGCATTTGGATGTGCACTTGAAATGCCATAGCATACAAGGCTACGGGCCAAATGCTGGAATATGGGATTAGATTAGACAGGGCTTGATGGCCGGCGCGGACACGATGGGCCGAAGGGCCTCTATCCGTGCTGTATTACTCTATGACTCTATGAGTATAGCAAGGCTGGATGGCATTTATTTTAATGCAAGAGTCTTGCGAGTAAGGCAGATGAATTGAAGGTGTTGATGAACACATGGGAGTATGATATTGTTGCTATCAGAGACATGGTTGAGGGAGGGGCAGGACTGGTAGCGCAATATTCCGGGGTATAGAATCTTCAGGCGCGACAGAGTGGGGTGTGAAAGAGGAGGGGGTGTCGCAATATTAATCAAGGAGTCAATTACTGCTGTAAGGGGGGGGATGGTATCTTAGCAGGTTCCTCTAATGGGGCCATATGGGTAGAACTTAAAAACAAAAAGGGGGCAAGCACTTTGCTGGGAGTGTACTATAGGCCCCCAGTCAGGGGAGATAGAAGAACAGATATGTAGGCAAATCTCAGAAGTGTAGAAATAATAGGGTAATAATAGTAGGGGATTTCAACTTCCCCAATATTAACTGGGATAGTCAGAGTGTGAAAGGCTTGGAGGGTGCGGAATTCTTAAAGTGCATCCAGGAGAGCTTTTTGAGCCAACATGTAGAAAGTCCTACAAGAGAGGGGGCGGTACTGGACCTAATTCTAGGGAATGTAGCCGGGCAAGTGGTAGAAGTGTCAGTAGGAGAGCATTTTGGTGACAATGACCATAATTTGGTGAGATTTAAGGTAGTCATGGAAAAGGACAAAGATGGACTGGAAATAAAGGTTCTAAATTGGGGGAAGACCGATTTTAATATGATAATGCAGGATCTGGCCAAAGTGGACTGGGATCAGCTACTTGTAGGAAAATCCACATCAGAGCAGTGGGAGTCTTTCAGAAAGGAAATAGAGAGAGTACAACGCCAACATGTTCCCGTAAAGGTCAAGGGTGGGACCAACAAGCCCAGGGAACCCTGGATGTCAAGGGATATACAAGTGTGGATAGGAAAAAAAGGGAGGCTTTTGGCAGATACAAAGGACTAAAAACAGTGGAAGCCCTAGAGGAGTATAGAAAGTGCAGGGAGGTACTTAAAAAAGAAATTAGGAGAGCGAAGAGGGGGCGTGAAAAAACACTGGCAGGCAAAATAAAGGAAAAGCCCAAGGGCGCAGACACGATGGGCCGAAGGGCCTCTTTCTGTGCTGTATGACTATGACATCTCTAACTTTTTCCAGTCCTGACGAAGGGTCATCGACCTGAAACGTTAACTCTGTTTCTCTCTCCACAGATGCTGCCTGACCTGCTGAATATTCCCAGCATTTTCTGTTTTTACTTCAGATTTCCAGCATCCACAGTGCTTTGCTTTTGTCCGCTCAGAATCTTGTATGTTTCAATGAGATCACCTCTCATTCTTCTAAACTCCAGAGAGTATCGGCCCATTCTACTCAATCTCTCCTCATAGGACAGCCCTCTCATCCCAGGAATCAATCTAGTGAACCTTCGTTGCACCGCCTCCAAGGCAAGTATATCCTTCCTTAGATAAGGAGACCAGAACTGTGCCCAGTACTCCAGGTGTGGTCTCACCAAGGCCCTGTACAATTGTAGCAAGACTTCCTCACTCTTATACTCCAACCACCTTGCAATAAAGGCCAACATGCCATTTGCCTTCCTTATTGCTTGCTGTACCTGCATGTTAACTTTCCTGTGATTCATGTACAAGGACACCCAAATCTCTCTGAACACCAACATTTAATATATTCTCACCATTTAAAAAAATTCTGTTTTTCTATTTTTCCTACCTCACATTTCCCAACATTATACTCCATCTGCCACCTTATCGCACACTCACTTAATTTGTCCATATCCCTTTGCAGACTCTGTGTTCTCCTCACAGCTTACTTTCCCACCGAGCAGCGGCGGCAGGCGGGCGGACCTGCGAGGGACGAGGCGGCTGATAAAAGCGGCTCCGAGACCAGTTAGGCCTCAGAGCAGCGGCGGCAGGCAGGCGGACCTGCGAGGGATGAGGCAGCTGAGCGGATAAAAGCGGCTCCGAGACCAGGTAGGCCTCAGAGCAGCGGCGGCAGGCAGGCGGACCTGCGAGGGATGAGGCAGCTGAGCGGATAAAAGCGGCTCCGAGACCAGGTAGGCCTCAGAGCAGCAGCGGCAGGCAGGCGGGCGGGCGGACCTGCGAGGGAACGAGGCGGCTGAGCGGTGGCGGATAAAAGCGGCTCTGAATCCAGGTAGGCCTCAGAGCAGCGGCGGCAGGCGGGCGGACCTGCGAGGGAACAAGGCGGCTGAGCGGTGGCGGATAAAAGCGGCTCCGAGACCAGGTAGGCCTCAGAGCAGCGGCGGCAGGCGGGCGGACCTGCGAGGGAACGAGGCGGCTGAGCGGCGGTTTAACAGCAGCTCTGAGACCAGGTAGGTTTACTAATCTCCAATCTCCGGGCTCAGAGGGAGGGAGAGAAGTAAAAAGTAATTGAAGTGTGACGTCACCAGAAAGCAGGTAGGTGATTGGTTGGTGAGTATTTCTCTCTTTTTAAACTTTAACTCTGTGGTTTATACTTACTAAGGTCTCTCTGGTGTAACGGGGACTGTTGGTAAACCATTTAACTGTAGTGTAATTGGTGGGATTGATTGATTTCAATTAATTAAAGGGTAAGTCATGGCAGGACAGCCTGGCCACGTGGTATGCTTCTCCTGCGCTATGTGGGAACTCAGGGACACTTCCTGTGTCCCTGACAACTACGTGCGCAGGAAGTGTATCCAGCCGCAGCTACTGACAGACCGCACTGCGGCGCTGGAGCTACGATTGGATGCATACTGCAGCGTTCGCGATGCTGAGGACGTCGTGAATAGCACGTTTAGCGAGTTGGACACACCGCAGGTAGAGGTTGGACAGGCAGGAAGGGAACGGGTGACCAACAGGCAGAGTACTAGGCGCAGGCAGGTAGTGCAGGGGTCCCCTGTGGACATCCCCCTCTCAAACAGATACACCGCTTTGAGTACTGTTGGGGGGGATGGCTTATCAGAGGAAGGCAGCCGCAGCCAACTTCCTGACACCAGGGGTGGCTCTGCTGCACAGGACGGGAGGAAAAAGAGGGGTAAAGCTATAGCAATAGGGGATTCTATTGTAAGGGGAATAGATAGGCGTTTCTGCAGCTGCAAATGAGACTCCAGGATGGTGTGTTGCCTCCCTGGTGCAAGGGTCAAGGATGTCTCAGAGCGGCTGCAGAACATTTTGGAAGGGGAGGGTGAACAGCCAGTTGTCGTGGTGCATATAGGTACCCACGATATAGGTAAAAACCAGGATGAGGTCCTAAAAGCTGAATATAGGGAGTTAGGAGGTAAATTAAAAAATAGGACCTCAAAGGTAGTAATCTCAGGATTGCTACCAGTGTCACGTGCTAGTCAGAGTAGAAATAGAAGGATATTTCAGATGAATACGTGGCTAGAGGAATGGTGCCAGGGGGAGGGATTCAAGTTCCTGGGACATTGGAACCGGTTCTGGGGGAGGTGGGACCAGTTCAAACCGGACGGTTTGCACCTGGGCAGGGCCGGGACCGATGTCCTAGGGGGAGTGTTTGCTAGTGCTCTGGGGGAGGGTTTAAACTAAGATGGCAGGGGGTTGGGAACCTGAGCAGGGGGACAGAGGAAAGGGAAACAAGGATAAAAGCTTAAGAAAGGAAGGAGAAAAACAAAAGTGGCAGTCAGAGAAATCAACAGTTTAAATCAAACATGGCCACAGTAAATAATAGTTCTAATAGGTCTAAGAGCATTAAAAAAATAAGCCTGAAGGCTTTGTGTCTTAATGCGAGGAGCATTCGTAATAAGGTGGATGAATTGGCTGCGCAAATAGAGGTAAACGAATATGATTTGGTTGGGATTACGGAATCGTGGCTCAAGGATGGCCAAGACTGGGAACTCAACATCCAGGGGTATTCGATATTCAGGAAAGATAGGCAAAAAGGAAAGGGAGGTGGGGTAGCATTACTGGTTAAAGAAGGGATTAACACAATTGTAAGGAAGGATATTAGCTCTGATGATGTGGAATCTGTATGGGTAGAATTGAGAAATACCAAGGGGCAGAAAACGTTAGTGGGAGTGGTATATAGACCTCCAAACAGTAAGGCGGAGGTTGGGGACAGCATTAAAAGGGAAATTAAAGAAGTATGCAATAAGGGCACAGCAGTCATCATGGGTGACTTTAATCTACATACTAATTTGGCTAGCCCAATCTATAAAAAACTGTGGAGGAGGAATTCCTGAAGTGTTTACTGGATGGTTTCCTGGACCAATATGTCGAGGAACCAACCAGAGATCAGGCCATCTTAGACTGGGTATTATGTAACGAGAAAGGATTAATTAGCAATCTTGTTGTACGAGGCCCCTTGGATCGGAGCGATCATAATATGATTGAATTCTTCATTAAAGATGGAGATTGAAGTAGTTGACTCAGAGACTAGGGTCCTAAATTTAAATAAAGGAAACTACGATGGTCTGAGGCGCGAGTTCGGTAGGATTGATTGGGGAATGTCACTCAAAGGGTTGACGGTGGATAGGCAATGGCAAACATTCAAAGACCGCATGGATGAACTACAGAAACTGTTCATCCCAGTTTGGCACAAAAATAAAACAAAAAAGGTGACTCAACCGTGGCTAACAAGGGAAATTAGGGATAGCATAAGATCCAAGGAGAGGACATATAAATTGGCCAGAAAAAGCAATAATCCTGAGGATTGGGAGCAATTCAGGATTCAACAAAGGAGGACAAAGGGATTAATTTAGAAGGGGAAAATAGAATACGAGTGTAAGCTTGCAGGGAACATAAAAACTGACTGTAAAAGGTTTTATAGATATGTGAAGAGAAAAAGATTGGTGAAGTCAAGTGTAGGTCCCTTGCAGTCAGAATCAGGGGAATTTATAATGGGGAACAAAGAAATGGCAGAGCAACTAAATACATATTTTGGTTCTGTCTCCACAAAGGAGGACACAAATAACCTCCCAGAGATGCCGGGGAACATAGGGTCTGATGAAAGGGGAGAACTGAAAGAAATCAGTATTTGTAGGGAAATGGTGTTAGGGAAATTGATGGGATTGAAGGCCGATAAATCCCCAGGGCCTGATAATCTACATCCTAGGGTACTTAAGGAAGAGGCCCTAGAAACAGTAGATGCATTGCTGATCATCTTCCAACATTCGATAGAATCTGGAACAGTACCCGTGGATTGGAGGGTAGCTAATGTTACCCCACTATTCAAAAAAGGTGGTAGAGAGAAAACGGGGAATTACAGACCGGTAAGCCGGACATCGGTAGTGGGGAAATTGCTAGAGTCCATTATAAAAGATGTAATAGCAGAGCACTTGGAAAACGGTGACAGGATCGGACAAAGTCAACATGGATTCACAAAAGGTAAATCGTGCTTGACTAATCTACTGGAATTTTTTGAGGATGTAACTGGTAAAATAGATAAGGGAGAACCAGTGGATGTGGTGTATCTGGACTTTCAGAAGGCCTTCGATAAGGTCCCGCATAAGAGATTAGCGTGTAAAGTTAAGGCACATGGGATTGGGGGCAAGGTATTGACTTGGATAGAGAACTGGTTGGCAGACAGAAGCAAAGAGTTGGAATAAACGGGTCCTTTTCCGAGTGGCAGGCAGTGACTAGTGGGGTACCGCAGGGATCGGTCCTTGGACCCCAGCTATTCACAATATATATTAATGATCTAGATAAGGGAACTAGATGTAATATCTCCAAATTTGCAGACGACACAAAGCTGGGTGGGCGTGTGTGTTGTGAGGAGGATGTCGAGAAACTCCAGGATGATTTGGACATGTTGGGTGATTGGGCAGAAGCATGGCAGATGCAATATAACGTGGATAAATGCGAGGTTATCCACTTTGGTGGCAAAAACAGGAAGGCAGATTATCTGAATGGCAATAGATTGGGAGAAGGGGAAGTGCAACGAGACCTGGGTGTCCTTGTGCACCAGTTGCTGAAGGTAAGCATGCAGGTGCAGCAGGCGGTTAAGAAGGCAAATGGTATGTTGGCCTTCCTAGCGAGAGGGTTTGAGTACAGGAACAAGGATGTCTTGCTGCAGTTGTACAGGGCCTTGGTGAGACCACATCTGGAGTATTGTGTGCAGTTTTGATCGCCTTATCTGAGGAAGGATGTTCTTGCCATGGAGAGAGTGCAGCGAAGATTCACCAGACTGATACCTGGGATGGCAGGAATGACGTATGAGGAGAGATTGGGTCGATTGGGCTTGTAATCGCTGGAGTTTAGAAGAATGAGAGGTGATCTCATTGAAACTTATAAAATTCTGACATGACTGCACAGACTAGATGCAGGAAGGATGTTCCCGATGGTCGGGGAGTCCAGAACCAGGGGTCACAGTCTAAGGATAAGGGGAAGGCCATTTAGGACAGAAATGTGGAGGAATTTCTTCACCCAGAGAGTGGTGAACCTGTGGGATTCTCTACCACAGAAGGCGGTGGAGGCCAATTCATTAAATATATTCAAGGAGGAGTTGGATATATTTCTTAAGGCTAAAGGGATCAAGGGGTATGGGGAGAAGGCAGGGACAGGGTACTGAATTTGGATGATCAGCCATGATCGCATTGAATGGTGGAGCAGACTCGAGGGGCCTAATGGCCGACTCCTGCTCCTATCTTCTATGTTTCTATGTTTGTATCATCAGCAAACTTGGATACATTACACTCGGTCCCTTCATCTAGGTCATTGATATAGATTGTGAATAGCTGAGGCCCCAACACTGATCCTTGCGGCACCCCACTAGTTACAGCCTGCCAACCTGAAAAAGACCCGTTTATCCCTACTCTCTGTTTTCTGTCCGTTAACCAATCCTCTATCCATGCTACTATATTACCCCCAACCCCATGAGCCCTAATCTTGTGTAACAACCTTTTATGCAACATCTTATTGAATGTCTTTTGAAAATCCAAATATACTGCATCCACTGGTTCCCCTGAAGCATAAAAGAGTGTGTGAGTGCGAGAGTGAGAGCAAGAGTGTGTGTGTATGAGCATGTCCCTGTTCCTCTCTCCGTCCCCCCCCGTCTCTCTCCGCCCCCCCCCGTCTCTCTCCGCCCCCCCCCCCCGTCTCTCTCCGCCCCCCCCGTCTCTCTCCGCCCCCCCCCCCCGTCTCTCTCCGCCCCCCCCCCGGTCTCTCTCCGCCCCCCCCCGTCTCTCTCCGCCCCCCCGTCTCTCTCCGCCCCCCCCCGTCTCTCTCCGCCCCCCCTGTCTCTCTCCGCCGTGCCCCTTTGTCTCTCTCTTGCTCTGCCCCTGTCCTTTTCCTTTTGTTCCTCTCTCTCGCGGTCCCTCTATATATTTTTTTCCTCTCTAAAGTTCTCTCTCTGTTTTGCTGGTTATTGGGTTTCGGGTTTGTCACTCAGTCGCGCTCAGTCCTGCACCGGTCAGCGTGTCCAGCTGGCCTCTGACCTTACCTGGAACGATTCGTCGCCGGTCCGATTGAGGTAATTCAGAGAGGCTGCTCGCTTCATACTGAGAGGGAGAGAGAGAGAGAGAGAGAGAGAAACAGTCACACTGAACGTAACGCACACCCGCAGCTCCCCCAGCGAGGGGGAATCCCCCCCTTTCCTCCCGGCGAGGGGGGGAATCCCCCCCTTTCCCCCCGGCGAGGGGGGGAATCCCCCCCCTTTCCCCCGGCGAGGGGGGGAATCCCCCCATTTCCCCAGCTCAGGGGGGAATCCCCCCATTTCCCCCAGCGAGGGGGGAATCCCCCCATTTCCCCCAGCGAGGGGGGAATCCCCCCCATTTCCCCCAGCGAGGGGGGGAATCCCCCCATTTCCCCCAGCGAGGGGGGGAAATCCCCCCATTTCCCCCAGCGAGGGGGGGAATCCTCCCATTTCCCCCAGCGAGGGGGGGGGAATCCCCCCATTTCCCCCAGCGAGGGGGGGGAATCCCATTTCCCCCAGCGAAGGGGGGGGGAATCCCCCCATTTCCCCCAGCAAGGGGGGGAATCCCCCCTATTTATCCCAACGAGGGGGGGAATCCCCCCCATTTATCCCGAGGGGGGGAATCCCCCCCATTTATCCCAGCGAGGGGGGGGGAATTCCCCCCAGTTTATCCCAGCGAGGGGGGGGATCCCCCCATTCATCCCAGCAGGGGGGGGAATCCCCCCCCATTTATCCCAGCGAGGGGGGAAATCCCCTCCCATTTATCCCAGCGAGGGGGGGGGAAATACCCCCCCCATTTATCCCAGCGAGGGGGGGAAATCCCCCCCATTTATCCCAGCGGGGGGGGGGGGAAATCCCCCCTATTTATCCCAGCAAGGGGGGGGAATCCCCCCCATTTGCCCCAGCGAGGGGGGAATCCCCCCCATTTGCCCCAGCGAGGGGGGAATCCCCTCCCCCGAGGCTGTACCTGGTATTTTTGGGCTCCGGCGGTCCGTTTCCTTGCAGTTTCTTGACCAGCATCTCGCTGCTGCGCTTCAGAACTTCGCGGATTTTGCCAAAGGAGCCACTCCGTCGCAGAGCCCCGCTACCATCCTGGGGGGAGGGTGGAGAAAGAGTCAAACGCAGCACCACCGAAGCTCCATCACCCCCTGCCCCCCAACCCAGGTCCACCTCACAGAGAAACTGCAGCTCTCTGGGAAACATGCGAACCAGGCTGTGACGGGCACCTAACGATGCCTCCACCAGCGCCACTCCCGGGTTTTAACTGATTCCCTGAATGTGGGCGTCACTGGCTAGGCTGGCATTTATTGCCCATCGAATCATAGCACGGTACAGTACAGAGGGAGGCCATTCAGCCCATCGTGCCTGTGCCGGCTCTTTGGTAGAGCCAGTTAGTCCCACTCCCCCCTGCTCTTTCCCCAGAGCCCAGTAAATTTTCCCCTTCAAGTATTTCTCCAATTCCCTTTTGAAAGTTACTATTGAATCTGCTCCCACCGCCCTTTCAGGCAGCGCTTTCCAGATCACAACAACTCGCTGCGTAAAAAATAGTTTCCTCATCTCCCCTCTGGTTCTTTTACCGATTTTCTTCACTCTGTGTCCTCTGGTTACCGACCCTCCTGCCACTGGAAACACTTTCTCCTTAGTTACTCCATCAAACCCATTCATGATTTTGAACGCCTCTATCAAATCTCCTCTTAACCTTCTGTGCTCTAAGGAGAACAACCCCAGCTTCTCCAGTCTATCCACATAACTGAAGTCTCTCATCCCTGGAACCATTCTTGTAAATCTTTTCTGCACCCTCTCCAAGGCCAGTATATCCTTCCTAAGGTGTGGTGCCCAGAACTGCTCCCAGTGCTCCAGGTGTGGTCTAACCAGGGTTTTGTACAGCTGCAGCATAACTTCTACCCCCTTATACTCTAGTCCTCGAGATGTAAAGGCCAGCATTCCGTTAGCCTTTCTGATTATTTTCTGTACCTGTTCATGACATTTTAATGATCTGTGTACCTGGACCCCCAAGTCTCTTTGGCCATCCACTGTTTTTAGCCTTTCACCATTTAGAAAGTACCCTGTTCGATCCTTTTTAGGCCCAAAGTGGATGACCTCACATTTGCTTATATTGAGTTCCATTTGCCACAGTTTTGCCCATTCACTTAATCTGTCGATATCCCTGTGTAATTTTATGCTTTATCTACACTGCCTACAATGCCGTCTATCTTTGTGTCATCGGCAAATTTGGATATGTGGCTTTCTATGGCATCATCTAAATTGTTAATAAATACTGTGAATAGTTGAGGCCCCGACACAGATCCCTGCAGGACACCACTAGTCACCTCCTGCCAATTTGAGTACCTGCCCATTATCCCTACTGCCCGTCTCCTGCCACTCAGCCAATTTCCTAACCAGGCCAATAATTTGCCCTCAATTCCGTGGGCTTCTACCTTAGTTAACAGTCTCTTATGTGGGACTTTATCAAATGCTTTCTGGAAATCCATATAAATAACATCCATAGACATTCCCCTGTCCACTACTTTAGTCACCTCTTCAATTTCCCAACAACAGATGTTAGACTAACTGGTCTATAATTCCCTGGTTTCCCTCTCTCACCATTCTAACAAAGTGGCGTGACCTGTGCAATTTCCAATCTAAAGGAACGGTTCCTGAATCTAGAGAACTTTGGAAGATTATAGTTCGGGCATCTGCAATGTGCTCACCTCCTTCCTTTAAAACCCTGGGACGGAAACCATCTGGCCCTGGGGATTTGTCACTCTTTAGTGCCATTATTTTCTTCGATGTGGAGATGCCGGAGTTGGACTGGGGTGGACAAATGTGAGAAGTCACACACCAGGTTATAGTCCAACAGCTTTATTTGAAATCACAAGCTTTTGGAGCGCTGCTCCTTCGGCAGGTGAAGTGAAGAGATGCATAAAGACACAGCTTATATAGTCAGAGAACACTGCCAGATGATTACAGGTAATCTTTCTAACTGCCCTTTATCACACCTCGGCAGAGAGATAATCACAGCAATCAAAGGTGTGAATGGTGTCCAAACAGGTCAGTCAGGAAAACATTACATCAAAGAGCAATGAGGTGAGGTCACAAGGGGTCAAATGTTGCAGGGCCTGTATGAAAAACAAAAAAAAAAAATTTTTTTTTACTGGAAATCACAGCAGGTCCAGCTGCATCTGTGTAGAGTCGTCGTTGGCTTGTTCTCTCTACACAGATGCGGCTGGACCTGCTGTGATTTCCAGCAAAAACATTTTTTTTTTATATATATTGTTTTTTGTTTTTCATACAGACCCCAGCATCTGCAACATTTGACCCCTTGTGACCCCACCTCATTGCTCTTTGATGTAATGTTTTCCTGACTGGCCTGTTTGGACACCATTCACACCTTTGATTGCTGTGATTATCTCTCTGCCGAGGTGTGATAAAGGGCAGTTAGAAAGATTACCTGTAATCATCTGGCAGTGTTCTCTGACTATATATGCTGTGCCTATATGCATCTCTTCACTTCACCTGACGAAGGAGCAGCGCTCCGAAAGCTTGTGATTTCAAATAAAGCTGTTGGACTATAACCTGGTGTTGTGTGACTTCTCACATTATTTTCTTCATTACTGTTATTTTACCTACGTTAATTTTGGCAAAAAACATAGGAGCAGGAGTAGGCCATTCGGCCCCTCGAGTCTGCTCCGCCATTCAATGCGATCATGGCTGATCATCCAAATTATAGAAACATAGACAGGGACACGCAAGTTCCTGTCCCTGATTTAGTTTCCTTGGGATTTCCGGCATGCTATCCTCTTCTACTGTAAATACAGTAATTATCCAACATATCTGCCATTTCCCCCATTGTCATGGACAATATCACCACTTTGTTTTTATGGGGCCCACATTGCTCCTGTCCACCCTCTTTTTCCTAATATAATTGTAAAAATGTGTTGATTTTGAAATCCCTTGCAAGTTTCTTTTCATACTCCCTTTCTGTAGCTCTTACTATCTGTTTTGTCACCTTTTGTTCTTTGTATCTTTCCCATTTGCCGGGATCTGTGCTATTTTTGCATATTTGTATGCTTTTTCCTTTAGTTTTATGCTGTCCCTTGCCTCTTTAGTCACCCATGCCTGTTTGTTTTGTCAAGTAGAGCTCTTGCCCCTCAGGGGTATAAACTGGTTCTGTATCACCTTCAATTCTTTTTTGAACACCTCCCACTGATCTTCTGTCGTTTTACCCATTAACAGATTTGCCCAGTTTACTGTGGACAGACTTGGCCTCATCCTGTTGAAGTCGGCCTCATCCTAAATCTAGAATCTTAGTAGTTGTTTCGTGTTTCTCCCTTTCAAATGCTACGTTGAACTTGATCATGTTATGATCGCTATTGGATAAATGTTCACGCACCATTAGGCTGTTAACTAAATCTGGCTCATTGCTCATGACTAAATCTAATATGACTTGCCCCCTTGTTGCCTCTAGGACATATTGTTGTAGAAAACTATCCCGGACACACTCAAGAAATTCACTACCTTTCTGACAGGTGCTAGTCTGCTTTTCCCAATCTATATGAAAGTTAAAATCCCCCATTAAAAACACTCTGCCTTTACTACATGCTTGTCTAATCTCTACATTTATACAATCTAGCACTTCAGAGCTGCTATAGGAGGCCTATACACAACACCCACTAGTCTTAGATCCTTTCCTATTTCTTGATTCAACCTATAAAGTCTCCACTGGCTGCTTACCTCTCTTTAAATCCTCTCTTCTCATTGAAGTGATTTGATCCCTAATCACTAAGGCTACTCCTCCCCCCTCTGCTATTTTCCCTATCTTTCCTGTAGTCTGAGAAACAACTGTTCACCACTACTCTCTGCTTTCTGTCCCTTTGCCAATATTGTATCCATGCTGCCACTGTCCTTAAATCCTGTGGGAGCGGTCGAGGGTCATTGGGGTTGAAGGTCAGAAAGTGGGTGGGGTCAGGGGACAGTACGTTCTGGTTCGGGATGGGGGAGGGCTCTGGTTTGGGGTGGCTCTGGTTTGGGGTTCGGGACAGTGGGGGGGCGGTGCTGCGAGGCAACGCTTTGGGGTTTGGGGGCTGTAGGTCTGTCACTGGCTGGTATTTACTGCTCGGTTGTACAGCAACCAACTCCATCACCATCAGTGCCTGTTTCTAATCCTCCTCCCATTCTGGCAACACTGCCTCAGGCCCATAGGCCCTGAAGTCTCTCCTATAAGAACAGAAGAATTAGGAGCAGGAGTCGGCCATTCGGCCCCTCGAGCCTGCTCCGACATTCAATAAGATCATGGCTGATCTTTGACCTCAACTCCACTTTCCCGCCCGATCTCCATATTCCTCGATTCCCCTCGAGTCCAAAAATCTATCGATCTCAGCCTTGAATATACTCAGACTCAGCATTCACAGCCCTCTGGGGTAGAGAATTCCAAAGGTTCACCACCCTCTGAGTGAAGAAATTCCTCCTCATCTCAGTCTTAAATGGCCGACCCCTTATCCTGAGACTGTGCCCCCTGGTTCTAGACGCCCCGGCCACCGACCCCATCAATCCCCCTCAGAATCTTGTATGTTTCAATGTCCTGGATGCCAGCCTCAGGGCCTCGCTCCTGTCCCGGGGCCTGGGCCATGTGCGGGAAACAGCGAATGGAGCAATAAATAGGAGAAGAGACAGAGCTCGCCAGCCGCGGTACCATTTATTTCAGATCTAGGTTATTACAGCAAGTGAAAAAGTAAACACACACACCACATACATGTCGGAAAAAGGTCAGAGAGGAAAAAATCATTCCCACAGCCACAGGCAGAGAGGGAGAAACGGAGAGGCGGAGAGAGAGAGGGGGGGGAGAGAGAGAGGGGGGGGAGAGAGAGAGGGGGGAGAGGAGGGGGAGAGAGAGAGGGGGGAGAGAGAGAGGGGGAGAGAGAGAGGGGGGAGAGAGAGAGAGACGGAGAGAGAGAGAGAGAGAGAGACGGAGAGAGAGAGAGAGAGACGGAGAGAGAGAGAGACGGAGAGAGAGAGAGACGGAGAGAGAGAGAGAGAGACGGAGAGAGAGAGAGATGGAGAGAGAGAGAGACGGAGAGAGAGACGGAGAGAGAGAGAGACGGAGAGAGAGAGAGACGGAGAGAGAGAGAGACGGAGAGAGAGAGAGAGACGGAGAGAGAGAGAGAGACGGAGAGAGAGAGAGAGACGGAGAGAGAGAGAGAGACGGAGAGAGAGAGACGGAGAGAGAGAGAGAGACGGAGAGAGAGAGAGAGACAGAGAGAGAGAGAGAGACGGAGAGAGAGAGAGAGACGGAGAGAGAGAGAGAGACGGAGAGAGAGAGAGAGACGGAGAGAGAGAGAGAGACGGAGAGAGAGAGAGAGACGGAGAGAGAGAGAGAGACGGAGAGAGAGAGAGACGGAGAGAGAGAGACGGAGAGAGAGAGAGACGGAGAGAGAGAGAGAGACGGAGAGAGAGAGAGACGGAGAGAGAGAGACGGGAGAGAGAGACGGAGAGAGAGAGAGACGGAGAGAGAGAGAGAGACGGAGAGAGAGAGAGAGGCCACCATTTACCAGTGTTGTTCTGGTCACTGCCCGTGGAGCAGGGAGGGGAAACAGGAGGGACTGCACCTTTAATACTGTTCACATCAGCCTCGCCATTCCCGGTGTAACTGGACACACGCCCAGCAGTCAGAAAATCCGTGCTGAGCCACCGTCGGGTCAAGCGCATTGGCTGAGGTCAAACGAAGGAGGGGCTGGGGGTGAGGCTCCCCATAGCCCACAGGCTGGGAGCTGGGGGAGGGAGTCCTGTTAGCTGGGGGGTGCAGGTGCTAGGGGGTCCTGTTAGCTGGGAGGGTGCAGGGGCTAGGGGGTCCTGTTAGCTGGGAGCTGCAGGGGCTAGGGGGTCCTGTTAGCTGGGAGCTGCAGGGGCTAGGGGGTCCTGTTAGCTGGGAGCGTGCAGGGGCTAGGGGGTCCTGTTAGCTGGGAGCGTGCAGGGGCTAGGGGGTCCTGTTAGCCAGGAGAGTGGGGGGGGGGGGGGGGATGGTAGCCCCTGTGGAGAGGGTGGGATCTTTCTCTGCTGTGCACACTTATCTACCCACAATAAAAACAAACTTACACCTTTGTAACTCTTACTGGAGAGAAAATGTAAATCTAAACCACGAGGCAAGGCAGCAATCACGAGAAGCATTGATATATTCGCAGCTGTCTTCAGAAATCTGCGGCTTCACCCCCTGGCTTTCCCCCCTCCTCCCGCTCACCCCATACCCCCCTCGCCACCATCTCTCCTCCTCTTATCCCCCTCTGCTGCCTCCCTCAGCGGGGGGAGTCAGCTCCGCACGCCCTGCTTGTTTGGACAGCCACTCTTCATGCGGGTCACGAGATCACCTGCTGGATTGCTGGCTATTGGCCCATGAGGGTTGCTGGACGGGAATATACATTGTGGTTATACAGCAGAGGCTGGCTCTCTTTATTCTGGTGTTAGGGAGAAAGCAATACACAGTCTAGAGACTAGTCTAGGGGCAGGGCAAGTCACTTTCCCAGAATTAGGTCAGTGTTGGTCTTTCACAAGTTAGATTGTATCAGGATTCACACTGAGAAGAGTTTGTCTGGGTGGGGTCAGAAGTAAACGACTCAACAACCAGCCCGAGACCAATGTTCAGACCATTGTCTACCTGACTGCTATGAGGGATCGGTTTGATCTTCAGCAGAAACCTGTCGTTAGAAAGAGCCGTGGGCATTTCCTCAAAATCTCAGTCCCTCTTTATGCCCTGCTTATTCCAGGAGAACACCTCGAGAGAGGAGGGTCCGGGGCTCTCGGAAAGTGGTGTTGTGTCGAGCAACTCAAGTAATTTACCGCTAGTTACTTGCTGTGCATTTCTGCTTCTGTGTAATTACATGTGTAGATAAATTGGCCTGTTAGTGTCACGTTCAGGTTAAAACTATGTAACATGAACCACTCTCTGAAAAGTGTGATTATTAATTCCGCAGTACCTGTCTCACTCACAGCTGAGAAACATTTCTGCTCACAAGAACTGTCAACACAAGAACTTGCATTTCTCTAGTGCCTTTCACAACCGCTTGTCCCAAAGCGCTTTACAGCCAAACAGGTCCTTTGTTTTGAAGTGTAGTCACTGTGTAATGGAGGAAATATGGCAGCCAATTTACGCACAGCAAGGTCCCATCAACAGTACTGTGATAATGACCAGATAATCTGTTTTTAGTGATGTTGGTTTAAGGATAAATCTTGGCCAGGGCACCAGGGAGACTCCCCTGCTCTTCTTCCAATAGTGCCATGGGATCTTTTACATCCACCCGAGAGGACAGACGGCACCTCTGACAGCGCAGCACTCGCTCCGTGTCAGCCTAGATTTTTATGCTCAAATCTCTGGAGTGGGACTTGAACCCACAACCTTCTGATTCAGAGGCGAAACATAGAAGATAGAAGCAGGAGTCGGCCATTCGGCCCCTCGAGCCTGCTCCGCCATTCAATGTGATCATGGCTGATCATCCAATTTCAGTACCCGGTCCCTGCCTTCTCCCCATACCCCTGGATCCCTTTAGCCTTAAGAAATATATCAAACTCCTTCTTGAATATATTTAATCAATTGGCTTCTACTGCCTTCTGTGGTGGAGAATTCCACAGGTTCACCACTCTCTGGGTGAAGAAATTCCTCCTCATTTCTGTCCTAAATGGCTTACCCCTTATCCTTAGACTGTGACCCCTGGTTCTGGACTCCCCGACCATCGGTAACATCCTTCCTGCATCTAGTCCGTCCAGTCCTGTCAGAATTTTATAAGTTTCAATGAGATCCCCTCTCATTCTTCTAAACTCCAGCGAGTATAAGCCCAATCGACCCAATCTCTCCTCATACGTCATTCCTGCCATCCCAGGTATCAGCCTGGTGAATCTTCGCTGAACTCCTTCCATGGCAAGAACATCCTTCCTCGGATAAGTGCGCGAGAGTGCTACCAACTGAACAACGGCTGACATCTGACCATAGCTAAGAGTACTCGATCTCAGAAAGGAGGAGAGTTCGATTGACCTTTCTAACAGTCCTGCCGGACCCAGTTGGAAGTGTTTACACTGAGGCGGAGGGAATAAAAGCAACATCAATTGGCAGGGAGGGGATTAACCAGGATCAGCCCCACAGGCAGAGGACCAGGCCATGGAGCCTGTGCAACATAACGGCGTCTAGTCCAACCCAAGGGGACAGTCGACGGTGTTCGAATTGTGAGGAGACCATGATTGGTGGGTGAAGAGATGTACTGAGACCAGGACTTCACCATCACCCCATCCCCCAACTCCCTTTGTCCCACAATTGGCGGCTGTGCCTTCAGTTGTCTGGGCCCCAAGCTCTGGATTTCCCTCTCTAAACCGCTCCACCTCCCTTTAAGACGCGCCTTAAAACCGACCTCTTTGACCAAGCTTTTGGTCATCTGTCCTAATATCTCCTCATGTGGCTCGGTGTCTGGTAACGTTCCTGTGCAGCGCCTTGGGACGTTTTACTATGTTAAAGGTGCTATATAAATGCAAGTTGTTGTTGTTGTTGATGAAGTGCTCACTCTCTCTCTGCTGGTAAATCCATTAACAGTGTGGACTGCAAAGTAATGAGTAACACCTTTGACTGTAGAGGTAGAAATGTAAAATATTCCAGAAAGCTCAGGATTTGAGTGAACAGATCATTAAAATCTGTCTGGAGACAGCCACCTTTACACGGAAGCCAAGTGCCCGAGGGAGCTCTCCCAATGCCCTTGCTGCCTGTATTCATTAATTAAAGAGCAGCAGCAACTGTCTCATGTCTGAGATGTTGGCGGACACCAGCTTGCAGAGGGTCGGAAGGAGTCCTTTACAGAGAAGGTGTCCACAGCACAGAGCAATGGAACTGCTGCACAGTTAGGACTTTTGAAACAGTTTAAGTATCAATTGAAATCAAATAAGGAAGAACTTCTGTTTATTTGCTAACATTTTCCCGCTGGGTACTTGCTGAGCATTTCTGCTTCTGTGTAATTATCTTATTTGCACGTAAATTAGACTAGTAGTTTTAGCCTGAATGTGACAGCCTGATACTGTGATACTGACCACACGCAAGAGGATGGGATGACATACCAGCTGGCTTGCCCGTGCTGGGGTGCACACCACTGGGCAAACCTTTAAGTGTTAGTCCTGTTACGCACAGCCTCACTCACATCATGGCCGAGGTTGGAACTCCTGAGGTACAGTGACAGGGGTTGAGAGAGTTAGGGGATGGCTTGAAAATCAACAGGGATCACAGCTGAACCCCGCAGTAGGGGTCACTGGGTGGTGACAGGGAGCAGGAACATTGGCCGATTCTTAACCCCCACCCTCCTCCCTAACAGAGTGGTGCTGAGGCCAACTGTTGTCTCCCGACAGAGGGGAGCTGACTCAGCACAGAGCAGGGCCAATGAGCCTCAGTACTGGCAGAGGGTGTACTGGGGAGCCCGTCCAGCTCTGGGACAGCACCATGACCCATCTCTGGAGTTTGCACTGGGGCGAGGGTTGGGGAGGGGCTACAATCGGCTCAACACCGGGTCTGAGGGCCCCATTCCAGGCTCCATCCTCAGAATACCAGGCACCAGGACTGCTGACTTCAGACAGACTGGCCAGTAACCCCCCTGCCTGCACCATCAGACCAGGCCCTTCTCCCCCCACCGTCTCGCCCCCGGGGCTCCCCGTCCCCCTCGCCAACAACCCAGCCCCCAGCCAAGGCAGCTTTAAAGCCCAGATGGCTTCCAGGCTCAATGAGGGTAGGAGGGAGGATGACAGACCGAGGGATCGTGAGCGCCCAGGCTAACCTCAAACCCCTGTCCCGGCAGGGAGTTACAGAGGGGAACCAGGAGATTTGGGGGGGGAAGGGGTGGGGAGGCGAAGGTCACTGGCTTTAGTTCAATAGATAGACCTTGCAGCAAGTGCTGACCCGCTCCGCGATGGTTCAGCTGCGAACTTGGTCAAGGTGTCTGGTACAACCGGTCTCAGCGCCTCCGCGTTGGAGACGCAGCAAAGACGCGATCACGCGCGCTCGGTGAAGCCCTCCACAGGCAAGAGTCGCCTGACACTCTCCACCGCCCAGGCGTGAGGAACAGCCCTCGGGGGAACCAGGAGTCACTGGCCTCACCACAGGAGGGGCAAGAGGAGGAAGGAGGAGCAACGGAGGGTCAGAGCAGAGCGGGCACGGTTTTAAACCGAGCGTCACCAGTGGCATCATACCGTGAGCTATGGTGATGCCAACATTGGGCACGCGGGGCAGGTTGCTGCGGGCATGGGAGAGGGAGACGGGGAGCCCTGGGGTGGACGGGGAGCCCCGGGGAGGAACAGGGAGTCCCGGGCGGGGGGGGGGGGGGAGAGACGGGGAGCCGCGTGGTCCAGAGCAGCTCCCGGTAACAGCAGGCACAATGTTCAATAAATAGATCACTCCCGTCATTATTTATCGGCAAAAAGCCACACAAGCACACGAAAAACAACTCAGAAATGTCACTGACAGCAAGTAGCTTGGGAGACGTTACTGAGAGGAGGACATCTGAGGGCACAAGGAATCTCGTTATAGAATTCATTATAAAACCCGCCGTACCCTTACACAGTCCCATCAAACACTCCCCGGGCAGGTGCAGCACAGGTTAGATACAGAGTAAAGCTCTCTCTACACTGTCCCATCAAACACTCCCAGGGCAGGTACAGCACGGGTTAGATACAGAGTAAAGCTCCCTCTACACTGTCCCATCAAACACTCCCAGGGCAGGTACAGCACGGGTTAGATACAGAGTAAAGCTCCCGCTACACTGTCCCATCAAACACTCCCAGGCAGGTACAGCACGGGTTAGATACAGAGTAAAGCTCCCTCTGCACTGTCCCATCAAACACTCCCAGGGCAGGTACAGCACGGGTTAGATACAGAGTAAAGCTCCCGCTACACTGTCCCATCAAACACTCCCAGGCAGGTACAGCACGGGTTAGATACAGAGTAAAGCTCCCTCTACACTGTCCCATCAAACACTCCCAGGGCAGGTACAGCACGGGTTAGATACAGAGTAAAGCACCCTCTGCGCTGTCACATCAAACACTCCCCGGGCAGGTACAGCAGAGGTTAGATAGAGAGTAAAGCTCCCTCTACACTTTCCCATCTCCTTCTCACTCCTCATACTCTTTTATATCCCACCTACAACAAGCATTTATTTTGCATGTTCAACTTTAAATGTCCCAAGGAGCTACATCCGTATAATGATAGAATAATTGCAGAGCCGAAGAAGGCGCTATTAGGAGGGGCGACTAGAAGCTTGGTCAAGGAGATGGATATTTTAAAAAAGAGGGTCAAAGGAGGAGAGGTTTAGGGAGGGAATTCCAGAGATTAGTGCCTTGGCAGCTGAATGCACAGCCGCCAATGCTGGGGCGAAGTGATTGGGGGATGGATAAGCAGACAGAGTTGGAGGAAGAGAGAATTTTTGAAGGGTTGCAGCGCTGGAGGAGAATACAGAGGTGGGGATGTTTTGACCCAGCGACGATGAAGGATCGGCGATATAGTTCCAAGTCAGGATGGTGTGTGACTTGGAGGGGAACTTGGAGGTGGTGGTGTTCCCATGCGCCTGCTTACCTTGTCCTTCTAGGTGGAAGAGGTCGCGGGTTTGGGAGGTGCTGCCGAAGAACAGTCATGGTTCTGATACTAAACTGATAACCCAGGAGGTCACGATCTCAGTAAATGTGGGTCTGGCACCAGATAAAAAATGACCGTGAAATCTGCCCCGTGACCCCCCACCCCCCCAAGGTCTGGTTGACTTGGTGTCTTCTGCGGCAGCAAAGCTGTCAGCTGGGTAAAGAACACGGCCTTGCCTGTGTAACCCGCAGCTCGAGAACGAGCTCACACAGAGACAGAGACACACACAGACAGACACACACACACAGACACACTTGTTAAAGGGGCGGGACACACTCGCGCGCTGAACTCTACACTCCGATGTCCCACAGGCTCCGTCTGACCGGCTCCAGTAACAATCAGACCCAAAATTTCTCTCTTCACAAATGCATTTTACACAAGCGGAAACTTTCCATCGGACCGTGCGGAGCAAAGAGGCGGAATCACCGAACCGAACCGAAGCAAGCTGAACCAGGCCAGACCCCATCAGAACAAACTCGGGTCAGACCGGACCAGCAACGTGACAGGCAGTCCATTCCCCAGAAAGTACAAAGGACAGTCTCTTGCAGAAACCAGGTTTGTGATGAAGCAATCGAGGGTTTGTCAAGTATTCAGCGGAGAGAAGCAGAGAGTCCGTGGGTGATTTTATTTAAGTAGTGGAGAGGTTCTTGTTGCAGAGAGGCAGGAATGGTAGAGAAGGGGTCGCTGGAGGGGGACAGCCAGGGGTACCACACACACATCCTCACTCTGGTTACAGGATGGTCGCTGGCCGCACTAAGCCTGATAGACAGAAACAAAAAGAGCAAAAGGGGGAGAAAACACGTGAATAAAACCGACAAAAGCTCAGAAAAAACACTCTGCCCCAAAGGGGTGGAATGCAAGGGGGGGGGGGGAGGAGAGAAAGCGAGAGAGCACGAGAGGGGGCGGGGAAGAGAATGAGTGAGGGGGGTGGGGGGGGAACAATGTAATATCACGAGTGTGCAGCCTAGTACCCGAAGCAGGAGAGGTCAATGTCAGGGATACAAGTGACAGGGCAGGGGTGAACTTAATACACTACTGACACACACACACAGGCCACACGCGCAAAAAAAAACACACACACACACACACACACACACACACACACACACACACACACACACACACACACACACACACACACAGGCCACACGCAAACACACACAAACAGATAAACATGCACGAGCACATTCACACAATGGGCCTGGCCACACACACACACACCCCATACCCAGCCTCGTGTGCAGAACAGCAACAGCTAGGGACGCCTACCACCAGCACCAAAACCCACCACTAAACTCCACTGCAGCCAACAGGCCAGGTGAACGGTCAGAGTCCGACTCACCCAGTCCCCCATCGGAGACAGGAGCCCTTTATCCCCTCTGTCTGGGATACTCTCACAATGTGGAAAGTGCTCAGCAACAACAGGGATTCCAAAGATCAATTTATTGTCAATTACATTTATCATTTCCAAACCAATTTAGAGAGAGAGGGAGCGAGCGAGACCGAGCGCGCGCCAGAGAGAGGGAGCGAGCGAGACCGAGAGAGAGAGGGAGCGAGCGAGATCGAGCGCGCGCGAGCGAGAGAGGGAGCGAGCGACACCGAGCGCGCGCGAGAGGGGGGGGGAGGAAGCGACACCGAGCGCGCGCGTGAGAGAGGGGGAGGGAGCGAGCGAGACCGAGCGCGCGCGAAAGAGGGAGCGAGCAAGAGGGAGCGAGCCAGACCGAGTGCGCACGCGCGAGAGAGAGGGAGCGAGCGAGGCCGAGCGCACGCCAGAGAGAGCGAGCGAGACCGAGCGCGCGCGCGAGAGAGAGAGAGGGAACGAGCGAGGCCGAGCGCGCGCGAGAGGGGGAGCGAGACCGAGCATGCGAGACCGAGCGCGCGAGAGGGAGCGAGTGAGACCGAGCGCGCGCGCGAGAGAGGGGGAGCGAGCGACACTGAGCGCGCGCGCGAGAGAGAGGGAGTGAGCGACACCGAGCACGCGCGGGAGAGAGGGGGAGGGAGGGAGGGAGCGAGCGAGCGAGACCGAGCGGGCACGAGCGAGAGGGAGGGAGCGAGCGAGACCGAGCGCGCCCGCGAGAGAAAGCGAGCAAGACCGAGCACGCGAAAGAGAGCGCGAGGGAGTGAGCGAGGCCGAGCGCGCGCGAGAGAGGGAGCGAGACCGAGCACGCAAAAGAGAGTGCGACGGAGCGAGCGAGACCGAGCACGCGCGTGAGAGAGCGAGCGAGACCGAGGGAGCGAGCGAGACCGAGGGAGCGAGCGAGACCGAGGGAGCGAGCGAGACCGAGGGAGCGAGCGAGACCGAGAGGGAGCGAGAGGGCCCGAGAGGGAGAGAGGGAGCGAGAGGGAGAGAGGGAGCGAGAGAGCGAGCGAGCCCAAGAGAGAGGGGGAGCGAGCGAGACCGGGAGAGGGGGAGCGAGCGAGCCCGGGAGAGGGGGAGCGAGCGAGCCCGGGAGAGGGGGAGCAAGCGAGACCGGGAGAGAGCGAGCGAGCGAGCCCAGGAGACCAAGAGCCCGGGAGAGAGGGAGCGAGCAAGACCGGGAGAGAGGGAGCGAGCGAGACCGAGAGAGAGAGAGAGAGGGAGCGAGCGAGACCGAGAGAGAGGGAGCGAGCGAGACCGAGAGAGAGGGAGCGAGCGAAACAGAGCACGCGAGACCGAGCGCGCGCGAGACCGAGAGAGAGGGAGCGAGGGAGCCCGCGAGCGAGGGAGCGCGAGAGAGAGAGGGAGCGAGCGAGCCCGAGAGAGAGAGGGAGCGAGCGAGACCGAGAGAGAGAGGGAGCGAGCGAGACCGAGAGAGAGAGGGAGCGAGCGAGACCGAGAGAGAGAGGGAGCGAGCGAGACCGAGAGAGGGAGCGAGCGAGACCGAGAGAGAGAGGGAGCGAGCGAGACCGAGAGAGAGAGGGAGCGAGCGAGACCGAGAGAGAGTGAGGGAGCGAGCGAGACCGAGAGAGAGAGGGAGCGAGCGAGACCGAGAGAGAGAGGGAGCGAGCGAGACCGAGAGAGAGAGGGAGCGAGCGAGACCGAGAGAGAGAGGGAGCGAGCGAGACCGAGAGAGAGAGGGAGCGAGCGAGACCGAGAGAGAGAGGGAGCGAGCGAGACCGAGAGAGAGAGGGAGCGAGCGAGACCGAGAGAGAGAGGGAGCGAGCGAGACCGAGAGAGAGAGGGAGCGAGCGAGACCGAGAGAGAGAGGGAGCGAGCGAGACCGAGAGAGAGAGGGAGCGAGCGAGACCGAGAGAGAGAGGGAGCGAGCGAGACCGAGAGAGAGGGAGCGAGCGAGAGCGAGAGAGCGAGCGAGACCGAGAGAGCGAGCGAGCGAGACCGAGAGAGCGAGCGAGCGAGACCGAGCGAGCGAGCGAGACCGAGAGAGCGAGCGAGACCGAGAGAGCGAGCGAGCGAGACCGAGAGCGCGATCGAGCGAGACCGAGAGAGCGAGAGAGACCGAGCCCGAGAGAGAGAGGGAGCGAGCGAGACCGCGAGAGAGAGGGAGCGAGCGAGACCGAGCGCACACGCGAGAGAGAGGGAGCGAGCGACACCGAGCGCGCGCGTGAGAGGGGGGGAGGGAGCGAGCGAGACCGAGCGTGCGCGAAAGAGGGAGCGAGCGAGAGGGAGCGAGCCAGACCGAGTGCGCACGCGCGAGAGAGAGGGAGCGAGCGAGACCGAGCGCGCCCGCGAGAGAGAGAGCGAGCGAGACCGAGCGCGCGCGCGAGAGAGAGAGGGAACGAGCGAGGCCGAGCGCGCGCGAGAGAGGGAGCGAGACCGAGCATGCGAAAGAGGGGGAGCGAGCGAGACCAAGCGCGCGAGAGGGAGCGAGTGAGACCGAGCGCACGCGCGAGAGAGGGGGAGCGAGCGACACTGAGCACGCGCGGGAGAGAGGGGGAGGGAGGGAGCGAGACCGAGCGCGCGTGAAAGAGGGAGCAAACGAGCGAGACCGAGCGGGCACGAGCGAGAGGGAGGGAGCGAGCGAGACCGAGCACGCGAAAGAGAGCGCGAGGGAGTGAGCGAGGCCGAGCGCGCGCGAGAGAGGGAGCGAGACCGAGCACGCGAAAGAGAGCGCGACGGAGCGAGCGAGACCGAGCACGCGCGTGAGAGAGAGCGAGCGAGACCGAGGGAGCGAGCGAGACCGAGAGGGAGAGAGGGAGCGAGCGAGCCCAAGAGAGAGGGGGAGCGAGCGAGCGAGCCCGGGAGAGGGGGAGCGAGCGAGCGAGCCCGGGAGAGGGGGAGCGAGCGAGCGAGCCCGGGAGAGGGGGAGCGAGCGAGCGAGCCCGGGAGAGGGGGAGCGAGCGAGCGAGCCCGGGAGAGGGGGAGCGAGCGAGCGAGCCCGGGAGAGGGGGAGCGAGCGAGACCGGGAGAGGGGGAGCGAGCGAGACCGGGAGCGAGCGAGACCGGGAGAGAGCGAGCCCGGGAGAGAGCGAGCCCGGGAGAGAGCGAGCGAGCGAGCCCAGGAGACCGAGAGCCCGGGAGAGAGGGAGCGAGCAAGACCGGGAGAGAGGGAGCGAGCAAGACCGAGAGAGAGAGAGAGAGAGAGAGAGAGAGAGAGAGAGGGAGCGAGCGAAACAGAGCGCGCGAGCGCGAGACCGAGCGCGCGCGAGACCGAGAGAGAGGGAGCGAGGGAGCGAGCGAGCCCGGGAGCGAGGGAGCCCGGGAGCGAGCGAGACCGGGAGCGAGCGAGACCGAGAGAGAGAGGGAGCGAGCGAGACCGAGAGAGAGAGGGAGCGAGCGAGACCGAGAGAGGGAGCGAGCGAGACCGAGAGAGGGAGCGAGCGAGACCGAGAGAGAGAGGGAGCGAGCGAGACCGAGAGAGAGAGGGAGCGAGCGAGACCGAGAGGGAGCGAGCGAGACCGAGAGAGAGGGAGCGAGCGAGACCGAGAGAGAGAGGGAGCGAGCGAGACCGAGAGAGAGAGGGAGCGAGCGAGACCGAGAGAGAGAGGGAGCGAGCGAGACCGAGAGAGAGAGGGAGCGAGCGAGACCGAGAGAGAGAGGGAGCGAGCGAGACCGAGAGAGAGAGGGAGCGAGCGAGACCGAGAGAGAGAGGGAGCGAGCGAGACCGAGAGAGAGAGAGAGCGAGCGAGACCGAGAGAGAGAGAGAGCGAGCGAGACCGAGAGAGAGAGGGAGCGAGCGAGACCGAGAGAGGGAGCGAGCGAGCGAGACCGAGAGAGAGAGGGAGCGAGCGAGACCGAGAGAGAGAGGGAGCGAGCGAGACCGAGAGAGGGAGCGAGCGAGACCGAGAGAGAGAGGGAGCGAGCGAGACCGAGAGAGAGACGGAGCGAGCGAGACCGAGAGAGGAAGCGAGCGAGACCGAGAGAGAGGGAGCGAGCGAGCGAGCGAGACCGAGGGAGCGAGACCGAGAGAGCGAGCGAGCGAGACCGAGAGAGCGAGCGAGCGAGACCGAGCGAGCGAGACCGAGAGAGCGAGCGAGCAAGACCGAGCGAGACCGAGAGAGCGAGCGAGACCGAGAGAGGCCGAGAGAGAGAGGGAGCGAGCGAGACCGAGAGAGCGAGCGAGACCGAGAGAGCGAGCGAGACCGAGAGAGCGAGCGAGACCGAGAGAGCGAGCGAGACCGAGAGAGCGAGCGAGACCGAGAGAGCGAGCGAGACCGAGAGAGCGAGCGAGACCGAGAGAGCGAGCGAGGGAGCGAGCGAGCCCGAGCACACACGCGAGAGAGAGGGAGCGAGCGACACCGAGCGCGCGCGAGAGGGGGGGAGGGAGCAAGCGAGACCGAGCGCGCGCGAAAGAGGGAGCGAGCGAGAGGGAGCGAGCCAGACCGAGTGCGCACGCCGCGATAGAGAGGGAGCGAGCGAGACCGAGAGAGAGAGGGAGCGAGCGAGACCGAGAGAGAGAGGGAGCGAGCGAGACCGAGAGAGAGAGGGAGCGAGCGAGACCGAGAGAGAGAGGGAGCGAGCGAGACCGAGAGAGAGAGGGAGCGAGCGAGACCGAGAGAGAGAGGGAGCGAGCGAGACCGAGAGAGAGAGGGAGCGAGCGAGACCGAGAGAGAGAGGGAGCGAGCGAGAGCGAGAGAGAGCGAGCGAGACCGAGAGAGCGAGCGAGCGAGACCGAGAGAGCGAGCGAGCGAGACCGAGAGAGCGAGCGAGCGAGACCGAGAGAGCGAGCGAGACCGAGAGAGCGAGCGAGCGAGACCGAGAGCGCGATCGAGCGAGACCGAGAGAGCGAGAGAGACCGAGCCCGAGAGAGAGAGGGAGCGAGCGAGACCGCGAGAGAGAGGGAGCGAGCGAGACCGAGCGCACACGCGAGAGAGAGGGAGCGAGCGACACCGAGCGCGCGCGTGAGAGGGGGGGAGGGAGCGAGCGAGACCGAGCGTGCGCGAAAGAGGGAGCGAGCGAGAGGGAGCGAGCCAGACCGAGTGCGCACGCGCGAGAAAGAGGGAGCGAGCGAGACCGAGCGCGCCCGCGAGAGAGAGAGCGAGCGAGACCGAGCGCTGCGCGCGAGAGAGAGAGGGAACGAGCGAGGCCGAGCGCGCGCGAGAGAGGGAGCGAGACCGAGCATGCGAAAGAGGGGGAGCGAGCGAGACCAAGCGCGCGAGAGGGAGCGAGTGAGACCGAGCGCACGCGCGAGAGAGGGGGAGCGAGCGACACTGAGCACGCGCGGGAGAGAGGGGGAGGGAGGGAGCGAGACCGAGCGCGCGTGAAAGAGGGAGCAAACGAGCGAGACCGAGCGGGCACGAGCGAGAGGGAGGGAGCGAGCGAGACCGAGCGCGCCCGCGAGAGAAAGCGAGCAAGACCGAGCACACGAAAGAGAGCGCGAGGGAGTGAGCGAGGCCGAGCGCGCGCGAGAGAGGGAGCGAGACCGAGCACGCGAAAGAGAGCGCGACGGAGCGAGCGAGACCGAGCACGCGCGTGAGAGAGAGCGAGCGAGACCGAGGGAGCGAGCGAGACCGAGAGGGAGAGAGGGAGCGAGCGAGCCCAAGAGAGAGGGGGAGCGAGCGAGCGAGCCCGGGAGAGGGGGAGCGAGCGAGCGAGCCCGGGAGAGGGGGAGCGAGCGAGCGAGCCCGGGAGAGGGGGAGCGAGCGAGCGAGCCCGGGAGAGGGGGAGCGAGCGAGAGAGCCCGGGAGAGGGGGAGCGAGCGAGCCCGGGAGAGGGGGAGCGAGCGAGACCGGGAGAGGGGGAGCGAGCGAGACCGGGAGCGAGCGAGACCGGGAGAGAGCGAGCCCGGGAGAGAGCGAGCCCGGGAGAGAGCGAGCGAGCGAGCCCAGGAGACCGAGAGCCCGGGAGAGAGGGAGCGAGCAAGACCGGGAGAGAGGGAGCGAGCAAGACCGAGAGAGAGAGAGAGAGAGAGAGAGAGGGAGCGAGCGAAACAGAGCGCGCGAGCGCGAGACCGAGCGCGCGCGAGACCGAGAGAGAGGGAGCGAGGGAGCGAGCGAGCCCGGGAGCGAGGGAGCCCGGGAGCGAGCGAGACCGAGAGAGAGAGGGAGCGAGCGAGACCGAGAGAGGGAGCGAGCGAGACCGAGAGAGGGAGCGAGCGAGACCGAGAGAGGGAGCGAGCGAGACCGAGAGAGAGAGGGAGCGAGCGAGACCGAGAGGGAGCGAGCGAGACCGAGAGAGAGGGAGCGAGCGAGACCGAGAGAGAGAGGGAGCGAGCGAGACCGAGAGAGAGAGGGAGCGAGCGAGACCGAGAGAGAGAGGGAGCGAGCGAGACCGAGAGAGAGAGGGAGCGAGCGAGACCGAGAGAGAGAGGGAGCGAGCGAGACCGAGAGAGAGAGGGAGCGAGCGAGACCGAGAGAGAGAGGGAGCGAGCGAGACCGAGAGAGAGAGAGAGCGAGCGAGACCGAGAGAGAGAGAGAGCGAGCGAGACCGAGAGAGAGAGGGAGCGAGCGAGACCGAGAGAGGGAGCGAGCGAGCGAGACCGAGAGAGAGAGGGAGCGAGCGAGACCGAGAGAGAGAGGGAGCGAGCGAGACCGAGAGAGGGAGCGAGCGAGACCGAGAGAGAGAGGGAGCGAGCGAGACCGAGAGAGAGACGGAGCGAGCGAGACCGAGAGAGGAAGCGAGCGAGACCGAGAGAGAGGGAGCGAGCGAGCGAGCGAGACCGAGGGAGCGAGACCGAGAGAGCGAGCGAGCGAGACCGAGAGAGCGAGCGAGCGAGACCGAGCGAGCGAGACCGAGAGAGCGAGCGAGCAAGACCGAGCGAGACCGAGAGAGCGAGCGAGACCGAGAGAGGCCGAGAGAGAGAGGGAGCGAGCGAGACCGAGAGAGCGAGCGAGACCGAGAGAGCGAGCGAGACCGAGAGAGCGAGCGAGACCGAGAGAGCGAGCGAGACCGAGAGAGCGAGCGAGAGAGGGAGCGAGCGAGCCCGAGCACACACGCGAGAGAGAGGGAGCGAGCGACACCGAGCGCGCGCGAGAGGGGGGGAGGGAGCAAGCGAGACCGAGCGCGCGCGAAAGAGGGAGCGAGCGAGAGGGAGCGAGCCAGACCGAGTGCGCACGCGCGATAGAGAGGGAGCGAGCGAGACCGAGAGAGAGAGGGAGCGAGCGAGACCGAGAGAGAGAGGGAGCGAGCGAGACCGAGAGAGAGAGGGAGCGAGCGAGACCGAGAGAGAGAGGGAGCGAGCGAGACCGAGAGAGAGAGGGAGCGAGCGAGACCGAGAGAGAGAGGGAGCGAGCGAGACCGAGAGAGAGAGGGAGCGAGCGAGAGCGAGAGAGCGAGCGAGACCGAGAGAGCGAGCGAGCGAGACCGAGAGAGCGAGCGAGCGAGACCGAGAGAGCGAGACCGAGAGAGCGAGCGAGCGAGACCGAGAGAGCGAGCGAGACCGAGAGAGCGAGCGAGCGAGACCGAGAGCGCGATCGAGCGAGACCGAGAGAGCGAGAGAGACCGAGCCCGAGAGAGAGAGGGAGCGAGCGAGACCGCGAGAGAGAGGGAGCGAGCGAGACCGAGCGCACACGCGAGAGAGAGGGAGCGAGCGACACCGAGCGCGCGCGTGAGAGGGGGGGAGGGAGCGAGCGAGACCGAGCGTGCGCGAAAGAGGGAGCGAGCGAGAGGGAGCGAGCCAGACCGAGTGCGCACGCGCGAGAAAGAGGGAGCGAGCGAGACCGAGCGCGCCCGCGAGAGAGAGAGCGAGCGAGACCGAGCGCGCGCGCGAGAGAGAGAGGGAACGAGCGAGGCCGAGGCGCGCGCGAGAGAGGGAGCGAGACCGAGCATGCGAAAGAGGGGGAGCGAGCAGAGACCAAGCGCGCGAGAGGGAGCGAGTGAGACCGAGCGCACGCGCGAGAGAGGGGGAGCGAGCGACACTGAGCACGCGCGGGAGAGAGGGGGAGGGAGGGAGCGAGACCGAGCGCGCGTGAAAGAGGGAGCAAACGAGCGAGACCGAGCGGCACGAGCGAGAGGGAGGGAGCGAGCGAGACCGAGCGCGCCCGCGAGAGAAAGCGAGCAAGACCGAGCACGCGAAAGAGAGCGCGAGGGAGTGAGCGAGGCCGAGCGCGCGCGAGAGAGGGAGCGAGACCGAGCACGCGAAAGAGAGCGCGACGGAGCGAGCGAGACCGAGCACGCGCGTGAGAGAGAGCGAGCGAGACCGAGGGAGCGAGCGAGACCGAGAGGGAGAGAGGGAGCGAGCGAGCCCAAGAGAGAGGGGGAGCGAGCGAGCGAGCCCGGGAGAGGGGGAGCGAGCGAGCGAGCCCGGGAGAGGGGGAGCGAGCGAGCGAGCCCGGGAGAGGGGGAGCGAGCGAGCGAGCCCGGGAGAGGGGGAGCGAGCGAGAGAGCCCGGGAGAGGGGGAGCGAGCGAGCCCGGGAGAGGGGGAGCGAGCGAGACCGGGAGAGGGGGAGCGAGCGAGACCGGGAGCGAGCGAGACCGGGAGAGAGCGAGCCCGGGAGAGAGCGAGCCCGGGAGAGAGCGAGCGAGCGAGCCCAGGAGACCGAGAGCCCGGGAGAGAGGGAGCGAGCAAGACCGGGAGAGAGGGAGCGAGCAAGACCGAGAGAGAGAGAGAGAGAGAGAGAGAGAGGGAGCGAGCGAAACAGAGCGCGCGAGCGCGAGACCGAGCGCGCGCGAGACCGAGAGAGAGGGAGCGAGGGAGCGAGCGAGCCCGGGAGCGAGGGAGCCCGGGAGCGAGCGAGACCGAGAGAGAGAGGGAGCGAGCGAGACCGAGAGAGGGAGCGAGCGAGACCGAGAGAGGGAGCGAGCGAGACCGAGAGAGGGAGCGAGCGAGACCGAGAGAGAGAGGGAGCGAGCGAGACCGAGAGAGAGAGGGAGCGAGCGAGACCGAGAGAGAGAGGGAGCGAGCGAGACCGAGAGAGAGAGGGAGCGAGCGAGACCGAGAGAGAGAGGGAGCGAGCGAGACCGAGAGAGAGAGGGAGCGAGCGAGACCGAGAGAGGGAGCGAGCGAGACCGAGAGAGAGAGGGAGCGAGCGAGACTGAGAGAGAGAGGGAGCGAGCGAGACCGAGAGAGACGGAGCGAGCGAGACCGAGAGAGACGGAGCGAGCGAGACCGAGAGAGGGAGCGAGCGAGACCGAGAGAGAGGGAGCGAGCGAGCGAGCGAGACCGAGGGAGCGAGACCGAGAGAGCGAGCGAGCGAGACCGAGAGAGCGAGCGAGCGAGACCGAGAGAGCGAGCGAGCGAGACCGAGAGAGCGAGCGAGCGAGACCGAGAGAGCGAGCGAGCAAGACCGAGCGAGACCGAGAGAGCGAGCGAGACCGAGAGAGGCCGAGAGAGAGAGGGAGCGAGCGAGACCGAGAGAGAGAGGGAGCGAGCGAGACCGAGAGAGCGAGCGAGACCGAGAGAGCGAGCGAGACCGAGAGAGCGAGCGAGACCGAGAGAGCGAGCGAGAGAGGGAGCGAGCGAGCCCGAGCACACACGCGAGAGAGAGGGAGCGAGCGACACCGAGCGCGCGCGAGAGGGGGGGAGGGAGCAAGCGAGACCGAGCGCGCGCGAAAGAGGGAGCGAGCGAGAGGGAGCGAGCCAGACCGAGTGCGCACGCGCGATAGAGAGGGAGCGAGCGAGACCGAGCGCGCCCGCGAGAGAGAGAGCGCGAGCGAGACCGAGCGCGCGAGAGAGAGAGCGAGCGAGACCGAGCGCGCGCTGCGCGCGAGAGAGAGGGAACGAGCGAGGCCGAGCGCGCGCTCGCGAGAGAGAGGGAGCGAGACCGAGCGCGCGAAAGAGAGAGGGGGAGCGAGCGAGACCGAGCGCGCGCGCGAGAGAGAGGGGGAGCGAGCGAGCGAGACGGAGCGAGCGAGCGAGACCGAGCGGGCACGAGCGAGAGAGAGGGGGAGCGAGCGAGGCCGAGAGAGGGGGAGCGAGCGAGGCCGAGAGAGGGGGAGCGAGCGAGGCCGAGAGAGGGGGAGCGAGCGAGGCCGAGAGAGGGGGAGCGAGCGAGGCCGAGAGAGGGGGAGCGAGCGAGGCCGAGAGAGGGGGAGCGAGCGAGGCCGAGAGAGGGGGAGCGAGCGAGGCCGAGAGAGGGGGAGCGAGCGAGGCCGAGAGAGGGGGAGCGAGCGAGGCCGAGAGAGGGGGAGCGAGCGAGGCCGAGAGAGGGGGAGCGAGCGAGGCCGAGAGAGGGGGAGCGAGCGAGGCCGAGAGAGGGGGAGCGAGCGAGGCCGAGAGAGGGGGAGCGAGCGAGGCCGAGAGAGGGGGAGCGAGCGAGGCCGAGAGAGGGGGAGCGAGCGAGGCCGAGAGAGGGGGAGCGAGCGAGGCCGAGAGAGGGGGAGCGAGCGAGGCCGAGAGAGGGGGAGCGAGCGAGGCCGAGAGAGGGGGAGCGAGCGAGGCCGAGAGAGGGGGAGCGAGCGAGGCCGAGAGAGGGGGAGCGAGCGAGGCCGAGAGAGGGGGAGCGAGCGAGGCCGAGAGAGGGGGAGCGAGCGAGGCCGAGAGAGGGGGAGCGAGCGAGGCCGAGAGAGGGGGAGCGAGCGAGGCCGAGAGAGGGGGAGCGAGCGAGGCCGAGAGAGGGGGAGCGAGCGAGGCCGAGAGAGGGGGAGCGAGCGAGGCCGAGAGAGGGGGAGCGAGCGAGGCCGAGAGAGGGGGAGCGAGCGAGGCCGAGAGAGGGGGAGCGAGCGAGGCCGAGAGAGGGGGAGCGAGCGAGGCCGAGAGAGGGGGAGCGAGCGAGACCGAGAGAGGGGGAGCGAGCGAGACCGAGAGAGGGGGAGCGAGCGAGACCGAGAGAGGGGGAGCGAGCGAGACCGAGAGAGGGAGCGAGCGAGAGAGGGAGTGAGCGAGACCGAGAGAGGGAGTGAGCGAGACCGAGAGAGGGAGTGAGCGAGACCGAGAGAGGGAGTGAGCGAGACCGAGAGAGAGGGAGCGAGCGAGACCGAGAGAGAGGGAGCGAGCGAGACCGAGAGAGAGGGAGCGAGCGAGACCGAGAGAGAGGGAGCGAGCGAGACCGAGAGAGAGGGAGCGAGCGAGACCGAGAGAGGGAGCGAGCGAGAGAGGGAGTGAGCGAGACCGAGAGAGGGAGTGAGCGAGACCAAGAGGGAGAGAGGGAGTGAGCGAGACCAAGAGGGAGAGAGGGAGTGAGCGAGACCGAGACACACATCGAGAGAGAGCGTGACACACACCGAGGGGGGGGTGTGGGAAATGTAGATCACGTCTGTGCATCAAATAACCTCCCACTGCCCCGGGTAGTGCTCGAACAGCACTCGGTTCCCCCCACCAGCTCTGATCCTCGCCTTGTGGTCCTATCACGGCGGTGGCCCACTATTTCACAAGGGGGCTATCCAAAACGTGTGCAATCCGACAGGCGTGACTGGGAAGCGCACGTGCCCATGACCGAGACACAGCAGTCAGCACCAACTGAGGTCATGTTTCTAATCGAACGAGACTCACCCCGGTCCACTCCACTGCCACGCTGCCCTCCTCGCCACCTTCCGAGCCACTCTCATACTTCACCGGGTTCCCAGCCAGGCTGTCCCGGCTTCTCCTCCGGTCTGTGCTATCACCGTCCTTCAGAATCTCCACCACTCTGGTCTGGTGAATAGGGTCCAGGCCCTGAGAGCGGGGAGAGAGAGAGAGAGAGAGAGAGAGAGAGAGAGAGAGAGTCAGAGTCTGGAATCAGCTCCACAAATGGCAGCAGCTGAAGTTTTGAATTGTCAGAAATAAAAGCTGGAGACTTACAGTGAGGAGCTGCAGATTGGCAGAGGAAGCGAGAGAGAGAGAGAGACACACAGCATCAACAGACTCATTGCCACGGTTACACACAGCAAGTAAAGACAGACAGACTTCACACACCTTCCACCTCCGCGGGACGTCCCAAAGCGCTTTACAGACAATGAAGAGATTCGTTTTGAAGTGTAATTCAGGACACGCAACAGCCAATTAGCGCACAGCAAGATCCCAGCTGTCACTGTGTAACACTGGGGTACAGTACTGGTGGGTACAGGTCTGTCACTGTATAACACTGGGTGGGGTACAGTACTGGTGGGTACAGGTCTGTCACTGTATAACACTGGGGTACAGTACTGGTGGGTACAGGTCTGTCACTGTGTAACACTGGGGTACAGTACTGGTGGGTACAGGTCTGTCACTGTATAACACTGGGGTACAGTACTGGTGGGTACAGGTCTGTCACTGTATAACACTGGGGTACAGTACTGGTGGGTACAGGTCTGTCACTGTATAACACTGGGGTACAGTACTGGTGGGTACAGGTCTGTCACTGTGTAACACTGGGGTACAGTACTGGTGGGGACAGGTCTGTCACTGTATAACACTGGGTGGGGTACAGTACTGGTGGGTACAGGTCTGTCTCTGTGTAACACTGGGGTACAGTACTGGTGGGTACAGGTCTGTCACTGTGTAACACGGGTACAGTACTGGTGGGTACAGGTCTGTCTCTGTATAACACTGGGGTACAGTACTGGTGGGTACAGGTCTGTCACTGTATAACACTGGGGTACAGTACTGGTGGGTACAGGTCTGTCACTGTATAACACTGGGGTACAGTACTGGTGGGTACAGTACTGGTGGGTACAGGTCTGTCGCTGTATAACACTGGGTGGGGTACAGTACTGGTGGGGACAGGTCTGTCACTGTATAACACTGGGGTACAGTACTGGTGGGTACAGGTCTGTCACTGTATAACACTGGGGTACAGTACTGGTGGGTACAGGTCTGTCGCTGTATAACACTGGGGTACAGTACTGGTGGGTGCAGGTCTGTCACTGTACAACACTGGGGTACAGTACTGGCGGGTACAAGTCTGTCACTGTATAACACTGGGGTACAGTACTGGTGGGTACAGTACTGGTGGGTACAGGTCTGTCGCTGTATAACACTGGGTGGGGTACAGTACTGGTGGGGACAGGTCTGTCACTGTATAACACTGGGTGGGGTACAGTACTGGTGGGGACAGGTCTGTCACTGTATAACACTGGGGTACAGTACTGGTGGGTACAGGTCTGTCACTATAACACTGGGGTACAGTACTGGTGGGTACAGGTCTGTCGCTGTATAACACTGGGGTACAGTACTGGTGGGTACAGGTCTGTCACTGTATAACACTGGGGTACAGTACTGGTGGCTACAGGTCTGTCACTGTGTAACACTGGGGTACAGTACTGGTGGGTACAGGTCTGTCGCTGTGTAACACTGGGGTACAGTACTGGTGGGTACAGGTCTGTCACTGTATAACACTGGGGTACAGTACTGGTGGGGACAGGTCTGTCACTGTATAACACTGGGGTACAGTACTGGTGGGTACAGGTCTGTCACTGTACGACACTGGGGTACAGGTCTGTCACTGTATAACACTGGGGTACAGTACTGGTGGGTACAGGTCTGTCACTGTATAACACTGGGGTACAGTACTGGTGGGTACAGGTCTGTCACTGTATAACACTGGGGTACAGTACTGGTGGGTACAGGTCTGTCACTGTGTAACACTGGGGTACAGTACTGGTGGGTACAGGTCTGCCACTGTGTAACACTGGGGTACAGTACTGGTGGGTACAGGTCTGTCACTGTATAACACTGGGGTACAGTACTGGTGGGTACAGGTCTGTCACTGTGTAACACTGGGGTACAGTACTGGTGGGTACAGGTCTGTCACTGTGTAACACTGGGGTACAGTACTGGTGGGTACAGGTCTGTCACTGTATAACACTGGGGTACAGTACTGGTGGGTACAGGTCTGTCACTGTATAACACTGGGGTACAGTACTGGTGGGTACAGGTCTGTCACTGTATAACACTGGGGTACAGTACAGGTGGGTACAGGTCTGTCACTGTATAACACTGGGGTACAGTACTGGTGGGTACAGGTCTGTCACTGTATAACACTGGCGTACAGTACTGGTGGGTACAGGTCTGTCACTGTGTAACACTGGGGTACAGTACTGGTGGGTACAGGTCTGTCACTGTATAACACTGGGGTACAGTACTGGTGGGTACAGGTCTGTCACTGTATAACACTGGGGTACAATACTGGTGGGTACAGGTCTGTCACTGTATAACACTGGCGTACAGTACTGGTGGGTACAGGTCTGTCACTGTATAACACTGGGGTACAGTACTGGTGGGTACAGGTCTGTCACTGTATAACACTGGGGTACAGTACTGGTGGGTACAGGTCTGTCACTGTATAACACTGGGGTACAGTACTGGTGGGTACAGGTCTGTCACTGTGTAACACTGGGGTACAGTACTGGTGGGTACAGGTCTGTCACTGTATAACACTGGGGTACAATACTGGTGGGTACAGGTCTGTCACTGTATAACACTGGCGTACAGTACTGGTGGGTACAGGTCTGTCACTGTATAACACTGGGGTACAGCACTGGTGGGTACAGGTCTGTCACTGTATAACACTGGGGTACAGCACTGGTGGGTACAGGTCTGTCACTGTATAACACTGGGGTACAGTACTGGTGGGTACAGGTCTGTCTCTGTATAACACTGGCGTACAGTACTGGTGGGTACAGGTCTGTCACTGTATAACACTGGCGTACAGTACTGGTGGGTACAGGTCTGTCACTGTGTAACACTGGGGTACAGCCGATGGGAGGTTACCTGTTTGCGGGACCGGGTGGCACATTCCTCCAGAGTTTCGGCAGCCTCCAGCTTCCCCTGACGCCGGTACAGGGCGCCGAGGTTCCTCAGCGTGGTGTTCACTGTAGGGCTGGGAGGGAGAATCAGACTTCAGCAAGACACCAAGTTGTTACACAGCGACTCCAGCCCTCCCCACCCCCGCTCCCCACCCACACTTCCCCCCTCCCCCATTCCAGCCCGCCGCACCCTCCCCCAGCCCTCCCCACCCCCACTCCCCCCTCCCCGCCCCGTGATTGAATCTGCCTCCACCACCCTCTCAGGCAGTGCATTCCAGATCCGAACCACTCGCTGTGAAAATAAGTTTTTCCTCCTGTCGCCTTTGGTTCTTCTGCCAATCACCTTAAATCTGTGTCCTCTGGTTCTCGACCCTTCCGCCAATGGGAACAGTTTCTCTCTCTCTACTCTGTCCAGACCCCTCATGATTTTGAACACCTCTATCAAATCTCCTCTCAACCTTCTCTGCTCCAAGGAGAACAACCCCAGCTTCTCCAGTCTATCCACGTAACTGAAGTCCCTCATCCCTGGAATCATGCTCGTAAAATTTTTCTGCACCTGCACATCCTACACATCCTTCCTAACGTGCGGGGCCCAGAATTGGACACAGTACTCCAGTTGAGGCCGAACCAGTGTTTTATAAAGGTTCATCATAACTTCCTTGCTTTTGTACTCTGCCTCTATTTATGAAGCCCAGGATCCCGTATGCTTTTTTAACCACTTTCTCAACCTGCCCTGCCACCTTCAGTGATTTGTGCACATATACCCCCAGGTCTCTCTGTTCATGCACCCACTTTAGAATTGTACACAAGAACATAAAAAATAGCATTCGGCCCCTCGAGCCTGCTCCGCCATTCAATGCTGATGGCTGATCTTCTACCTCATCTCCACTTTCCTGCACTATCCCCATATCCCCAGATTCCCTTAATATCCAAAAATCTATCGCTCTCTGTCTTGAAATACTCAACGACTGAGCCTCCACAGCCCTCTGGGGTAGAGAATTCCAAAGATTCACCACCCTCTGAGTGAAGAAATTTCTCCTCATCTCAGTCCTAAATGGCCGACCCCTTATTCTGAGACTGTGACCCCTGGTTCTAGACTCCCCAGCCAGGGGAAACATCCTCCCTGCATCTACCCTGTCAAGCCCTGTAAGGATTTTGTATGTTTCAATGAGATCACCTCTCATTCTTCTAAACTCTAGAGAATATAGGCCTAGTCTACTCAATCTCTCCTCATAGGACAATCCCCCCATCCCAGGAACCAGTCTGGTGAACCTTCGTTGCACTCCCTCTATGGCAAGTATATCCTTCCTTAGGTAAGGAGACCAAAACTGTCCACAATACTCCAGGTGTGGTCTCACCGGGGCCCTATATAATTGCAGGAAGACATCTTTACTCTTATACTCAAATCCTCTTGTAATATTTGCCATGTTCTTGCCCATTCACTTAGCCTGTCGATATCCCCTTGAAGCCTCCTTGCATCCTCCTCACAACTTACATTCCCACCCAGCTTTGTATCATCATCAAACTTGGATATATTACATTTGGTCCCCTCATCCAAATCATTGATGTAGATTGTGAATAGCTGAGGCCCAAGCACTGATCCTTGCAGTACCCCACTAGTTACAGCCTGCCAACCTGAAAATGACCCGTTTATTCCTACTCTCTGTTTTCTGTCCGTTAACCAATCCTCAATCCATGCTAGTATATTACCCCCAATCCCATGAGCCCTCATTTTGTTTAATAACCTTTTGTGTGGCACCTTATCGAAAGCCTTCTGAAAATCCAAATACACCACATCCACTGGTTCCCCCTTATCTATTCTGCTAGTTACAACCTCAAAAACCTCTAACAGATTCGTCAAACACGATTTCCCTTTCATAAATCCGTGTTGACTCTGCCCAATCCTATTATTATTTTCTAAGTGCCCTGTTACCACTTCCTTAATAATAGATTCTAGCATTTTCCCTACTCCTGATGTCAGGCTAACTGGTCTGTAGATCCCCGTTTTCTCTCTCCCTCCTTTCTTAAATAGTGGGGTTACATTTGCTACCTTCCAATCCGCGGGAACCTTTCTAGAATCTATGGACTTTTGGAAGATGACAACCAATGCATCCACTATCTCTATAACCACCACTTTTAAAACCCTAGGATGTAGGCTATCAGGCCATAACTCCTCCATCACCATCCCTGGGTATGTCCTGTCCCACCGGCAGGGCAGACCCACCAGGGGTGGCGGCACAGTGGTATACAGTCGGGAAGGAGTGGCCCTGGGAGTCCTCAACATTGACTCCAGACCCCATGAAGTCTCATGGCTTCAGGTCAAGTATGGGCAAGGAAACCTCCTGCTGATTACCACCTACCGCCCTCCCTCAGCTGATGAATCAGTACTCCTCCATGTTGAACACCACTTGGAAGAAGCACTGAGAGTAGCAAGGGCACAGAATGTACTCTGGGTGGGGGACTTCAATGTCCATCACCAAGAGTGGCTCGGTAGCACCACTACTGACCGAGCTGGCTGAGTCCTGAAGGACATAGCTGCCAGTCTGGGCCTGCGACAGGTGGTGAGAGAACCAACACGAGGGAAAAACCTACTTGACCTCGTCCTCGCCAATCTACCTGTCGCAGATGCATCTGTCCATGACAGTATTGGCAGCAGTGACCACCGCACAGTCATTGTGGAGACGAAGTCACGTCTTCACACTGAGGACACCCTCCATCGTGTTGTGTGGCACTACCACCGTGCTAAATGGGATAGATTCAGAACAGATCTAGCAGCTCAAAACTGGGCATCCATGAGGTGCTGTGGGCCATCAGCAGCAGCAGAATTGTATTCCACCACAATCTGTAACCTCATGGCCCGGCATATCCCTCACTCTACCATTACCATCAAGCCAGGGGACCAACCCTGGTTCAATAAGGAGTGTAGAAGAGCACGCCAGGAGCAGCACCAGGCGTACCTAAAAATGAGGTGCCAACCTGGGGAAGCTGCAACACAGGACTACATGCATGCTAAACAGCGGAAGCAGCATGCTATGGACAGGGCTAAGCGATCCCACAATCAATGGATCAGATCAAAGCTCTGCAGTCCTGCCACATCCAGTCGTGAATGGTGGTGGACCATTAAACAACTAACGGGAGGCAGCGGCTCCATGAATATCCCCATCCTCAATGATGGTGGAGCCCAGCACGTGAGTGCAAAAGACAAGGCTGAAGCGTTTGCAACCATCTTCAGCCAGAGGTGCCGAGTGGATGATCCTGATCAGCCTCCTCCTGAGGTCCCCACCATCACAGAAGTCAGTCTTCAGCCAATTCGATTCACTATGTCCTGTCCACAAAAAGCAGGACAAATCCAATCCAGCCAATTACCGCCCCATCAGTCTACTCTCAATCATCAGCAAAGGGATGGAAGGTGTCATCAACAGTGCTATCAAGCGGCACTTACTCACCAATAACCTGCTCACTGATGCCCAGTTTGGGTTCCGCCAAGACCACTCGGCTCCCGAGCTCATTACAGCCTTGGTCCAAACATGGACAAAGGAGCTGAATTCCAGAGGTGAGGGGAGAGTGACTGCCCTTGACATCAAGGCGCCCTAATAGAACTGAAGTCAATGGGAATCGGGGGGAAAACTCTCCACTGGCTGGAGTCATACCTAGCACAAAGGAAGATGGTTGTGGTGGTTGAAGGTCAATCATCACAGCCCCAGGACATCGCTGCAAGAGTTCCTCTGGGCAGTGTCCTAGGCACAACCATCTTCAGCTGCTTCATCAATGACCTTCCCTCCAACATAAAGGTCAGAAATGGGGATGTTCGCTGCTGACTGCAGTGTTCAGCGCCATTCACAACTCCTCAGATAATGAAGCAGTCCATGCCCGCATGCAACAAGACCTGGACGACGTTCAGGCTTGGGCTGATGAGTGGCAGGTAACATTCGCGCCACAGAAGTGCCAGGCAATGACTATCTCCAACAAGCGAGAGTCTAACCACCACCCCTTGACATTCAATGGCATTACCATCGCCTGTAAGGGACCCACATTTCCTTTTGCAAATCTTTTCCCTTTTACATACCTATAGAAACATTTACAATCTGTTTTTATGTCACTTGCTAGTTTACTCTCATTCTTTTTTCTCTTTCTTTATCAATTCCTTGGTCCTCCTTTGCTGAATTCTAAAATCCTCAGGCTTACTGCTCTTTTTGGCAACATTATAAGCCTCTTCCTTTGATCTAATACTATCTTTACTTCACGGTTGGACCACTTTTCCTGTGGGTTTTTGTGCCTTAAAGGAAAGTATATTTGTTGTAAATTATGTATTAAAATGCTGGCCATTGCTTGTCTACCATCATACCTTTTAATGTAGTTTCCCAATCTACCTTAGCCAACTCACCCCACATACCTACATAGCTTGCTTTGTTTAGATTTAAGACCCTAGTTTCGGATTTAACGAAATCACTTTCAAACTCAATATAAAATTGTATTATGGTCACTCTTCCCTAAAGGCCCCTTTACTACAAGGTTATTAATTAACCCTTTCTCATTGCACAATACCAGATCTAAAATAGCCTGTTCCCTAGTTGGTTCCTCAACATACTGATCTAGAAAACTATCTTGGATACATTCCATGAATTCGTCCTCCACACTATTACTGCAAATTTGGTTTGCCCAGTCTGTATGTAGATTAAAGTCCCCCATGATTACTGTATTACCCTTGTTACACGCTCCTCTAATTTCCTGATTTATATTCTGCCCTACATTACACCTACTGATTGGGGGCCTATAATCAACTCCCTCCAACGTTTTCTGCCCCTTGCTGGCCACATTGCAACCATGTCTCCGTAATGGCTATTAGATCAAACCTACTCATTTCTATTTGCGCTATTAATTCATCTATTTTGTTGCGAATGCTTCGTGCACAGATATACTGTAGTGCCTTTAGCATTGACTTTGTGTCCCTGATGTCACCGTAGTCCCTGATGCCCTATTACCTTTGTTACTCTCCCTGTCCCACTCTGATTTTTTTTTTACCCAAAACTCTACGCTGCTCTAGAGCCTCGACATTTCTCTCGCTGCTTTTAAATTTACTTTTTCCTGAATTCTCCCACCCCCCCTTCATTAGTTTAAAGCCCTGTCTACTGCCCTAGTTAGTCGATTCGCTAGGACACTGGTCTCAGCCCGGTTTAAGTGGAGCCCGTCTCATTGGAACAGCTCCCTCTTTCCCCAGTACAGGTGCCAGTGCCCCATGAACTGAAACCCCTGCCTCCCACACCACTCTGAGTGACGCATTTAAACCTCTAATCTGTTTGTCCCTCTGCCAATTTGCACGTGGCTCAGGTAACAATCCAGAGATTATTCCCTTTGAGGTTCATCTTTTTAATTTGGATCCTAGCTCCTCAAACTCCCTCAGCAGAACCTCATTCCTAGTTCTACTCTCTGTTTCCTGTCCCGGAGCCAATTCCCTATCCAGGCTGCCACTGTCCCTTTTATTCCATGGGCTTCAACTTTGCTGTCAAGCCTATTATGTGGCACTTTATCAAACGCCTTTTGGAAGTCCATGTAATCCACATCAACCTCAAAAAAAACTCAATCACCTTAAGAACCCCATCAGCGTAACCCCCCCCCGGGGGTCATCAGTGTACCTTATCAGCCGTTCCTTACCTGTTGACTTTGCAGGCTTTGTACCAGCCCCCGTACTCTGCGTAAGGAGCGCTGTCCTTGTGTCTTCCCTGGAACGGAACAGAACAAGACATTTTCAAATCAATGAAGATGCCAATCCTCCCTGGTGCAATGTTCTGGGATCCATCCTTGGCCGCCTCCTCTTCCTCACCTACGTGCTGCCCCTCAGCAACATCATCCACATACACATCATCAGGTTCCACATGTACGCTGACTACACCCAGTTCTACCTCACTACCACCTCTCTCGACCCTGCCACGGTCTCTAAATTGTCACACTGCTTGTCAGACATCCAGCTCTGGATGAGCAGAGATTTCCTCCAATTAAATATTGGGAAGACCGAAGCCATTGTCTTCAGTCCTTGCCACAAACTCAGTTCCCTAGCCACTGTCTCCATCTCTTTCCCTGGCCACTGTCCGAGGCTCAACACAACTCCATTCTACACAATCTCTCCTCATAGGACAACCCTCTCACCCCAGGAATCAATCTAGTGAACCTTCGTTGCACCGCCTCCAAGGCAAGTATATCCTTCCTTAGATAAGGAGACCAAAACTGTGCCCAGTACTCCAGGTGTGGTCTCACCAGGGCCCTGTACAATTGGAGCAAGACTTCCTCACTCTTATACTCCAACCCCCTTGCAATAAAGGCCAACAGGCCATTTGCCTTCCTTATTGCTTGCTGTACCTGCACGCTAGCTTTCTGTGTTTCTTGCACGAGGACACCCAAATCTCTCTGAACACCAACATTTACTAGTTTCTCACCATTGGGTTGTCCTATGAGGAGAGATTGAGCCTATAATCTCTGGAGTTTAGTAGAATGAGGTGATCTTATTAAAACATGTAAGATTCTGAGGGGGATTGACAGGGTAGATGCTGGGAGGTTGTTTCCCCCTGGCTGGAGAGTCTAGAACTAGGGGTCACAGTCTCAGGATAAGGGGTCGGCCATTTAACACTGAGATGAGGAGGAATTTCTTCACTCAGAGGGCTGTGAATCTTTGGAATTCTCTGCCCCAGAGGGCTGTGGAGGCTCAGTCGTTGAGTGTTTATTATCAGGGCGGAGATCGATAGATTTTTGGACTCCAGAGGAATTAAAGGATATGGGGATAGGCCAGGAAAGTGGAGTTGAGGTTAAAGAGCAGCCATGATCTTATTGAATGGCGGAGAAGGCTCGACGGGCCATGTGGGCTACTTCTGCTCCCAATTCTTATGTTCTTACAGGATGCACTGCAGCAACTCGCCAAGGATTCTTCGACAGCACCTCCCAAACCCACGACCTCGACCACCTGGAAGGGCAGCAGGCGCATGGGAACACCGTCACCTCCAAGTTCCCCTCCAAGTCACACACCATCCTGACTTGGAAGTATATCGCCGATCCTTCATCGTCACTGGGTCAAGATCCTGGAACTCTCTCCCTAACAACACTGTGGGAGCACCTTCACCACACGGACTGCAGCGGTTCAAGAAGGCAGCTCACCACCACCTTCTCGAGGGCAACTAGGGATGGGCAATAAACGCCGGCCTCGCCAGTGACGCCTACATCCCGACAATGAATACAGAAATTTGTCCAGTGCTCTTACCCCTTATTTGCGGTGTGCGAGTGGGGAAAGGGGCAGGATCAGGGTAGAATGAGATGCCCTGACTCACCTTGCTGAGCTCCTCTCGCTCCTCTGCGTGCATCCAGATCGGTTTATTCTCACCTAGAAATAACAGAAGGCTCATTTCAGTCAGTTCCTCATTCTCTCACTATCAAGGCAAAACTACCCACCTCCCGCCACGCCCCTCCCTCCCTCCTTGCCCCTCCCCACCCCCCCCCCCCAAGGCCCTCCCCTGCCCTTCTCCCTCCTGCTCCTGAAACACTGCCCCCGCCTGGTGAGGTAGTGAACACAGCCATCAGGCTTCGATGGGTGAGTTAGTGTACTAGAGGGATGGGCTTCGATGGGAGAGTTAGTGTACTAGAGGGATGGACTTCGCTGGGAGAGTTAGTGTACTAGAGGGGTGGGCTTCAATGGGAGAGTTAGTGTACTAGAGGGATGGGCTTCGATGGGAGAGTTAGTGTACTAGAGGGATGGGCTTCGATGGGTGAGTTAGTGTACTAGAGGGATGGGCTTCGATGGGAGAGTTAGTGTACTAGAGGGATGGACTTCGATGGGAGAGTTAGTGTACTAGAGGGATGGGCTTCGACGGGAGAGTTAGTGTACTAGAGGGATGGGCTTCGATGGGTGAGTTAGTGTACTAGAGGGATGGGCTTCGCTGGGAGAGTTAGTGTACTAGAGGGATGGGCTTCGATGGGAGAGTTAGTGTACTGGAGGGATGGTCTTCGATGGGAGAGTTAATGTACTAGAGGGATGGGCTTCGCTGGGAGAGTTAATGTACTAGAGGGGTGGGCTTCGATGGGTGAGTTAGTGTACTAGAGGGATGGGCTCGATGGGAGAGTTAGTGTACTAGAGGGATGGGCTTCGATGGGAGAGTTAGTGTACTAGAGGGATGGACTTCGCTGGGAGAGTTAGTGTACTAGAGGGATGGACTTCGATGGGAGAGTTAGTGTACTAGAGGGATGGTCTTCGATGGGAGAGTTAATGTACTAGAGGGATGGGCTTCGCTGGGAGAGTTAGTGTACTAGAGCGATGGGCTTCGATGGGAGAGTTAGTGTACTAGAGGGATGGGCTTCGACGGGAGAGTTAGTGTACTAGAGAGATGGGCTTCGATGGGAGAGTTCGTGTACTAGAGGCATGGGCTTCGATGGCAGAGTTAGTGTACTAGAGGGATGGGCTTCGATGGGAGAGTTAGTGTACTAGAGGGATGGGCTTCGAGGAGTGAGTTAGTGTACTATAGGGATGGGCTTCGATGGGTGAGTTTGTGTACTAGAGGGATGGGCTTCGATGGGAGAGTTAGTGTACTCGAGGGATGGGCTTCGATGGGCATCATATTCCAGTCACCGCTCTCTGCAATGCAGATGCTCCCTGCTCCCAGAGACCCCAGCCTGTATAAAACTATTGAATACCATTGACTGATCCAAACTCCTTCTCGTGGGCACGGGTCAGAATGTCCTTGTACAGAGTCTCTGCCTCCTTGTACTTTCCTTGCTTCAGGTAGCAGGAGGCCTGTGGGAAGAGAAACCAGCACCTGATTTACCCACATCGCACACAGCTACCAGATTCGCTGCCACCCCGTGCCCCTCAGAGACCAACCTCAGAACCCCCTCAAACCCCTCGCCGCTTGTCCCTCAGACCCAAGTCTTCTATACATCAGCCAATAACTCACTCCCTGTGAAACGATCGGGAAACATCCACAGGCTGTTCAGCAACAGCGGCGTCGCAGGTGAGTTCAACAGACCTGCACTTACTTGCAGGAGCTGCAGGATATTCGGCCAGGGGCTGGAACCTTGGCCGAGGTTCCCAAGGGGGCTGGGGAATGACACTAATGCCTCTGAACCAACATATAACCTGGCATAGAGCGGCCACGCACCACCCCACCCACGGGAGTCCCTCCACCCCGCCCCCTCCCTCAGCTGCACCCTGCCCCCAACCTCACCCCCACCCCCCACCCACCTCCACCCCCCACCCACCTCGCCCCCTCCCCCACCCGCCCACCTCCACCCACCCCACAAGCACCCTGCCCCTTCCCCCTCCCGCCCAGCTCCCGCCCCTCCCTCACCTGCCTCCCCCAACCCGCTCCTCACCAGGTTGTTCTTGGTCTTTGCCACGTTGGGATCATCTGGACCGAGCCGCGACTCGTAGATCTCGAGAGCGCGGCAATAGTAATACTCCACTTCCTCGTACTTGCCCTGGTTCTGGCACAGAAGGGCCAGGTTATTCAGCTGCTTCGCCACGTCAGGGTGATCTTTGCCCAGGACCTGTCAGAACGTGAGACAGTGCAGATCTTAACGCCACAACTCACCAGCAACCCCACCACAGTACTGCCCCTCCAACAGTGCGGTGCTCCCTCAGTACTGCCCCTCCGACAACGTAGCACTCCCTCAGTACTGCCCCTCCGACAGTGCAGCGCTCCCTCAGTACTGCCCCTCCGACAGTGCAGCACTCCCTCAGTGCTGCCCCTCCGACAGTGCGGCGCTCCCTCAGTACTGCCCCCCCGACAGTGCGGTGCTCCCTCAGTACTGCCCCTCCAACCGTGCAGCCCTCCCTCAGTACGGCCCCTCCGACAGTGCGGCGCTCCCTTAGTACTGCCCCTCCGACAGTGCGGCGCTCCCTCAGTACTGACCCTCCGACAGTGCGGCGCTCCCTTAGTACTGCCCCTCCGACAGTGCGGCGCTCCCTCAGTACTGCCCCTCCGACAGTGCGGCGCTCCCTCAGTACGGCCCCTCCGACAGTGCGGCGCTCCCTTAGTACTGCCCCTCCGACAGTGCGGCGCTCCCTCAGTACTGACACTCCGACAGAGCAGTGCTCCCTCAGTGCTGTCCCTCCCACAGTGTGGTGCTCCCTCAGTACTGTCCCCTGGCACCACTTACCCCGCCCCCCACCCCCACAAGGAAGGCCTGGGCTTCGGCTCGATCTGGACAAAGCGCCAGGAAACGGTCCCCGCGTCCAGAACCGGCCCACTGCCCCCATCACACATTCCCCATGACCCTTCACCGTGTCTCCTGCTCACCTTCTCTCGGATCTCCAGCGCTCTCTTACATAGAGGCTCCGCTTCCTTGTACTTCCCCCGCTTCCCGTACAGAACAGCCAGATTATTCAGGGTCGCTGCTACCTGCGAGCAAGAAACAGCGGACAGTCAGACAGGCGACACCGACAATGTCCTTCATCTATTAACACACCGCCCCACATTCCAACAACAGGACCTGGGAACAAGATGGAAGTGAGCTTTACTCTGTATCTAACCCGTGCTGTACCTGCCCTGGGAGTGTTTGAAGGGACAGTGTGGAGGGAGCTTTACTCTGTATCTAGCCCGTGCTGTACCTGCCCTGGGAGTGTTTGATGGGACAGTGTAGAGGGAGCTTTACTCTGTATCTAACCCGTGCTTTACCTGCCCCGGGAGTGTTTGATGGGACAGTGCAGAGGGAGCTTTACTCTGTATCTAACCCGTGCTGTACCTGCCCTGGGAGTGTTTGATGGGACAGTGTAGAGGGAGCTTTACTCTGTATCTAACCCGTGCTGTACCTGCCCTGGGAGTGTTTGATGGGACAGTGTAGAGGGAGCTTTACTCTGTATCTAACCCGTGCTGTACCTGCCCTGGGAGTGTTTGATGGGACAGTGTAGAGGGAGCTTTACTCTGTATCTAACCCGTGCTGTACCTGCCCTGGGAGTGTTTGATGGGACAGTGTAGAGGGAGCTTTACTCTGTATCTAACCCGTGCTGTACCTGCCCTGGGAGTGTTTGATGGGACAGTGTAGAGGGAGCTTTACTCTGTATCTAACCCGCACTGTACCTGCCCTGGGAGTGTTTGATGGGACAGTATAAAGGGAGCTTTACTCTGTATCTAACCCGTGCTGTACCTGCCCTGGGAGTGTTTGATGGGACAGTGTAGAGGGAGCTTTACTCTGTATCTAACCCATGCTGTACCTGCCCTGGGAGTGTTTGATGGGGCAGTGTAGAGGGAGCTTTACTCTGTATCTAACCCGTGCTGTACCTGCCCTGGGAGTGTTTGATGGGACAGTGTAGAGGGAGCTTTACTCTGTATCTAACCCGTGCTGTACCTGCCCTGGGAGTGATTGATGGGACAGTGTAGAGGGAGCTTTACTCTGTATCTAACCCGTGCTGTTCCTGCCCTGGGAGTGTTTGATGGGACAGTGTAGAGGGAGCTTTACTCTATATCTAACCCATGCTGTACCTGCCCTGGGAGTGTTTGATTGGACAGTGTCGAGGGAGCTTTACTCTGTATCTAACCCGTGCTGTACCTGCCCTGGGAGTGTTTGATGTGACCGTGTAGAGGGAGCTTTACTCTGTATCTAACCCCGTGCTGTACCTGCCCCGGGAGTGTTTGATGGGACAGTGTAGAGGGAGCTTTACTCTGTATCTAACCTGTGCTGTACCTGCCCTGGGAGTGTTTGATGGGACAGTGTAGAGAGAGCTTTACTCTCTATCTAACCCGTGCTGTACCTGCCCTGGGAGTGTTTGATGGGACAGTGTAGAGGGAGCTTTACTCTGTCTCTAACCCATGCTGTACCTGCCCTGGGAGTGTTTGATGGGACAGTGTAGAGGGAGCTTTACTCTGTATCTAACCCGTGCTGTACCTGCCCTGGGAGTGTTTGATGGGACAGTGTAGAGGGAGCTTTACTCTGTATCTAACCCGTGCTGTACCTGCCCTGGGAGTGTTTGATGGGACAGTGTAGAGGGAGCTTTACTCTGTATCTAACCTGTGCTGTACCTGCCCTGGGAGTGTTTGATGGGACAGTGTAGAGGGAGCTTTACTCTGTCTCTAACCCGTGCTGTACCTGCCCTGGGAGTGTTTGATGGGACAGTGTAGAGGGAGCTTTACTCTGTATCTAACCTGTGCTGTACCTGCCCTGGGAGTGTTTGCTGGGACAGTGTAGAGGGAGCTTTACTCTGTATCTAACCCATGCTGTACCTGCCCTGGGAGTGTTTGATGGGACAGTGTAGAGGGAGCTTTACTCAGTATCTAACCCGTGCTGTACCTGCCCTGGGAGTGTTTGATGGGACAGTGTAGAGGGAGCTTTACTCAGTATCTAACCCGTGCTGTACCTGCCCTGGGAGTGTTTGATGGGACAGTGTAGAGGGAGCTTTACTCTGCATCTAACCCGTGCTGTACCTGCCCTGGGAGTGTTTGATGGGACAGTGTAGAGGGAGCTTTACTCTGTATCTAACCCGTGCTGTACCTGCCCTGGGAGTGTTTGAAGGGACAGTGTGGAGGGAGCTTTACTGTGTATCTAACCCGTGCTGTACCTGCCCTGGGAGTGTTTGATGGGACAGTGCAGAGGGAGCTTTACTCTGTATCTAACCCTGCTGTACCTACCCTGGGAGTGTTTGACGGGACAGTGTAGAGGGAGCTTTACTCTGTATCTAACCCGTGCTGTACCTGCCCTGGGAGTGTTTGATGGGACAGTGTAGAGGGAGCTTTACTCAGTATCTAACCCGTGCTGTACCTGCCCTGGGAGTGTTTGATGGGACAGTGTAGAGGAAGATTTACTCTGTCTCTAACACATGCTGTACCTGCCCTGGGAGTGTTTGATGGGACAGTGTAGAGGGAGCTTTACTCTGTCTCTAACACATGCTGTACCTGCCCTGGGAGTGTTTGATGGGACAGTGTAGAGGGAGCTTTACTCTGTATCTAACCCGTGCTGTACCTGCCCTGGGAGTGTTTGATGGGACAGTGTAGAGGAAGATTTACTCTGTATCTAACCCGTGCTGTACCTGCCCTGGGAGTGTTTGATGGGACAGTGTAGAGGGAGCTTTACTCTGTCTCTAACACATGCTGTACCTGCCCTGGGAGTGTTTGATGGGACAGTGCAGAGGGAGCTTTACTCTGTATCTAACCCGTGCTGTACCTGCCCTGGGAGTGTTTGATGGGACAGTGCAGAGGGAGCTTTACTCTGTATCTAACCCGTGCTGTACCTGCCCCGGGAGTGTTTGACGGGACAGTGTAGAGGGAGCTTTACTCTGTATCTAACCCGTGCTGTACCTGCCCCGGGAGTGTTTGATGGGACAGTGTAGAGGGAGCTTTACTCTGTATCTAACACATGCTGTACCTGCCCTGGGAGTGTTTGATGGGACAGTGTAGAGGGAGCTTTACTCTGTATCTAACACATGCTGTACCTGCCCTGGGAGTGTTTGATGGGACAGTGTAGAGGGAGCTTTACTCTGTATCTAACACATGCTGTACCTGCCCTGGGAGTGTTTGATGGGACAGTGTAGAGGGAGCTTTACTCTGTCTCTAACACATGCTGTACCTGCCCTGGGAGTGTTTGATGGGACAGTGTAGAGGGAGCTTTACTCTGTATCTAACCCGTGCTGTACCTGCCCTGGGAGTGTTTGATGGGACTGTGTAGAGGGAGCTTTACTCTGTATCTAACCCGTGCTGTACCTGCCCTGGGAGTGTTTGATGGGACAGTGTAGAGGGAGCTTTACTCTGTCTCTAACACATGCTGTACCTGCCCTGGGAGTGTTTGATGGGACAGTGTAGAGGGAGCTTTACTCTGTATCTAACCCGTGCTGTACCTGCCCTGGGAGTGTTTGATGGGACAGGGTAGAGAGAGCTTTATTCTGTATCTAACCCCGTGCTGTACCTGCCCTGGGAGTGTTTGATGGGACAGGGTAGAGGAAGATTTACTCTGTCTCTAACACATGCTGTACCTGCCCTGGGAGTGTTTGATGGGACAGTGTAGAGGGAGCTTTACTCTGTCTCTAACACATGCTGTACCTGCCCTGGGAGTGTTTGATGGGACAGTGTAGAGGGAGCTTTACTCTGTATCTAACCCGTGCTGTACCTGCCCTGGGAGTGTTTGATGGGACAGTGTAGAGGAAGATTTACTCTGTATCTAACCCGTGCTGTACCTGCCCTGGGAGTGTTTGATGGGACAGTGTAGAGGGAGCTTTACTCTGTCTCTAACACATGCTGTACCTGCCCTGGGAGTGTTTGATGGGACAGTGTAGAGGGAGCTTTACTCTGTATCTAACCCGTGCTGTACCTGCCCTGGGAGTGTTTGATGGGACAGGGTAGAGAGAGCTTTATTCTGTATCTAACCCCGTGCTGTACCTGCCCTGGGAGTGTTTGATGGGACAGTGTAGAGGAAGATTTACTCTGTCTCTAACACATGCTGTACCTGCCCTGGGAGTGTTTGATGGGACAGTGTAGAGGGAGCTTTACTCTGTCTCTAACACATGCTGTACCTGCCCTGGGAGTGTTTGATGGGACAGTGTAGAGGGAGCTTTACTCTGTATCTAACCCGTGCTGTACCTGCCCTGGGAGTGTTTGATGGGACAGTGTAGAGGAAGATTTACTCTGTATCTAACCCGTGCTGTACCTGCCCTGGGAGTGTTTGATGGGACAGTGTAGAGGGAGCTTTACTCTGTCTCTAACACATGCTGTACCTGCCCTGGGAGTGTTTGATGGGACAGTGCAGAGGGAGCTTTACTCTGTATCTAACCCGTGCTGTACCTGCCCTGGGAGTGTTTGATGGGACAGTGCAGAGGGAGCTTTACTCTGTATCTAACCCGTGCTGTACCTGCCCCGGGAGTGTTTGATGGGACAGTGTAGAGGGAGCTTTACTCTGTATCTAACACATGCTGTACCTGCCCTGGGAGTGTTTGATGGGACAGTGTAGAGGGAGCTTTACTCTGTATCTAACACATGCTGTACCTGCCCTGGGAGTGTTTGATGGGACAGTGTAGAGGGAGCTTTACTCTGTATCTAACCCATGCTGTACCTGCCCTGGGAGTGTTTGATGGGACAGTGTAGAGGGAGCTTTACTCTGTCTCTAACACATGCTGTACCTGCCCTGGGAGTGTTTGATGGGACAGTGTAGAGGGAGCTTTACTCTGTATCTAACCCCGTGCTGTACCTGCCCTAGGAGTGTTTGATGGGACAGTGTAGAGGGAGCTTTACTCTGTATCTAACCCCGTGCTGTACCTGCCCTGGGAGTGTTTGATGGGACAGTGTAGAGGGAGCTTTACTCTGTATCTAACCCGTGCTGTACCTGCCCTGGGAGTGTTTGATGGGACAGTGTAGAGGGAGCTTTACTCTGTATCTAACCCCGTGCTGTACCTGCCCTGGGAGTGTTTGATGGGACAGTGTAGAGGGAGCTTTACTCTGTATCTAACCCCGTGCTGTACCTGCCCTGGGGGTGTTTGATGGGACAGGGTAGAGAGAGCTTTATTCTGTATCTAACCCCGTGCTGTACCTGCCCTGGGAGTGTTTGATGGGACAGTGTAGAGGGAGCTTTACTCTGTATCTAACCCGTGTTGTACCTGCCCTGGGAGTGTTTGATGGGACAGTGTAGAGGGAGCATTACTCTGTATCTAACCCGTGCTGTACCTGCCCTGGGAGTGTTTGATGGGACAGGGTAGAGAGAGCTTTACTCTGTATCTAACCCCGTGCTGTACCTGCCCTGGGAGTGTTTGATGGGACAGGGTAGAGGGAGCTTTACTCTGTATCTAACCCCGTGCTGTACCTGCCCTGGGAGTGTTTGATGGGACAGTGTAGAGGGAGCTTTACTCTGTATCTAACACATGCTGTACCTGCCCTGGGAGTGTTTGATGGGACAGTGTAGAGGGAGCTTTACTCTGTCTCTAACACATGCTGTACCTGCCCTGGGAGTGTTTGATGGGACAGTGTAGAGGGAGCTTTACTCTGTATCTAACCCATGCTGTACCTGCCCTGGGAGTGTTTGATGGGACAGTGTAGAGGGAGCTTTACTCTGTCTCTAACACATGCTGTACCTGCCCTGGGAGTGTTTGATGGGACAGTGTAGAGGGAGCTTTACTCTGTATCTAACCCCGTGCTGTACCTGCCCTAGGAGTGTTTGATGGGACAGTGTAGAGGGAGCTTTACTCTGTATCTAACCCCGTGCTGTACCTGCCCTGGGAGTGTTTGATGGGACAGTGTAGAGGGAGCTTTACTCTGTATCTAACCCGTGCTGTACCTGCCCTGGGAGTGTTTGATGGGACAGTGTAGAGGGAGCTTTACTCTGTATCTAACCCCGTGCTGTACCTGCCCTGGGAGTGTTTGATGGGACAGTGTAGAGGGAGCTTTACTCTGTATCTAACCCCGTGCTGTACCTGCCCTGGGGGTGTTTGATGGGACAGGGTAGAGAGAGCTTTATTCTGTATCTAACCCCGTGCTGTACCTGCCCTGGGAGTGTTTGATGGGACAGTGTAGAGGGAGCTTTACTCTGTATCTAACCCGTGTTGTACCTGCCCTGGGAGTGTTTGATGGGACAGTGTAGAGGGAGCATTACTCTGTATCTAACCCGTGCTGTACCTGCCCTGGGAGTGTTTGATGGGACAGGGTAGAGAGAGCTTTACTCTGTATCTAACCCCGTGCTGTACCTGCCCTGGGAGTGTTTGATGGGACAGTGTAGAGGGAGCTTTACTCTGTATCTAACCCGTGCTGTACCTGCCCCGGGAGTGTTTGATGGGACAGTGTAGAGGGAGCTTTACTCTGTATCTAACCCGTGCTGTACCTGCCCTGGGAGTGTTTGATGGGACAGTGTAGAGCGAGCTTTACTCTGTATCTAACCCGTGCTGTACCTGCCCTGGGAGTGTTTGATGGGACAGTGTAGAGGGAGCTTTACTCTGTATCTAACCCGTGCTGTACCTGCCCTGGGAGTGTTTGATGGGACAGGGTAGAGGGAGCTTTACTCTGTATCTAACCCGTGCTGTACCTGCCCTGGGAGTGTTTGATGGGACAGGGTAGAGGGAGCTTTGTGTCTAACTCGTGCTGTACCTGTGCTCAGTCCATAATGCCTCCTGCTGCCGAGTGCGTGTGGTGTTACCTGCGACAGGAGGAGGCCGATTCCAGTGTCTAGTCAGCACACAGCCTCGGGTCACACTTCAAAACTGGCCCCTTGAGCTAAACACCGGAGGGAGGGAGGCAGAGTGAGAGGGAGGCTGTGCAACAGGAGCTGTGGGGGCTAAAAACAGAACACTGACCTATTCCTGCTCACTCTCCTGACACCCTCCCCTGGGACACTGACCTATTCCTGCTCACTCTCCTGACACCCTCCCCTGGGACACTGACCTATTCCTGCTCACTCTCCTGACACCCTCCCCTGGGACACTGACCTATTCCTGCTCACTCTCCTGACACCCTCCCCTGGGACACTGACCTATTCCTGCTCACTCTCCTGACACCCTCCCCTGGGACACTGACCTATTCCTGCTCACTCTCCTGACACCCTCCCCTGCCCTGGGACACTGCTCCCCACCCCACAGGACTCGTCCGCCCCCCACCCCCCTACTAGGCAGCTTCCCTCCACCCCACCTCGGAACAATGCCGCCCAACCATCGGGAATGGTAGCATCGTGCTAATGTCACTGAGCCAGTGATCCAGAGGCCTCAACGAATGATCCAGAGACACAAGTTCAAATCCCACCACCGCCGCTGGGGAATTTAAATTCAGTTCATTAAATAAATCTGGAATAATTACTAGTATCAGTAATGGTGACCATGAAACTATCGGATTGTTGTAAAAACCCATCTGGTTCACTGATGTCCTTTAGGGAAGGAAATCTGCCGCCCTTACCCGGTCTGGCCGAGATGTGACTCCAGACCCACAGCAGTGTGGTTGACTCTTAACTGCCCTCTGAAATGGCTGAGCAAAACATTCAGTTGTAACAAACCGCTACAGAAAACAAGAATAATAAAACTGGACGGACCACCCGGCATCGTCCTCAGACACGGCAACGGCACACCCAGCCCTGTCGACCCTGCAAAGTCCTCCTCACCAACATCTGGGGCCTTGTGCCAAAATTGGGAGCGCTGTCCCACAGACTAGTCAAGCAACAGCCTGACATCGTCATACTCACAGAATCGTACCTTTCAACCAATGTCCCAAACTCCTCCATCACCATCCCTGGGTATGTCCTGTCCCACCGGCAGGACAGACCCACCAGGGGTGGTGGCACAGTGGTATACAGTCGGGAAGTAGCTCAGAACTGGGTATCCATGAGGCGCTGTGGGCCATCAGCAGCAGCAGAATTGTATTCCACCACAATCTGCCCGGCATATCCCTCACTCTACCATTACCATTAAGCCAGGTGACCAACCCTGGTTCAATAAGGAGTGTAGAAGAGCATGCCAGGAGCAGCACCAGGCGTACCTAAAAATGAGGTGCCAACCTGGGGAAACTGCAACAGAGGACTACATGCATGCTAAAAAGCAGAAGCAGCATGCTATAGACAGGGCTAAGCGATCCCACAATCAACGGATCAGATCAAAGCTCTGCAGTCCTGCTACATCCAGTCGTGAATGGTGGACCATTAAATAACTAACGGGAGAAGGAGGCTCCATGAATATCCCCATTCGCAATGATGGTGGAGCCCAGCACACGAGTGCAAAAGACAAGGCTGAAACATAGAAGATAGGAGCAGGAGTCGGCCATTCGGCCCTTCGAGCCTGCTCCGCCATTCAATGTGATCATGGCTGATCATCCAAATTCAGTACCCTGTCCCTGCCTTCTCCCCATATCCCTTGATCCCTTTAGCCGTAAGAAATATATCCAACTCTTTCTTGAATATATTTAATGAACTGGCCTCCACCGCCCTCTGTGGCAGAGAATTCCACAGGTTCACCACTCTCTGGGTGAAGAAATTCCTCCTCATTTCAGTCCTAAATGGCTTACCCCTTATCCTTAGACTATGACCCCTGGTTCTGGACTCCCCGGCCATCAGAAACATCCTTCCTGCATCTAGTCTGTCCAGGCCTGACAGAATTTTATAGGTTTCGATGAGATCCCCTCTCAATCTTCTAAACTCCAGTGAGTATAAGCCCAATCGACACAATCTCTCCTCATACATCATTCCTGCCATCCCAGGTATCAGCCTGGTGAATCTTCGCTGCACTCCTTCCATGGCAAGAACGTCCTTCCTCAGGTAAGGCGACCAAAACTGCACACAATACTCAAGGTGCGGTCTCACCAAGGCCCTGTACAACTGTAGCAAGACATCCTTGTTCCTGCACTCGAACCCTCTTGCTACGAAGGCCAACATACCATTTGCCTTCTTAACCGCCTGCTGCACCTGCATGCTTACCTTCAGCGACTGGTACACAAGAACACCCAGGTCTCTTTGCACTTCCCCTTCTCCCAATCTATTGCCAGTCAAATAATAATCTGCCTTCCTGTTTTTGCCACCAAAGTGGATAACCTCACATTTATCCACATTATAGTGCATTTGCCATGTTTCTGCCCAATCACCCAACCTGTCCAAATCGTACTGGAGTTTCACAACATCCTCCTCACAGCATACCCTCCCACCCAGCTTTGAGTCGTCTGCAAATTTGGAGATATTACATCCAATTCCCTCGTCCAGATCATTAATATATAGTGAACAGCTGGGGTCCTAGGACCGATCCTTGCGGTACCCCACTAGTCACTGCCTGCCACTCGGAAAACAACCCGTTTATTCCAACTCTTTGCTTTCTGTCCGTCAACCAGTTCTCTATCCAAGTCAAAACTTGCCCCCAATCCCATGTGCCTTAATTTTGCACGCTAATCTCGTGTGGGACCTTATCGAAAGCCTTCTGAAAGTCCAAATACACCACATCCACTGGTTCTCCCTTATCTATTTTACCAGTTACATCCTCAAAAAATTCCAGTAGATTAGTCAAGCATGATTTACTTTTTGTAAATCCATGTTGACTTTGTCCGATCCTGTCACTGCTTACCAAGTGCTCTGCTATTACATCTTTTATAATGGACTCCAGCATTTTCCCCACTACCGATGTCAGGCTTACCGATCTATAATTCCCCGTTTTCTCTCTACCACCTTTTTTGAATAGTGGGGTAACATTAGCTACCCTCCAATCCATGGGTACTGTTCCAGAGTCTATCGAGTTCTGGAAGCTGACCAGCAATGCATCTACTATTTCTAGGGCCACTTCCTTAAGTACCCTGGGATGTAGATTATCAGGCCCTGGGGATTTATTGGCCTTCAGTCCCATCAATTTTCCTAACACCATTTCCCTACAAATACTGATTTCTTTCAGTTCCACCCTTTCATCAGGCCCTATGTTCCCCGGCATCTCTGGGAGATTATTTGTGTCCTCCTTTGTGAAGGCAGAACCAAAGTATGTATTTAATTGGTCTGCCATTTCTTTGTTCCCCATTATAAATTCCCCTGCTTCTGACTGCAAGGGACCTACACTTGACTTCACCAATCTTTTTCTCTTCACATATCTATAAAAGCTTTTACAGTCAGTTTTTATGTTCTCTGCAAGCTTACTCTCATATTCTATTTTCCCTTTCTTAATTAATCCCTTTGTCCTCCTTTGTGGAATCCTAAACTGCTCCCAATCCTCAGGGTTATTGCTTTTTCTGGCCAATTTATATGTCTTCTCCTTGGATCTTATGCTATCCCTAATTTCCCTTGTTAGCCACGGTTGAGTCACCTTTTTTGTTTTATTTTTATGCCAAACTGGGATGAACAAATTCTGTAGCTCATCCATTTGGTCTTTGAATGTTTGCCATTGCCTATCCACCGTCAACCCTTTGAGTGACATTCCCCAATCAATCCTACCCAACTCGCTCCTCAGACCATCGTAGTTTCCTTTATTTAAATTGAGGACCCTAGTTTCTGAGTCAACTGCTTCATTCTCCATCTTAATGAAGAATTCGATCATATTATGATCGCTCCGACCCAAGGGGCCTCGTACAACAAGATTGCTAATTAATCCTTGCACGTTACATAATACCCAGTCTAAGATGGCCTGATCTCTGGTTGGTTCCTCGACATATTGGTCCAGGAAACCATCCCGTAAACACTCCAGGAATTCCTCCTCCACAGTATTGTTACTAATTTGGTTGGCCCAATCTATATGTAGATTAAAGTCACCCATGATGACTGCTGTGCCCTTATTGCACGCTTCTTCAATTTCCCTTTTAATGCCATCCCCAACCTCCCCCTTACTGTTTGGAGGTCTATATACCACTCCCACTAATGTTTTCTGCCCCTTGGTATTTCTCAGTTCTACCCATACAGATTCCACATCATCAGAGCTAATATCCTTCCTTACAATTGTGTTAATCCCTTCTTTAACCAGTAATGCTACCCCACCTCCCTTTCCTTTTTGCCTATCTTTCCTGAATATCGAATACCCCTGAATGTTGAGTTCCCAGTCTTGGCCATCCTTGAGCCACGTTTCCGTAATCCCAACCAAATCGTATTTGTTTACCTCTATTTGCGCAGCCAATTCATCCACCTTATTACAAATGCTCCTCACATTAAGACACAAAGCCTTCAGGCTTGTTTTTTTAATGCTCTTAGACCTATTAGAATTATTATTTACTGTGGCCACGTTTGATTTAAACCGTTGATTTCTCTGACTGCCACTTTTGTTTTTCTCCTTCCTTTTGCTTTTATCCTCGTTTCCCTGCTCAGGTTCCCAACCCCCTGCCATTTTAGTTTAAACCCTCCCCCACAGCACTAGCAAACACTCCCCCTAGGACATCAGTCCCGGCCCTGCCCAGGTGCAAACCGTCTGGTGTGAACTGGTCCCACCTCCCCCAGAACCGGTTCCAATGTCCCAGGAACTTGAATCCCTCCCCCTGGCACCATTCCTCTAGCCACGTATTCATCTGAAGTATCCTTCTATTTCTACTCTGACTGGCACGTGGCACTGGTAGCAACCCTGAGATTACTACCTTTGAGGTCCTGTTTTTTAATTTATCTCCTAACTCCCTATATTCCGCTTTTAGGACCTCATCCCGCTTTTTACCTATATCGTTGGTGCCTATATGCACCACGACAACTGGCTGTTCATCCCCCCCTTCCAAGATGTTCTGCAGCCGCTCGGAGACATCCTTGACCCTTGCACCAGAAGCCAGAAGTGGGGAGTGGATGATCCATATCGGCCTCCTCCAGAGGTCCCCACCATCACAGAAGCCAGTCTTCAGCCAATTTGATTCACTCCATATGATATCAAGAAACGGCTGAGCGCACTGGATACAGCAAAGGCTGTGGGCCCCAACAACATCCCAGCTATCGTGCTGAAGACTTGTGCTCCAGAACTAGCCACGCCTCTAGCCAAACTGTTCCAGTACAGGTACAAAACTGCCATCTATCCGACAATGTGGAAAACTGCCCAGGTATGTCCTGTCCACAAAAAGCAGGAGAAATCAAATCCGGCCAATTACCGCCCCATCAGTCTGTGGTAAACCACTGTTTGTATTCCACTGTGTACATGCCTGGGAATGCCTCGGCTGACTCCTCCCACAAGTCCTAGTATAAAGGTGACTGCTCCCCAGCCCCTTTGTATTCTGGACCGGTCGACCACTCGAGGCAGACCTTCATTCTTTGTTAATAAAAGCCTTTAGTTACTCTCTTAACTCTCAGTCTTTTATGAGTAATTGATAGCGCATCAATTTTATTAACAAAATTTTTATAATGGAGAAGATCCTCACACCAGCATGCCTGGACTTAGATCATCGGGAGGCGGACTCATCCACCAAGTTTACTCACTGGCTTAAGTGTTTCGAAAAATTCCTGACTGCCTCCGCTGCAATCAAATCGGACGAGGACAAACTGGATGTCCTGACCTCCAAAGTGAACCACCGAGTGTACTCGGTCATCCAAGACGCGACCTCGTACGCGGACGCTATCAAGCTCCTCAAGGACCAGTACACGCGCCCAGTGAACGAAGTGTACGCCAGGCACCTTCTGGGGAGTCGTAAATAACAACCTGGGGAATCGACCGTGGAATACCTTCAGGCACTGTCTGTGCTTGGCCGGGCCTGTGGTTGTAAGGATGTAAAGGCCGCCGTGTACACAGAGGAACTTATCCGGGACGCTTTTGTAGCGGGCCACAGATCCAATTACACCCGACAGCGACTGTTGGAGCAGAGTGACCTCGACCTCAACAAGGCCTCTGAACTCGCACTATCATTGGATGCAGCCTACCGGGGCATGGATGCCTACTCCTCTGCACCGTGGACACCGCGGGGAATGACAGCCTGGGACACGGTAGGACCGCCTCATAGCGCCGTGCCACCCCAGCCACACCCCAGCAACGGCCCAACTACCACAGCAGTGTCCCAAGGCCAGGCAGCAGTGCCCCAAGGCCAGAAATGCTACTTCTGTGGCCAGGCAAAACACCCCAGAGTGCGCTGCCCGGTGAAAAACGCGATCTGCTCGGGCTGCGGGAAGAAGGGACACTACGCTAACGTCTGCAGGGCCAAAGCCACCCCGAACCCCAGCAGCGCCGCGTGTGGGCCATGCGGGCCGCCATCTTGGGCCTCCCCGGCCATGTGCGAACCACCGGTACAGCAGCCATTTTGGACGCCTCCAGCCACATGGGGATCATGGACGCCGCCATCTTGGACGACAGCCGGAACGCAGCAGGCCCCCAACACCGCCTCATCTGATACCCGCAGCGACACACCGACCCCTACGCTGGCATCCGTTACACTGGACCAAGCGAGACCGCACCAGCTGGCCAGTTCCACAATGGACATTAAGGTAAATGGCCACGATACAACCTGCCTTTTTGACTCTGGGAGCACGGAGAGCTTCATCCACCCCAACACGGTGCGGCGTTGCTCTCTCCCAGTCCTGCCTGCGCACCAGCGGATTTCTATGGCCTCCGAGTCCCAGTCGGCGGACATCGGCAGCTACTGCGTAGTGACACTCGTAGTAGACGGGACCGTGTACGATCATTTAAAATTTCTGGTCCTGCCCGACCTCTGCGCTGCCGTCCTGCTGGGGTTAGATTTTCAGTGCCACCTTAAAAATGTTACGATGGCGTACGGTGGACCCCTACCCCCACTCACAGTCCGCAGCCAGCAGCTCCCAAATTGCCCGCCGCGCACCAGGTGCAACCTCTCCACACTCAGAGTCACCCCCCCCCCCACTGTTTGCTAACCTCACCCCCGACTGTAAGCCCATCGCCACAAAGAGCAGGCGATACAGTGCCGGGGACAGGGTTTTCATTAAAACCGAAGTGGAGCAGCTCCTGAAGGAAGGGATTATTGAGGGCAGCACCAGCCCCTGGCGAGCCCAGGTTGTGGTCGTTAAGACCGGCGAGAAGCAGCGCCTGGTCATCGACTACAGCCAGACAATAAATCGCTACACCCTGCTGGACGCCTACCCACTCCCCCGCATAGCTGATATGGTCAACCAGATCGCGCAGTACCGCGTCTTCTCGACCATTGACCTGAAATCAGCGTACCACCAGCTCCCTATCCGCCCTGAGGACCGCCAGTATACTGCCTTTGAGGCAAACGGCCGCCTCTATCACTTCCTTAGGGTTCCCTTTGGCGTCACCAACGGGGTCTCCGTCTTCCAAAGGGAGATGGACCGGATGGTAGATCAAAATGCGTTGCAGGCCACTTTCCCATATCTGGACAATGTGACCATCTGCGGCCGTGACTTGCAGGACCATGACGCAAACCTCGAAAAATTCCTCCGCACCGCCCAACTCCTGAACCTGACATATAACAAGGAGAAGTGCATATTCCGCACAAACCGCCTCGCCATCCTTGGCTGTGTTGTGGAACACGGAGTCATCGGCCCCGACCCCGACCGGATGCGTCCCCTTATGGAACTCCCACTGCCCCACTGCCTCAAGGCCCCGAAGAGGTGCCTAGGGTTTTTCTCCTATTATGCCCAGTGGGTCCCCTACTATGCGGACAAGGCCCATCCGCTGATCAAGTCCACCTCTTTTCCCTTGACGGCAGAGGCCCGCTTAGCCTTCCACCGTATCAAGGAAGACATTGCCAAAGCCACCATGCACGCAGTGGACGAATCCATCCCCTTCCAGGTGGAAAGCGACGCGTCCGACTTTGCCCTGGCCGCTACCCTCAATCAGGCGGGGAGACCCGTGGCCTTCTTTTCACGAACCCTCCAAGGCCCGGAGACCAGACACTCCGCTGTTGAGAAGGAGGCCCAGGCGATTGTGGAGGCTGTGCGTCATTGGAGGCACTACCTGGCCGGAAAACGATTTACCCTGCTCACTGACCAACGTTCAGTTGCTTTCATGTTTAACAACAAGCAGAGGGGCAAAATCAAAAATGACAAGATCTTGAGGTGGAGAATCGAACTTTCCACCTACAATTACGAGATCTTGTACCGGCCCGGGAAGCTCAATGAACCCCCGGATGCGCTATCGCGTGGCACCTGCGCCAGCTCGCAGATCGATAGACTGCGGGCCCTCCACAATGACCTCTGCCACCCGGGGGTCACCAGGTTCTTCCACTTCATCAAGGCCCGCAACCTGCCTTACTCTATTGAGGAGGTCAGGACCATGACCAGGAACTGCCAAGTCTGCGCTGAGTGCAAACCGCACTTTTATAGACCAGACAGGGCCCACCTGATAAAAGCCACTCGCCCCTTCGAGCGCCGGAGCGTTGATTTTAAAGGGCCTCTTCCCTCCTCCGACCGCAATGTGTACTTCCTCGATATTATTGATGAGTACTCCCGTTTCCCATTCGCCATCCCCTGCCCGGACATGACCAGTGCCACGGTCATTAAATGTCTGAACGACCTCTTCACCCTGTTCGGTTTCCCCAGCTATATCCATAGCGACCGGGGCTCATCGTTTATGAGTGACGAACTCCGTCAGTACCTGCTAACTAGGGGTATTGCCACAAGCAGGACCACCAGTTACAACCCCCGGGGGAACGGACAGGTGGAAAGAGAAAATGCGACAGTTTGGAAGGCCGCCCTGCTAGCCTTAAAGTCTAGGGGCCTTCCAACCTCCCGCTGGCAGGATGTGCTCCCCGATGCGCTCCACTCTATTCGGTCACTGCTCTGCACTGCCACCAACGCCACCCCTCATGAGAAAATGTTTGTCTTCCCAAGGAAGTCCACATCGGGGACATCGCTACCGCCATGGCTGACGTCCCCAGGGCCGGTCCTACTGAGAAGGCACGTGAGGACCCATAAAACGGACCCCCTGGTCGAGAGGGTCGACCTCCTCCACGCCAACCCCCAGTATGCTTACATTGCATACCCGGACGGGCGGGAGGACACAGTCTCCATAAGAGACCTTGCACCCTCGGGGGCCGCAGTAACCCACTACTCACTACCACCCCCCCCCCACGATCCGATATCCAGCCCCGGCAGACGGCAGGCCTGGGCCCAGCGACCCGCTCGACATCTACGAGGACGACACGCCTGTGCCACAGCCTACGCGGGACTCGACGCCGGAAGCTCCACTACCCCTGCCGTCGCCACGCCGATCACAGCGGCAGACAAGACCTCCGGAGAGACTCCAATACACTAACTTTTAATACACTTCACCCCGCCGGACTCAATTTTAAACAAGGGGTGAATGTGGTAAACCACTGTTTGTATTCCACTGTGTACATGCCTGGACATGCCTCGGCTGACTCCTCCCACAAGTCCTAGTATAAAGGTGACTGCTCCCCAGCCCCTTTGTATTCTGGACCGGTCGACCACTCGAGGCAGACCTTCATTCTTTGTTAATAAAAGCCTTTAGTTACTCTCTTAACTCTCAGTCTTTTATGAGTAATTGATAGCGCATCACAGTCTACTCTCAATCATCAGCAAAGTGATGGAACGTGTCGTCGACAGTGCTATCAAGCGGCACTTTCTCACCAATAACCTGCTCACTGATGCCCAGTTTGGGTTCCGCCAAGACCACTCGGCTCCCGACCTCATTACAGCCTTGGTCCAAACATGGACAAAAGAGCTGAATTCTAGAGGTGAGGCGAGACTGACTGCCCTTGACATCAAGGCAGCATTTGACCAAGTTTGGCATCAAGGAGCTGTGGAAATAAAATGGAAGTAGTAGTGTCTAAGTAAGAAAACTGAAATAAAATGGTGTCACCATGTGTAAGAGATAGTGGGTAAATAATGCAGAGGTTCAGCATCAGCCGTGGAATGTTCTGAACAGAGGGCTCATAGGTAACCTCGTCAGACACGAGTGAGGTCACTACAGATGCCAGTTAACAAACAATGGGTCAATTGGAGAAAATGGATGAAGTAAGACGTAAACTAATCAAGGAGATGGGACAGATTATAGAATAGGATAAACCAGGAGGGAAAACCCCAGATAGCAGCGAGAACCGAGGAGCAACACTCGACAGCAGGGACCTGGGGACAGAAACCCTACCTAGAGGTTTGGGCAGAGACTGATCACCTCGGACCAAATCGGGTAATATCAATAGAAGTTGTGAGTCTTATATTTTGGAATTGTACTTTAAACTGCGAACGGTGTTTGTTAAGCATTTATTAAAGATAAATCTTTGTAGGTGAAATCTGTTGCCTGTGTGTTTGTTCAGACCAAACTTACATTTGAACCCTAAAAGGAAAATTGCGAACCTATTTGTTTGATCTTTCGAACATCTAGCGAATTCGGCGCAACAATTAGTCCCAGTAAAACTGAAGTCAATGGGAATCGGGGGGAAAACTCTCCACTGGCTGGAGTCATACCGAGCACAAAGGAAGATGGTTGTGGGGGTTGAAGGTCAATCATCACAGCCCCAGGACATCGCTGCAGGAGTTCCTCTGGGCAGTGTCCTAGGCCCAACCATCTTCAGCTGCTTCATCAATGACCTTCCCTCCAACATAAGGTCAGAAATGTTCTGCTGCTGACTGCACAGTGTTCAGCGCCATTCACAACTCCTCAGATAATGAAGCAGTCCGTGCCCGCATGCAGCAAGACTTGGACAACATTCAGGCTTGGGCTGATGAGTGGCAGGTAACATTCGCGCCACAGAAGTGCCAGGCAATGACTATCTCCAACAAGTGAGAGTCTAACCATTTCCATTGACAAATTCCTCCACCATCAACATCCTGGCGTCACCATTGACCAGAAACTTAACTGGACCAGCCTCATAAATACTGTGGCAACAAGAGGTCAGAGGCTGGGTATTCTGTGGCGAGTGTCTCACCTCCTGACTCCCCAAAGCCTTTCCACCATCTACAAGGCACAAGTCAGAGTCACAGAGTTTCACAGCACAGAAAGAGGCCCTTCGGCCCATCGTGTCTGCGCCGTCCATCAATCCCGGTCCAGTCTAATCCCATTTTCCAGCATTTGGTCCATAGCCTTGTATGCAATGGCGTTTCAAGTGCTCATCCAAATGCTTCTGGAATGTTGTGAGGGTTCCTGCCTCTACCACCCTTTCAGGCATTGAGTTCCACATTCCAACCACCCTCTGGGTGAAAAAGTTCCTCCTCAAATCCCCTCTAAATCTCCTGCCCCTTACCTTGAATCTATGCCCCCTTGTTATTGACCCCCCTACTAAGGGGAAAAGTTCCTCTTTATCTACCCTATCTATGCCCCTCATCATTTTGTACACCTCAATCAGGTCCCCCCTCAGCCTTCTTTGCTCCAATGAAAACAACCCCAGCCTGTTTAGTCTTTCTTCATAGCTGAGGCGCTCCATCCCAGGTAACATCCTGGTGAATCTTCTCTGCACCCTCTCTAAAGCAATCACATCCTTCCTATAGTGAGGCGACCAGAACTGCACACAGTACTCCAGCTGTAGCCTCACCAGCGTTTTGTACAGCTCCATCATAACGTCCCTGCTCTTATATTCTATGCCTCGGCTAATGAAGGCAAGTATCCCACATGCCTTTTTAACCACTTTATCTACCTGTTCTGCTGCCTTCAGGGATCTATGTACATGCACACCAAGGTCCCTCTGACCCTCTGTACTTCCTAGGGTCCTACCACTCATTGTGTATTCCCTTGCCTTATTTGTCCGTCCAAAATGCATCACCTCGCACTTTTCAGGGTTAAATTCCATTTGCCACTTTTCCGCCCATCTGACCAACCCGTTTATATCTTCCTGTAGCCTGAGGCTTTCCTCCTCACAATTTACCACCCCACCAATTTTCGTGTCATCTGCGAACTTACTGATCTTACCTTTTACATTCTCATCCAAATCATTTATGTAGATCACAAACAGCAAGGGACCCAGCACCGATCCCTGAGGTACCCCACTAGACACAGGCTTCCAGTCACAAAAGCAACCTTCGACCATCACCCTCTGCCTCCTGCCACTCAGCCAGTTTAGGATCCAACGCGCCAAGGCACCCTGGATCCCATGGGCTCTTACCTTCTTGACCAGTCTCCTATGCGGGACTTTGTCAAAAGCTTTACTGAAGTCCATGTAAACCACATCCACAGCATTTCCCTCATCCACACACCTAGTCACCCCCTCGAAAAATTCAATCAGATTTGTCAGACATGATTTACCCTTGTCAAAGCCATGCTGACTATCCCCGATTAATCCTTGCCTCTCCAAGTGGAGACTAATTTTGTCCCTCAGAATTTTTTCCAATAATTTCCCTACCACAGATGTTAGGCTCACTGGCCTGTAATTCCCTGGTTTATCCCTGCTACCCTTCTTGAATAATGGTACTACGTTAGCTGTTCTCCAGTCCTCTGGTACATCCCCTGTGGCCAGAGAGGTTCTGAAAATTTGTGTCAGAGCCCCTGCAATCTCCTCCCTTGCCTCACACAACAGCCTGGGATACATCTCGTCCGGGCCTGGGGATTTATCCACTTTTTGGCCTGCTAAAACCGCTAGCACCTCCTCCCTCTCGATGCTAATATGTTCAAGTATGTCACAGTCCCCTTGCCCGATTTCTATGTCTACATCATCTTTCTCCATAGTGAACACAGATGCAAAAAATTCATTTAAAACCCCGCCTACATCATCTGGCTCTACACACAGATTGCCACTTTGGTCCCTAATGGGCCCTACCCTTTCCCTGGTTATCCTCTTGCCCTTAATATACTTATAAAACATCTTAGGATTTTCCTTTATTTTGCTCGCCAGTGTTATTTCATGGCCCCTCCTCGCCCTCCTAATTTCTTTTTTAAGTATGCCCCTGCACTTTTTATACTCCTCTAGGGCTTCCTCCATCTTTAGTCTTTTGTAACTGCCAAAAGCCCCCCTTTTTTTCCTAATGCATTTTTGTATATCCCTTGTCATCCAAGGTTCCCTTTGCTTGTTGGTCCCACCCTTGACCTTTACAGGAACATGTTGGTGTTGTACTCTCTCTATTTCCCCTCTGAAAGCCTCCCACTGCTTTGATGTGGATTTTCCTATAAGTAGCTGCTCCCGGTCCACTTTGGCCAGATCCTGCCTTATCATGTTAAAATCGGCCATCCCCCAATTTAGAACCCTTATTTCCGGGCCGTCTGTGTCTTTTTCCATGACCACCTTAAATCTCACCGAATTATGGTCACTGTCGCCAAAATGCTCTCCTACTGACACTTCCACCACTTGCCCGGCTACATTCCCTAGAATTAGGTGCAGTACCGCCCCCTCTCTTGTAGGACTTTCTACATGTTGGCTCGACATGTAGAAAGAGTGTGATGGAATACTCTCCACTTGCCTGGATGAGTGCAGCTGCAACAACACTCAAGAAGCTCGACACCATCCAGGACAAAGCAGCCCGCTTGATTGGCACCCCATCCACCACCTTAAACATTCACTCCCTCCACCACCGGCGCACCGTGGCTGCAGTGTGTACCATCTACAAGATGCACTGCAGCAACTTGCCAAGGCTTCTTCGGCAGCACCTCCCAAACCCGCAACCTCTTCCACCTAGAAGGACAAGGGCAGCAGGTGCGCGGGAACACCACCACCTCCAAGTTCCCCTCCAAGTCACACACCATCCTGACTTGGAAATATATCGGCCGTTCCTTCATCGTGGCTGGGTCAAAATCCTGGAACTCCCTCCCTAACAGCACTGTGGGAGCACCTTCACCACACGGACTGCAGCGGTTCAAGAAGGTGGCTCACCACCACCTTCTCAAGGGCAACTAGAGATGGGCAATAAATGCTGGCCTTGCCAGCGACGCCCACATACCAAGAACGAATAAAAAAAACAGGACCCTGCCCCTCCCCACCTCAGAATAGTCCCCCACCCCAGGACCCTGCCCCCACCCGGGACACTTCTTAGAACATAAGAACATTAGGAGCAGGAGTCGGCCATTCGGCCCCTTGAGCCTGCTCCGTCATTCAATGATATCATGGCTGATCTTCGACCTCATCTTCACTTTCCCGCCCGATCTCCATATCCCTTGATTCCCTTAATATTCAAAAATCTATCGATCTCTGTCTTGAATATACTCAACGACTGAGCCTCCACAGCCCTCTGGGGGAGAGAATTCCAAAGATTCACCGCCCTCTGAGTGAAGAAATTTCTCCTCATCTCAGTCCTAAAGGGCCGACCCCTTATTCTGAGACTGTGGCCCCTGGTTCTAGACTCCCCAGCCAGGGGAAACATCCTCCCAGCATCGACCCTGTCAAGCCCTGTAAGAATGTTGTATGTTTCAATGAGATCACCTCTCATTCTTCTAAACTCTAGAGAATATAGGCCTAGTCTACTCAATCTCTCCTCATAGGACAATCCCCCCATCCCAGGAACCAGTCTGGTGAACCTTCGTTGCACTCCCTCTATGGCAAGTATATCCTTCCTTAGGTAAGGAGACCAAAACTGTCCACAATACTCCAGGTGTGGTCTCACCAGGACCCTATATAATTGCAGTAAGACATTTTTACTCATACTCAAATCCTCTTGTAATAAAGGTAAACATACCATTTGCTTTCCTAATTGTTTGCTGTACCTGCATGTTAACTTTCAGTGATTCGTGTACAAGGACACCCAGGTCCCTCTGAACACCAACATTTCCCAATCTCTCACCATTTAAAAAATACTCTGCTTTTCTATTTTTCCTACCAAAGTGGATAACTTCACATTTCTCCACATTATATTCCATTTGCCATGTTCTTGCCCACTCACTTAGCCTGTCTATATCCCCTTGAAGCCTCCTTGCATCCTCCTCACAACTTACATTCCCACCCAGCTTTGTATCATCATCAAACTTCGATATATTACATTTGGTCCCCTCATCCAAATCATTGATGTAGATTGTGAATAGCTGAGGCCCAAGCACTGATCCTTGCGGTACCCCACTAGTTACAGCCTGACAACCCGAAAATTACCGGTTTATATTCCTACTCTGTTTTCTGTCCGTTAACCAATCCTCAATCCATGTCAGTATATTTCCCCCAATCCCAAGATCCCTAATTTTGTTTAGTAACCTCTTGTGTGGCACCTTATCGAATGCCTTCTGAAAATCCAAATACACCACATCCACTGGTTCCCCCTTATCTATTTTGCTAGTTACAACCTCAAAAAACCTAACAGATTTGTCAAACACGATTTCCCTTTCATAAACCCGTGTTGACTCTGCCCAATCCTATTATTATTTTCTAAGTGCCCTGTTACCACGTCCTTAATAATAGATTCTAGCATTTTCCCTACTGATGTCAGGCTAACTGGTCTGTAGTTCCCCGTTTTCTCTCTCCCTCCTTTCTTAAATAGTGGGGTTCCATTTGCTACCTTCCAATCTGCAGGAACCGTTCTAGAATCTATGGAGTTTTAGAAAACGACAACCAATGCATCCACTATCTCTACAGCCACCTTTCAACCCAAGGATGTAGGCCATCAGGTCCAGGGGATTTATCGGCTTTTAATCCCATTCATTTCTCCAGTACAATTTTTTTTAATAACACTAATTTCTTTCAGTTCCTCATTCTCGCTAGACCCTTGGTTCTTCACTATTTCCGGGAAGTTTTTTGTGTCTTCTGTGAAGACAGACACAAAGTATTTGTTTAATTTCTCTGCCATTTCCTTATTCCCCATTATAATTTCTCCTGTCTCAGCCTGTAAGGGACCCACGTTTACTTTAGCTAATCTTTTCCTTTTTACATACCTATAGAAGCTGTTTCTCTGTCTCTCACTAGTTTACTCTCATATTGTATTTTTGCTTTCTTTATTCATTTCTTGGTCCTCCTTTGCTAAATTCTAAAATCCTCCGGCTTACTACTCTTTTTGGCAACATTATAAGCCTCTTCCTTTGATCTAATACTATCTTTAACTTCTCTTGTTAGCCACGGTTGGATCACTTTTCCCGTGGAGTTTTTGTGCCTTAAAGGAATGTATATTTGGTGTAAATTATGTATTAATTCTTTAAATGCTAGCCATTGCTTGTCTACTGTCATACCTTTTAATGTAGTTTCCCAATCTACCTTAACCAACTTGCCCCTCATACCTACATAGTTTGCTTTGTTTAGATTCAAGACCCTAGTTTCGGATTTAACTAAATCACTTTCAAACTCAATATAACATTCTATCATATTATGATCACTCTTCCCTAAAGGCCCCTTTACTACAAGGTTATGAATTAACCCTTTCTCATTGCACAATACTAGATCTAAAATAGCCTGTTCCCTAGTTGGTTCCTCAACATACTGATCTTGAAAACTATCTTGCATACATTCCATGAATTCGCCCCTTGCTGTTTCTTAGCTCCACCCAAACTGATTCTACTTCGATTTTCGGAGCTAAGACCCTTTCTCTCCACTGCCTTTATCCCATCCTTTATTATCAGGGCTACCCCTCCTCCTTTTCCATTTTGCCTGTCTCTTCTAAAGGTTAAGTATCCTGGAATATTTAGTTCCCAACCTTGGCCACTTTGCAACCACGTCCCCGTAATGGCCGTTAGGTCAAACCTGTTCATTTCTATCTGCGCTATTAATTCATCTATTTTGTTGTGAATGCTTCGCCCATTCAGATATAGTGCCTTTAGCTTTGACTTTTTTCTATTTTTCCCTGATGTCACCTGAGTCACTGATGCCTTTTTACCTTTGTTACTCTCTTTGTCCCTTCCTGACCCACTCTGCTTATTTTTACCCCCCCTCCAGGACACCGTCCCCCCACCCGCCCCAGCACCCTCCAGGACACCCCCCCCCCACACCCCCAGCACCCTCGAGGACACCGCCCCCAACCCCCCCCCCGCCCCAGCACCGTCCAGGTCACCCCCCCCCCCCAGCACCCTCCAGGACACCCCTCTCCGCCCCCCCCCCCCCCAGCACCCTCCAGGACACCGTCGTTCCCCCCCCCCACCCCAGGACACCGTCCCCCCCACCCCCAGGACACCGTCCCCCCCACCCCCAGCACCCTCCAGGACACCGTCCCCCCACCCCCAGCACACTGTCCCCCCACCCCCAGCACACTGTCCCCCCCACCCCCAGCACACCGTCCCCCCAGCACACCGTCCCCCCCACCCCCAGCACACCGTCCCCCCAGCACACCGTCCCCCCACCCCCAGCACACCATTCTCTACCCCCCCCCCACCCCGCCGCCCTCAGAGCTCCGCCCCTTCCTCCACAGGGACACTCCCCCCAACCCCTCACTACTTACGGCTGGATGGTCCTTGCCCAGGGTCTTCTCCCTGATGGACAGGGCATCGTTTAAACAGGTGCGCGGCCTCCTTGTATTTATTCTGATCCCTGTGCGGGGAGTGGGGGGGGGGGGGGGGGGGGGGGGAGGAAAGAGAACAGTGTGAGAGAGGAGGCCGATATTGAGAGACTCCAGCAGGCACTGGGTGCCAATGGGCTTCAGACAGAGAGCGAGCGAGCCAGAGAGAGACACACACAGAGCCAGAGAGAGACACACACAGAGCCAGAGAGAGACACACACAGAGCCAGAGAGAGACACACACAGAGCCAGAGAGAGACACACACAGAGCCAGAGAGAGACACACACACAGCCAGAGAGAGACACACACAGAGCCAGAGAGAGAGACACACAGAGCCAGAGAGAGAGACACACAGAGCCAGAGAGAGACACACACAGAGCCAGAGAGAGAGACACACAGAGCCAGAGAGAGAGACACACAGAGCCAGAGAGACACACACAGAGCCAGAGAGAGACACACAGAGCCAGAGAGAGACACACAGAGCCAGAGAGAGAGAGAGATACCGCGTCCGGCTACACACCCACCTGTAGACAAGCGCCAGGATGTTGAGCATGGTGGCCACGTCAGGGTGGTCGTGGCCTGACGTCTTCTCCAGATCCTCCAAGGCTTGTTTGCAGAGCGGCACGGCCACCTCATAGCGTCCCTGGGAGGCGTACTGGATGACCAGGTTGTGCAGTGTGCGGAGACGGGCTGGGATCTCATAACCACACTGCTGGGCAGCAGCTACCGCACTGCTGCTGTGAGGATGGGTCACTGCGAGAGGAAGAGACAGAGGGTCAGAGGGAGTGGGGGGGGGGGGGGGGGTGGTGCGACAGCAGGCAAGGGGGGCGCGAGGGAGAGGGAGAGCACGGCGAGGGAGAGGGCGAGGGCGAGGGCGAGGGGCGAGGGAGAGGGCGAGGGAGAGGGCGAGGGAGAGGGCGAGGGAGAGGGCGAGGGAGAGGGCGAGGGAGAGGGCGAGGGAGAGGGCGAGGGAGAGGGCGAGGGAGAGGGCGAGAGGGGGGCGCGAGGGAGAGGGAGACTCGAGGGAGAGGGGGCGCGAGAGCGGGCGCGCCAGAGAGAGAGAGCGCGCGTGACAGAGAGACACCCACACCGATACTCACTCCCTCCTCCATGCTCCTCCTCCTCGGGGAAAAGATCATCCAGCGAATCTTTTGAAGAGTCGCCGTCCTTCTCCTCCTGTGTGCAAAATAAACACACACTTTTAAACCTCAATAAAGTGGTGGGGGGAGAGGGCGGGGGGGTGGTGGGGGGAGAGGGAGGGAGGGAGAGAGCGGGGGGGGGGGGGGGGGAAAAAAGAGAGCCGCGGGGCAAACAGAGAAGGAGCGGCAGGTGGACGGGCCGTGTACCCCGAGACGTACCGAGGGAGAGATGTCCTCGTCGTATTTCTTGAGCTGGTTAAGGAACTCGAGGTGCCTCTTCTCCTCCTCGAGCTGGGCCACTGTCTGCTCGCTCTTCTGCAGCTTCTGCTGGGTGTTAGCCAGCTCATCCCGCAGCCACTGGTTCTCCTGGCACAGCCTCCTCACCTGGGCTCGCAGCTTCTGCTTCTCCGACTCCACCGCATTCAGGTGGTTCGACAGCGCCATCATCACCTGTGGAAACACACACGGCCCCGCGTCAGACACCGGGGGAACCGCACCCACGTCAGACACCGGGGGAACTGCACACACCGCTCCACGTCAGACACCGGGGGAACCGCACACACCGCTCAGCGTCAGACACCGGGGGAACCGCACACACCGCTCAGCGTCAGACACCGGGGGAACCGCACGCACCGCTCAGCGTCAGACACCGGGGGAACCGCACACCGCCTCGCGTCAGACACCGGGGGAACCGCACACACCGCTCAGCGTCAGACACCGGGGGAACCGCACGCACCGCTCAGCGTCAGACACCGGGGGAACCCGCACACCGCCTCGCGTCAGACACCGGGGGAACTGCACACACCGCTCCGCGTCAGACACCGGGGCACCGCACAGAACGTGACCCAGAGGCCCCCCAAGGCCCGCGTCAGACACCGGGGGAACCGCACACACCGCCCCGCGTCAGACACCGGGGGAACTGCACACACCGCTCCGCGTCAGACACCGGGGCACCGCACAGAACGTGACCCAGAGGCCCCCCAAGACCCGCGTCAGACACCGGGGGAACCGCACACACCGCCCCGCGTCAGACACCGGGGGAACTGCACACACCGCCCCGCGTCAGACACCGGGGGAGCCACACACACCGCCCCGCGTCAGACACCGGGGGAACTGCACACACTGCTCCGCGTCAGACACCGGGATAACCACACACCGCCCCGCGTCAGACACCGGGGGAACCGCACACACCGCCCCGCGTCAGGCACCGGGGGAACCACACACCGCTCCGCGTCAGACACCAGGGCACCGCACATAACGTGACCCAGAGACCCCCCACGCACCCCAGAGACCCGCGTTAGACACCGGGGGGAACCGCACACACCGCCCCACGTCAGACACCAGGGGAACCACACACCGCCCAGCGTCAGACACCGGGGGAACAGCGCACACCGCCCCGCGTCAGACACCGGGGGAACTACACACCGCCCAGCGTCAGACACCGGGGGAACAGCACACACTGCCCCGCGTCAGACACCGGGGGAGACCACACACCGTGACCCAGAGACGCCCCCCCCCCACCGCCCCGAGACCCGCGTCAGACACCAGGGGAAACGCACACACCATGACCCAGAGACCCCCCACCCCCGTCCCTTCCCTCCCCCAGGTACCTGTGCCTCGCCCAGGCCCAGCTCGATCATCTCCACCGACTTCCTGATGAGGTTGGACTTCTCGTGGACCAGGTTGGCCTCTTCGTCCTTCTTCAGACATTTGATGGTCTCCAGGAGGCTGTGCAGGATGGAGTTATGCTCATTCTTTAACGCCTCCAGTCCCTGAATCACTACCTTGGTGTTGGAGATGATGTCCTCTTGGCTCAGCTTCTCCAGCTTCTCATCTCGTGGGTAAACCATCGTGGACATGTCGCTGGGCACCTGTCAGAGACCAGAGACGTGGGTCAGAGCAGACCCTAACCGTGACCCCGCGAGAGAGACCCTAAACCGTGACCCCGAGAGAGACAGACCCTAAACCGTGACCCCGCGAGAGAGACAGACCCTAAACCGTGACCCCGCAAGAGACAGACCCTAAACCGTGACCCCGAGAGAGAGACCCTAAACCGTGACCCCGAGAGAGACAGACCCTAAACCGTGACCCCGAGAGAGAGACAGACCCTAAACCATGACCCCGAGAGAGAGACCCTAAACCGTGACCCCGCTGGGCGAGGGACCTGAGCTGATCTATGACCTTGTGGAGGCTGAGAGTCTCCCCTCCAGCCCTCCGTAAGGTATTTCTGTAGACCTGCCTCTACACACCGCAGTCCCCATTCTCCCAATTCCCAGGCACTCTGCTCTTAACCTGCTTCCAGGCAGTGGTTGCTAGGAGATGTGGAGGTCAGAATCTCCCCATCCCCCCTCCGAAGTACCAAGTAATTAATGGACTAAGGTTCATAGAGTTCACCGACCACCATCCTGGCAGTGGCATGATCCAACAATAGTGGAGTTATTGACTGATCACAGCAATCAATCTCGATCAGTGAGTCAGCAACAGATCCAGACACGAGGGGAGGAAACCCCAGTGGTGGAGAGCTTTGGGAACCTGTTCCACCCGAGCACTCCGCACTCACCATATCGTCTCTCAAATTACTCATAGTATTAACAGCAGACATAGGCCAGTCGGCCAAAAGGTCCACGTCGGTGTTAATGCTCCACACGCGCCTCCTCCCACCCTACTTCACCTCACCCTATCAGCGAAACCCGCTGTTCCTTTCACCCTCATGTGTTTATCCAGCTTCCCCTTAAATGTATCTCTGCTATTCGCCTCATCCACTCCCTGTGGCAGCGAGTTCTACATTCTCACCTCTCTCTGGGTAAAGAAGTTCCTTCTGAATTCCTTGTTGGATTACGCAAATACTGCTTCCCAAAATATTATTCTCGAAAAATCTAAAGTCCCCCGAGGGAGTCCCTCCCTCCCTCCCTACACTGGGCCAGTCTCCCGAGGGAGTCCCTCCCTCCCTCCCTACACTGGGCCCGTCTCCCGAGGGAGTCCCTCCCTACACTGGGCCCGTCTCCCGAGGGAGTCCCTCCCTCCCTCCCTACACTGGGCCAGTCTCCCGAGGGAGTCCCTCCCTCCCTCCCTACACTGGGCCCGTCTCCCGAGGGAGTCCCTCCCTCCCTCCCTACACTGGGCCAGTCTCCCGAGGGAGTCCCTCCCTCCCTCCCTACACTGGGCCCGTCTCCCGAGGGAGTCCCTCCCTCCCTCCCTACACTGGGCCAGTCTCCCGAGGGAGTCCCTCCCTCCCTCCCTACACTGGGCCCGTCTCCCGAGGGAGTCCCTCCCTCCCTCCCTACACTGGGCCCGTCTCCCGAGGGAGTCCCTCCCTCCCTCCCTACACTGGGCCCGTCTCCCGAGGGAGTCCCTCCCTCCCTCCCTACACTGGGCCAGTCTCCCGAGGGAGTCCCTCCCTCCCTCCCTACACTGGGCCAGTCTCCCGAGGGAGTCCCTCCCTCCCTCCCTCCCTACACTGGGCCCGTCTCCCGAGGGAGTCCCTCCCTACACTGGGCCCGTCTCCCGAGGGAGTCCCTCCCTCCCTCCCTACACTGGGCCCGTCTCCCGAGGGAGTCCCTCCCTCCCTCCCTACACTGGGCCAGTCTCCCGAGGGAGTCCCTCCCTCCCTCCCTACACTGGGCCCGTCTCCCGAGGGAGTCCCTCCCTCCCTCCCTACACTGGGCCCGTCTCCCGAGGGAGTCCCTCCCTCCCTCCCTACACTGGGCCAGTCTCCGAAACACGGCCAGGCACATGTCTAGCTCCCTTCTCACTGGGACTGTGCTCAGAATAGAGAGCTTGCTCAGGTGGTTACAAGGAGGGAACATGTGATGAATGACAGCTTTGGGTCGGGGCAATAATCCGGGGCCAGGGGGCAATACAAAGCACAGCTGTCCTGGGAACTAAACTCCATGCTAACAGCACTCGCAGCCGTCAGTGGCTCCACACACTACCCAGCAGAGCAAGAGCGCCCCTTTCAAAGAAAGAACTTGCATTTCTCCAGTGCCTTTCACAACCACAGTACGTCCTAAAGCGATTCACTGCCATTGAGGTACTTCTGAAGTGTAGTCACTGTCGTAATGTAGGAAACGCGGCAGCCAATTTACACACAGCAAGATCCCACAAACTGCAATGAGATAAATGACCAGATAATCTGGCCAGATCCCTTGGACTGCACTGGAGCAGTGAGCCTGGGAACCATGCACGTCGCAGTGAGGGCTGCACTGGAGGAGTGACGGGGAACCATGCACGTCGCAGTGAGGGCTGCACTGGAGGAGTGACGGGGAACCATGCACGTCGCAGTGAGGGCTGCACTGGAGGAGTGACGGGGAACCATGCACTACACACGGTGCAGTGAGGGCTGCACTGGAGGAACGATGGGGAACCATGCACGTCGCAGTGAGGGCTGCACTGGAGGAGTGACGGGGAACCATGCACGTCGCAGTGAGGGCTGCACTGGAGGAGTGACGGGGAACCATGCACGTCACACGGTACAGTGAGGGCTGCACTGGAGGAGTGACAGGGAACCATGCACGTCGCAGTGAGGGCTGCACTGGAGGAGTGACAGGGAACCATGCACGTCACAGTGAGGGCTGCACTGGAGGAGTGACGGGGAACCATGCACGTCGCAGTGAGGGCTGCACTGGAGGAGTGACGGGGAACCATGCACGTCACACGGTGCAGTGAGGGCTGCACTGGAGGAGTGACGGGGAACCATGCACGTCACAGTGAGGGCTGCACTGGAGGAGTGACGGGGAACCATGCACGTCACAGTGAGGGCTGCACTGGAGGAGTGACGGGGAACCATGCACGTCGCAGTGAGGGCTGCACTGGAGGAGTGACGGGGAACCATGCACGTCGCAGTGAGGGCTGCACTGGAGGAGTGACGGGGAACCATGCACGTCACACGGTGCAGTGAGGGCTGCACTGGAGGAGTGACGGGGAACCATGCACGTCACACGGTGCAGTGAGGGCTGCACTGGAGGAGTGACGGGGAACCATGCACGTCACAGTGAGGGCTGCACTGGAGGAGTGATGGGGAACCATGCACGTCACACGGTGCAGTGAGGGCTGCACTGGAGGAGTGATGGGGAACCATGCACGTCGCAGTGAGGGCTGCACTGGAGGAGTGACGGGGAACCATGCACTTCACACGGTGCAGTGAGGGCTGCACTGGAGGAACGATGGGGAACCATGCACGTTGCAGTGAGGGCTGCACTGGAGGAACGATGGGGAACCATGCACGTCGCACGCAGCAGTGAGGAGCCTAGGAACCATAGGCATATAAACAGTAAAAGGGTAGTAAGAGGAGGGGTGGAGCCGATTAGGGACCAAAAAGGAGACCTACGCATGGAGGCAGAGGGTATGGCTGAGGTACTAAATGAGAACTTTGCATCTGTCTTCACCAAGGAAGAGGATGCTGCCATAGACATAGTGAAGGAGGTGGCAGTGGAGTTACTTGATAGGATAAAAATTGATAAAGAGCTATTAGAAAGGCTGGCTGTACTTAAAGTAGATAAATCACCAGGAGCGGATGGGATGCATCCTAGGATGCTGAGAGAATTGAGGGAGGAAATCGCGGAGGTACTGGCCATAATCTTCCAGTCCTCCTTAGATACGGGGTGGTGCCAGAGGACTGGAGAATTGCAAATGTTACGCCCTTGTTCAAAAAAGGGTGTAAAGATAAACCCAGCAACTACAGGCCAGTCAGTTTAACCTCGGTAGTGGGGAAGCTTTTAGAAACAGCAATCAGGGGCAAAATTAACAGTCACTTGGATAGCTGTGGATTAATTAAGGAAAGCCAGCACGGATTTGCTAAAGGCAAATCGTGTTTAACTAACTTGATCGAGTTTTTTGATGAGGTAACAGAGAGGGTTGATGAGGGTAATGCGGTTGACGTGGATTACATGGATTTCCAAAAGGTGTTCGACAAAGTGCCACATAATAGGCTTACCAGCAAAGTTGAAGCCCATGGAATAAAAGGGACAGTGGCAGCATGGATAGGGAATTGGCTCAGTGACAGGAAACAGAGAGCAGTGGTGAAGGGTTGTTTTTCGGACTGGAGGAAGGTATACAGTGGGGTTCCCCAGGGGTCGGTACTAGGACCACTGCTTTCCTTGCTATATATTAATGACTTGGACGTGGGTGTACAGGGCACAACTTCAAAATCTGCAGATGACACAAAACATGGAAGTATAGTGAACAGTGAGGAGGAGAGTGATAGACTTCAGGAAGACATAGACAGGCTGGTGGAATGGGCGGACACGTGGCAGATGAAATTTAACGCAGAAAAGTGTGAAGTGATACATTTTGGTAGGAAGGAGGAGGAGAGGCAATATAAACTAAAGGGTACATTCCTAAAGTGGGTGCATGAACAGAGAGACCTGGGGGTATATGTGCAGGGAGGGGAGGGGAGACCCCCAGGGAGGGGAGGGGAGATCCCCCAGGGAGGAGAGCGGCGCGGGAATCTCGGAGCGGTGGAGTGAGTATAAAAGAGGCTCCCAGAGACCAGGTAGGCCTCAGTGCGGCGCGAGCGGCGGCGGGAATCGCGGAGCGGCGTGTTTAAAAGAGGCTCCCAGAGACCATGTCAGTTTACTAATCTCCAATCTCCGAACTCAGACGGAAGGAGAGAAGTAAAAAGTAATCGAAGTGTGACGTCACCAGAAAGCAGGTAGGTGATTGGTTGGTGAGTATTTCTCTCTTTTTTAAACTTTAACTCTGTGGTTTATAGTTTCTAAAGTCTCTGTGGTGTAGCAGGCACGGTTTGTAATCCAGGGCCCTTAAATATACCATTTAACTGTGGTGCAATTGGTGGGATTGATTTGATTTAATTGCAATTAATTAAAGGGTAAGTCATGGCAGGACAGCCCGGTGCCGTGGTATGCTCCTCCTGCGATATGTGGGAATTCAGGGACACTTCCTGTGTCCCCGACAACTACGTGAGCAGGAAGTGTATCCAGCTGCAGCTACTGGCAGACCGCATTGCGGTGCTGGAGCTGCGATTGGATACATACTGGACCATTCGCGAGGCTGAGAACGTTGTGGATATCACGTTTGATCAGTTGGTCACACCGCAGGCAAAGGTTGGGCAGGCAGGAAGGGGAATAGGTGACCAGACAGAGTACTAGGCACAGGCAGGTAGTGCAGGGGTCCCCTGTGGATATCCCCCTCTCAAACAGATACACCACTTTGTGTACTGTTGGGGGATATGGCTTATCAGAATAAGGCAGCAGCAGCCAATTTCCTGGCGCCAGGGTTGGCTCTGCTGCACAGGACGGGAGGAAAAAGAGGGGTAGAGCTATAGTAATAGGGGATTCTATTGCAAGGGGAATAGATAGGCGTTTCTGCGGCCGCAAATGAGACTCCAGGATGGTGTGTTGCCTCCCTGATGCAAGGGTCAAGGAGGTCTCAGAGCGGCTGCAGAACATCTTGGAAGGGGAGGGTGAACAGCCAGTTGTCGTGGTGCATATAGGTACCAACGCTATAAGTAAAAAACGGGATGAGGTCCTAAAAGCTGAATATAGGGAGTTAGGAGGTAAATTAAAAAATAAGACCTCAAAGGTAGTAATCTCAGGATTGCGACCAGTGCCACGTGCTAGTCAGAGTAGAAATAGAAGGATATTTCAGATGAATACGTGGCTAGAGGAATGGTGCCAGGGGGAGGAATTCAAATTCCTGGGAAATTGGAACCGGTTCTGGGGGAGGTGGGACTAGTTCAAACCGGACGGTTTGCACCTGGGCAGGGCCGGGACCGATGTCCTAGGGGGAGTGTTTGCTAGTGCTCTGGGGGAGGGTTTAAACTAAAATGGCAGGGGGTTGGGAACCTGAGCAGGGGGACAGAGGAAAGGGAAACAAGGATAAAAGCAAAAGATAGGAAGGAGAAAAACAAAAGTGGCAGTCAGAGAAATCAACGGTTTAAATCAAACATGGCCACAGTAAATAATAATTCTAATAGGTCTAAGAGCATTAAAAAAACAAGCCTGAAGGCTTTGTGTCTTAATGCGAGGAGCATTCGTAATAAGGTGGATGAATTAGCTGCGCAAATAGAGGTAAACGAATATGATTTGATTGGGATTACGGAAACATGGCTCCAGGGTGGCCAAGGCTGGGAACTCAACATCCAGGGGTATTCAATATTCAGGAAAGATAGGCAAAAAGGAAAAGGAGGTGGGGTAGCATTGCTGGTTAAAGAGGGGATTAACACAATTGTAAGGAAGGATATTAGCTCTGATGTTGTGTAATCTGTATGGGTAGAACTGAAAAATACCAAGGGGCAGAAAACATTACTGGGAGTGGTATATAGACCTCCAAACAGTAATGCGGAGGTTGGGGATGGCATTAAAAGGGAAATTAGAGAAGCGTGCAATAAGGGCACAGCAGTCATCATGGGTGACTTTAATCTACATATAGATTGGGCTAACCAAATTAGTAACAATACTGTGGAGGAGGAATTCCTGGAGTGTTTACGGGATGGTTTCCTGGACCAATATGTCGAGGAACCAACCAGAGATCAGGCCATCTTAGACTGGGTATTATGTAACGAGAAAGGATTAATTAGCAATCTTGTTGTGCGAGGCCCCTTGGGTCGGAGCGATCATAATATGATCGAATTCTTCATTAAGATGGAGAATGAAGTAGTTGACTCAGAGACTAGGGTCCTGAATTTAAATAAAGGAAACTATGATGGTCTGAGGCACGAGTTGGGTAGGATTGATTGGGGAATGTCACTCAAAGGGTTAACGGTGGATAGGCAATGGCAAACATTCAAAGACCGCATGGATGAACTAGAATTTGTTCATCCCAGTTTGGCATAAAAATAAAACAAAAAAGGTGACTCAACCATGGCTAACGAGGGAAATTAGGGATAGCATAAGATCCAAGGAGAGGACATATAAATTGGCCAGAAAAAGCTGTAATCCAGAGGATTGGGAGCAGTTTAGGATTCAACAAAGGAGGACAAAGGGATTAATTAAGAAAGGGAAAATAGAATATGAGAGTAAGCTTGCAGGGAACATAAAAACTGACTGTAAACATAGAAGATAGGAGCAGGAGTAGGCCATTCGGCCCCTCGAGCCTGCTCCGCCATTCGATGAGATCATGGCTGATCATCCAAACTCAGTACCCTGTCCCTGCCTTCTCCCCATATCCCTTGATACCATTAGCTCTAAGAAATATATCTAACTCCTTCTTGAATATATTTAACGACTTGGCCTCAACCGCCTTCTGTGGTAGAGAATTCCATAGGTTCACCACTCTCTGGGTGAAGAAATTCTTCCTCATCTCTGTCCTAAATGGCTTACCCCTTATCCTTAGACTATGACCCCTGGTTCTGGACTCTCCGACCATCGGGAACATTCTGCCTTCATCTAGTTTGTCCAGACCGGTCAGAATTTTATAAGTTTCGATGAGATCCCCTCTAATTCTTCTAAACTACAGCGAGTATAAGCCCAATCGACCCTATCTCTCCTCATACGTCATTCCTGCCATCCCAGGGATCAGCCTGGTGAATCTTCGCTGAACTCCTTCCATGGCAAGAACATCCTTCCTCAGATAAGGCGACCGAAACTGCACACAGTACTCAAGGTGTGGTCTCACCAAGGCCCTGTACAGCTGCAGCAGGACATCCTTACTCCTGTACTCAAACCCTTTCGCTATGAAGGCCAACATACCATTTGCCTTCTTCACCGCCTGCTGCACCTGCATGCTTACCTTCAGCGACTGGTGCACAAGGACACCCAGGTCTCGTTGCACTTCCCCTTCTCCCAATCTATTGCCATTCAGATAATAGTCTGCCTTTCTGTTTTTGACACCAAAGTGGATAACCTCGCATTTATCCACGTTATATTGCATCTGCCATGCTTCTGCCCAATCACCCAACCTGTCCAAATCATCCTGGAGTTTCTCGGTATCCTCCTCGCAGCGCACACGCCCACGCAGCTTTGTGTCGTCTGCAAACTTGGAGATATTACATCTAGTTCCCTTATCTAGATCATTAATGTATATTGTGAATAGCTGGGGTCCAAGGACCGATCCCTGAGGTACCCCACTAGTCACTGCCTGCCACTCGGAAAAAGACCCGTTAATTCCTACTCTCTGCTTTCTTTCCGCCAACCAGTTCTCTATCCAAGTCAATACCTTGCCCCCAATCCCATGTGCCTTAACTTTACACGCTAATCTCTTATGCGGGACCTTATCGAAAGCCTTTTGAAAGTACCACATCTACTGGTTCTCCCTTATCTATTTTCCCAGTTACATCCTCAAAAAATTCCAGTAGATTAGTCAAGCACGATTTACCTTTTGTAAATCCATGTTGACTTTGTCCGATCCTGTCACTGTTTTCCAAGTGCTCAGCTATTACATCCTTTATAATGGATTCTAGCATTTTCCCCACTACCGATGTCAGGCTTACCGGTCTGTAATTCCCCGCTTTCTCTCTACCACCCTTTTTGAATAGTGGGGTAACATTAGCTACCCTCCAATCCATGGGTACAGTTCCAGATTCCAGCGAATTTTGGAAGGTGATCAGCAATGCATCTACTATTTCTAGGGCCACCTCCTTAAGTACCCTAGGATGTAGATTATCAGGCCCTGGGGATTAATCGGCCTTCAATCCCGTCAATTTCCCTAACACCATTTCCCTACAAAGACTGATTTCTTTCAGTTCCTCCCTCTCATCAGACCCTATGTTCTCCAACATCTCTGGGAGGTTATTTGTGTCCTCCTTTGTGAAGACAGAACCAAAGTATGTATTTAGTTGGTCTGCCATTTCTTTGTTCCCCATTATAACTTCCCCTGCTTCTGACTGCAAGGGACCTACACTTGATTTCACTAATCTTTTTCTCTTCACATATCTATAAAAGCTCACAGTCAGTTTTTATGTTCCCTGCAAGCTTACTTTCATATTCTATTTTCCCCTTCTTAATTAATCCCTTTGTCCTCCTTTATTGAATCCTGAACTGCTCCCAAACCCAATCCTCAGGGTTACCGCTTTTTCTGGCTAATTTATATTCCCTCTCCTTGGATCTTATGCTATCCCTAATTTCCCTTGTTAGCCACAGTTGAGTCACCCTTTGTGTTTTATTCTTATCCCAAATTGGGATGAACAACTTCTGTAGTTCATCCATGCAGTCTTTGAATGTTTGCCATTGCCTATCCACCGTCAACCCTTTGAGTGACATTCCCCAATCAATCCTACCCAATTCGCGCCTCATACCATCGTAGTTTCCTTTATTTAAATTCAGGACCCTAGTCTCCGAGTCAACTACTTCACTCTCCATCCAAATGAAGAATTCTATCATATTATGATCGCTCTGACCCAAGGGGCCTCGTACAACAAGATTGCTAATTAATCCTCTCTCATTACATAATACCCAGTCTAAGATGGCCCGATCTCTGGTTGGTTCCTCGACATATTGTTCCAGAAAACCATCACGTAAACATTCTAGGAATTCCTCCTCCACAGTATTTTTACTAATTTGGTTAGCCCAATCTATATGTAAATTAAAGTCACCCATGATGACTGCTGTGCCCTTACTGCATGCTTCTCTAATTTCCCTTTTAATGCCATCCCCAACCTCCGTATTACTGTTTGGAGGTCTATATACCACTCCCACTAACGTTTTCTGCCCCTTGATATTTCTCAGTTCTACCCATACAGATTCCGCATCATCAGAGTTAATATCCTTCCTTACAATTGTGTTAATCCCTTCTTTAACCAGTAATGCTACCCCACCTCCCTTTCTTTTTTGCCTATCCTTCCTAAATATTAAATACCCCTGGATGTTGAGTTCCCAGCCTTGGCCACGTTTCCGTAATCCCAATCAAATCATATTCGTTTACCTCTATTTGCGCAGCTAATTCATCCACCTTGTTTCGAATGCTCCTTGCATTAAGACACAAAGCCTTCAGGCTTGTTTTTTTAATGCTCTCAGACCTATATGAATTATTATTTACTGTGACCATGTTTGATTTAAACCGTTGAGTTCTTTGCCTTCTAATTTTGTTTTTCTCCTTCCTGTCTTTTGCTTTTTTCCTTCTTTCCCTTTCCTCTGTCTCCCTGCTCAGGTTCCCAACCCCCTGCCACTTTAGTTTAAACCCTCCCCCACAGCACTAGCAAACACTCCCCCTAGGACATCAGTCCCGGCCCTGCCCAGGTGCAAACCGACCCTTTTGTACTGGTCCCACTTCTCCCAGAACCGGTTCCAATGTCCAAGGAATTTGAATCCCTCCTCCTTGCACCATTCCTCTAGCCACGTATTCATTTGAAATATCCTCCTATTTCTACCTTTTATAGATATGTGAAGAGAAAAACATTGGTGAAGTCAAGCGTAGGTCCCTTGCAGGCAGAATCAGGGGAATTTATAATGGGGAACAAAGAAATGGCAGACCAACTAAATACATACTTTGGTTCTGTCTTCACAAAGGAGGACACAAATAACCTCCCAGAGATGTCGGGGAACATAGGGTCTGATGAAAGGGAGGAACTGAAAGAAATCAGTATTTGTAGGGAAATGGTGTTAGGGAAATTGATGGGAATGAAGGCCAATAAATCCCCAGGGCCTGATAATCTACATCCTAGGGTACTTAAGGAAGTGGCCCTAGAAATAGTAGATGCATTGCTGATCATCTTCCAACATTCGATGGATTCTGGAACAGTACCCATGGCTTGGAGGGTAGCTAATGTTACCCCACTATTCAAAAAAGGTGGTAGAGAGAAAACGGGGAATTACAGACCGGTAAGCCTGACATCGGTAGTGGGGAAAATGCTAGAGTCCATTATAAAAGATGCAATAGCAGAGCACTTGGAAAACAGTGACAGGATCGGATAAAGTCAACATGGATTTACAAAAGGTAAATCGTGCTTGACTAATCTACTGGAATTTTTTGAGGATGTAACTGGTAAAATAGATGAGGGAGAACCAGTGGATATGGTGTATTTGGACTTTCAGAAGGCTTTCGATAAGGTCCCACATAAGAGATTAGCGTGTAAAGTTAAGGCACATGGGATTGGGGGCAAGGTATTGACTTGGAGAGAGAACTGGCTGGCAGACAGGAAGCAAAGAGTTGGAATAAACGGGTCTTTCTTCGAGTGGGGTACCGCAGGGATCGGTCCTTGGACCCCAGCTATTCACAATATATATTAATGATCTAGGCAAGGGAACTAGATGTAGTATCTCCAAATCTGCAGACGACACAAAGCTGGGTGGGTGTGTGTGATGTGAGGAGGATGCCGAGAAACTCCAGGGTGATTTGGACAGGTTGGGTGATTGGGCAAAAGCATGGCAGTTGCAATATAACGTGGATAAATGTGAGGTTATCCACTTTGGTGGCAAAAACAGGAAGGCAGATTATTATCTGAATGGCAATAGGTTGGGAGAAGGGGAAGTGCAACGAGACCTGGGTGTCCTTGTGCACCAGTCGCTGAAGGTAAGCATGCAGGTGCAGCAGGCGGTTAAGAAGGCAAATGGTATGTTGGCCTTCGTAGCGAGAGGGTTCGAGTACAGGAACAAGGATGTCTTGCTGTAGTTATACAGGGCCTTGGTGAGACCACACCTTTAGTATTGTGTGCAGTTTTGGTCGCCTTATCTGAGGAAGGGTATTCTTGCCATGGAAGGAGTTCAGCGAAGATTCACCAGGCTGATACCTGGGATGGCAGAAATGACGTACGAGGAGAGATTGGGACGATTGAGCTTGTACTCGCTGGAGTTTAGAAGAACGAGAGGGGATCTCATTGAAACTTATAAAATTCTGGCAGGACTGGACAGACTAGATACAGGGAGGATGTTCCCGATGGTCAGGGAGTCCAGAACCAGGGGTCACAGTCTAAGGATAAGGAGTAGGCCTTTTAGGACAGAAATGAGGAGGAATTTCTTCACCCAGAGAGCGGTGAACCTGTGGAATTCTCTACCACAGAAGCCAGTAGAGGCCAATACATTAAATAATATTCAAGAAGGAGTTGGATATATTTCTTAAGGCTAAAGGGATCAAGGGGTATGGGGAGAAAGCAGGGACAGGGTACTGAACTTGGATGATCAGCCATGATCGCACTGAACGGCGGAGCAGGCTCGAGGGGCCGAATGGCCGACTCCTGCTCCTATCTTCTATGTTTCTGAGAGGGGAGGGGAGACCCCCGGGGAGGAGAGGGGAGACCCCCGGGGAGGAGAGGGGAGACCCCCGGGGAGGGGTGTCTCCCATTTACTGCTCATTTTCCTCAGCGCAGAATCAGCAATCTCACTGGCTGTCAGTCACTGAGCAAACCCATTTGTTTTGGCCCCATTGTAATGTCAGCAGGGTATCCAAGGAATCACGGTCTACCCTCGCACACGTGCACTCTCCAGGGTGTTGAGGCTACCCCTCCACCCCCGCCCTCGGTCACTCTAACTCGGCACCCCCCCCCCGACTGCAGACCGGCCCACAGGGCAGGGAAGCCAGGAGCTGGATTTTCAGGTTAGCAGGCTCCGCCCCTCACAGGCACTGCCTCAGGAATGCTGCTGGGCAGGGTGGAGAAAAATGTCCACTCGGCCTCACGCCAGGCTAAAACTTGGTGTCACCCAAGCTGAACCTTTATAAAGTGCTGGTTAGGCCACAACTGGAGTATTGTGTCCAGTTCTGGTCACCACACTTTAGGAAGGGTGTGAAGGCCCTTGAGAGGGTGCAGAGGAGATTTACCAGAATGGTTCCGGGGATGGGGGATCTTAGCTACAAGGACAGGTTGGAGAAGCTGGATTTGTTTTCATTTGAGCAAAGGAGGTTGAGGGGTGATTTGATCGAGGTGTACAAGATTATGACGGGTTTGGATAGGCTAGACAGGGAAAGGCTGTTCCCACTAGTTGATGGTACAATGACTAGGGGGCACAGATTTAAGGTTTTGGGCAAGAGATACAGGGGGGACGCGAGGAAAAACCTTTTTACACAGCGAGTGGCGAGGACCTGGAACTTGCTGCCGACGGAAGTGGTGGAAGCGGAGACCCTCAATGTTTTCAAGGCGAGACTGGATAGACACTTGAGGGAAATAAACTTGCAGGGCTACGGGGATAGAGCGGGGGAATGGGACTGACTGGATTGCTCTGCAGAGAGCCAGCACGGACTCGATGGGCTGAACGGCCTCCTCCTGTGCCATTATGACTCTATGACTATGAGTAGAGCAGGGGAGTTCTGCCTGGTGTCCTGGCCAATAGTTAGCTTTCAACCAACAGCACTAACAGAACAGATTATCTGGTCATTATCACATTGTTTGTGGGATCTTGCTATGGGCAAATTGGCTGCTGTGTTCCCTACATTACAACAGTGACTACACTTCATTGACTGAAGTTTTGGAAATGCCTTTCTAACTATTTGTCTCTTTATCCAGACACCTGGTAATTTTATCCCGGATTGCAGCCTCTAAACTTCTCCGTATCACAGATGTGAAGCCAACACTAGCAGGGTATGGTGCTGTGGTGGTTTTGTTACTGGACTAGTTGCTAATAATCCAGGGCTCAAATCCCACCACGGCAGTCTGAGAATTTCAATCTAAGAAAAAAATCTGGGACTGTTGAAAGAACCCAACGGATTCACGAATGTCCTTTAGGGAAGGAAAGCTGCCGCCCTTACCCGGTCATGGGCCTACATGTGACTCCAGTCCCACACCAACTTAACTCGTAAACTGCCCCAGCAAGCCCAGTTTTGTCGAACCAGGGCGACTAGGGATCAATGTTCCGGTCATCTGCAGGTTCCTGCCCAGGCTGCTCACCGGTTTCATTGGAAATGCTGCACAGGTGCCAGAATTGAAAGGGACTGTGCAGAACAAAGTGCAGCTTACAGGGAACACGGCTAGGGACAGGCAATAAATGTCGGACTGCCAGCGACACCCACATCCGGAGAATGAGTAAAAATAAACTGGCCTGTAATTACCCAGATGAGCTCTACGTCCCTTTGTATAAACGGGTATTATGTTGGCCAATTTCTGACACACATCCACACTCAGTAGAGCCAGTTTGGACCTCTGCTATTATCTCTCCCCTCTGAGGATCCGAGGGCGTTACCCCCCAGGCCCCAGCTATTTGTCTCCCTTTTGCAGAACGACGTGTAAAATTTTCCTTCTACCCAGCAGCGTAATCGCTCAGCGCACTCTCAAACCAGGATTCACCTTTTTCTTCCGTGAAGTATTTATTAAATAACTCGCCCATTTCTCGATCCCCCTCCACAGATCGACAGCTCGCTCCCCTCAGGGCTCCCACCTCATTGAACAATTCTCTTCTTAGCGACATATCGTTTAATAAAAAAAAACTTCACTCTTCCTGTCAATGTTTTTTGGAATATTCCATTGAAACATACAAGATTCTGAAGGGTATTGACAGGGTAGATACAGGGAGGATGTTTCCCCTGGCTGGAGTGTCTAGAGCCAGGGGTCACAGTCTCAGAATAAGGGGTCGGCCATTTCGGACTGAGATGTGGAGAAATTTCTTCACTGAGGGTGGTGAATCTTTGGAATTCTCTACCCCAGAGGGCTGTGGAGGCTCAGTCATCGAGTACATTCAAGGCTGAGATCGATAGATTTTTGGACACATAGAAACATAGAAGATAGAAGCAGGAGTAGGCCATTCGGCCCCTCGAGCCTGCTCCGCCATTCAATGCGATCATGGCTGATCATCCAATTTCAGTACCCGGTCCCTGCCTTCTCTCCATATCCCTTGATCCCTTTAGCCTTAAGAAATATATCCAACTCCTTCTTGAATATATTTAATGAATTGGCCTCTACTGCCTTCTGTGGTAGAGAATTCCACAGGTTCACCACTCTCTGGGTGAAGAAATTCCTCATCTCTGTCCTAAATGGCCTACCCCTTATCCTTAGGCTGTGACCCCTGGTTCTGGACTCCCCGACCATCGGGAACATCATTCCTGCATCTAGTCTGTCCAGTCCTGTCAGAATTTTATAAGTTTCAATGAGATCTCCGCTCATTCTTCTAAACTCCAGCGAGTACAAGCCCAATCGTCCCAATCTCTCCTCATACGTCATTCCTGCCATCCCAGGTATCAGCCTGGTGAATCTTCGCTGAACTCCTTCCATGGCAAGAACATCCTTCCTCAGATAAGGCGACCAAAACGGCACACAATACTCAAGATGTGGTCTCACCAAGGCTCTGTATAACTGCAGCAAGACATCCTTGTTCCTGTACTCAAATCATCTCGCTACGAAGGCCAACATACCATTTGCCTTCTTAACCGCCTGCTGCACCTGCATGCTTACCTTCAGCGACTGGTGCACAAGGACACCCAGGTCTCGTTGCACTTCTCCTTCTCCCAATCTATTGCCATTCAGATAATAATCTGCCTTCCTGTTTTTGCCACCAAAGTGGATAACCTCACATTTATCCACGTTATATTGCATCTGCCATGCTTTTGCCCAATCACCCAACCTGTCCAAATCCTCCTGGAGTTTCTCGACATCCTCCTCACAGCACACACGCCCACACAGCTTTGTGTCGTCTGCAAATTTGGAGATATTACATCTAGTTCCCTTGACTAGATCATTAATATATATTGTGAATAGCTGGGGTCCAAGGACCAATCCCTGCGGTACCCCACTAGTCACTGCCTGCCACTCGGAAAAAGACCCGTTTATTCCTACTCTCTGCTTTCTGTCTGCCAACCAGTTCTCTATCCAAGTCAATACCTTGCCCCCAATCCCATGTGCCTTAACTTTACACGCTAATTTCTTATGCGGGACCTTATCAAAAGCCTTCTGAAAGTCCAAATACACCACATCCACTGGTTCTCCCTTATCTATTTTACCAGTTACATCCTCAAAAAATGTCAGTAGATTAGTCAAGCACGATTTACCTTTTGTAAATCCATGTTGACTTTGTCCGGTCCCGTCACTGTTTTCCAAGTGCTCTGCTATTACATCTTTTATAATGGACTCTAGCATTTTCCCCACCACCGATGTCAGGCTTACCGGTCTGTAATTCCCCGTTTTCTCTCTACCACCTTTTTTGAACAGTGGGGTAACATTAGCTATCCTCCAATCCATGGGTACTGTTCCAGATTCCATCAAATGTTGGAAGATGATCAGCAATGCATCTACTATTTCTAGGGCCACTTCCTTAAGTACCCTAGGATGTAGATTATCAGGCCCTGGGGATTTATCAAGGGATATGGAGATCGGGCGGGAAAGTGGAGTTGAGGTCGAAGATCAGCCATGATCCTATTGAATGGCGGAGCAGGCTCGAGGGGCCGTGTGGCCTACTCCTGCTCCTATTTCTTATGTTCTTATGTTCCCTGTGTTTTCCTTATCCTGCTCTTAACCGCCTCTTATTTTCTTGTTCTGCTTCAGTTAGTATCCCCATTGTCTTTGTCCTCACAGACCCTCTTTCAATTTTAATTGCTCTCTAACCTCGATTTATCCACAACATGGAAAACTACTCACCACTTCCTTCTGTGAACGGAATATACTTATTCTGCACCACTGCAATCTCCTTTTTAAAAACATTCCTGTTAATTTCTCTTTCCACCTCACCTCAGTGACCTCGATCACCATTCTAAAATCTGTCCTATTCCAATCAGGTATTCTTGTTTTTGCACGAACTTTATCCCTTTCTAGTGGATTCTATAGAATCTACGGCACAGAAACGGGCCATTCGGCCCAACTGGTCTATGCTGGTGCTCATCGTCCACACGAGCCTCCTCCCACACTAAATCCCTCTTCTCATTCTGTCCCCGTATCCAACTAGTCCTTTCTCCCTCATGTAGAAATGCATTTAATGGGAGGCTTTGATCTATACTAATCGCCTCAACCACTCCCTGTGGTAGCGAGTTCCACATTCTCACCACTCTCTGGGTAAAGACGTTTGGACAGAATTCCCGATTGGATTTATTAGTGACTATCTTATAGTGATGGCCCCGAGTTCTGGTCTCCCCACAAGTGACACATCTAATAGGCTCACACAGAGCTCGTCTGCCTCATTACTCAGGCCTAGATCGAGGACTGCGCCACCCTTACAGACCAACTGACAGACTGCCTGAGGGAACCGGAACCAGCCCTCACAAGACACTGTATAACACTGGGGTACAGTACTGGTGGGTACAGGTCTGTCACTGTACAACACTGGGGTACAGTACTGGTGGGTACAGGTCTGTCACTGTACAGCACTGGGGTACAGTACTGGTGGGTACAGGTCTGTCACTGTATAACACTGGGGTACAGTACTGGTGGGTACAGGTCTGTCACTGTACAGCACTGGGGTACAGTACTGGTGGGTACAGGTCTGTCTCTGTATAACACTGGGGTACAGTACTGGTGGGTACAGGTCTGTCACTGTACAGCACTGGGGTACAGTACTGGTGGGTACAGGTCTGTCACTGTATAACACTGGGGTACAGTACTGGTGGGTACAGGTCTGTCACTGTACAGCACTGGGGTACAGTACTGGTGGGTACAGGTCTGTCACTGTATAACACTGGGGTACAGTACTGGTAGGTACAGGTCTGTCTCTGTATAACACTGGGGTACAGTACTGGCGGGTACAGGTCTGTCTCTGTATAACACTGGGGTACAGTACTGGCGGGTACAGGTCTGTCACTGTATAACACTGGGGTACAGTACTGGTGGGTACAGGTCTGTCTCTGTATAACACTGGGGTACAGTACTGGCGGGTACAGGTCTGTCACTGTATAACACTGGGGTACAGTACTGGTGGGTACAGGTCTGTCACTGTATAACACTGGGGTACAGTACTGGTAGGTACAGGTCTGTCTCTGTATAACACTGGGGTACAGTACTGGCGGGTACAGGTCTGTCTCTGTATAACACTGGGGTACAGTACTGGCGGGTACAGGTCTGTCTCTGTATAACACTGGGGTACAGTACTGGCGGGTACAGGTCTGTCACTGTATAACACTGGGGTACAGTACTGGCGGGTACAGGTCTGTCACTGTATAACACTGGGGTACAGTACTGTTGGGTACAGGTCTGTCACTGTATAACACTGGGGTACAGTACTGGTGGGTACAGGTCTGTCACTGTATAACACTGGGGTACAGTACTGTTGGGTACAGGTCTGTCACTGTATAACACTGGGGTACAGTACTGGTGGGTACAGGTCTGTCACTGTGTAACAGAGAGAGAGAGAGAGAGAGAGACAGAGAGAGAGACAGAGAGACAGAGACAGAGAGACAGAGAGAGAGAGACAGAGAGAGAGAGACAGAGAGAGAGAGACAGAGAGAGAGAGACAGAGAGAGAGAGACAGAGAGAGAGAGACAGAGAGAGAGAGACAGAGAGAGAGAGACAGAGAGAGAGAGAGACAGAGAGAGAGAGACAGAGAGAGAGAGAGCAGAGAGAGAGAGACAGAGAGAGAGAGAGAGAGAGAGAGACAGAGAGAGACAGAGAGAGACAGAGGAGAGACAGAGAGAGACAGAGAGAGAGACAGAGAGAGAGAGAGAGAGAGAGACAGAGAGAGAGACAGAGAGAGACAGAGAGAGACAGAGAGAGACAGAGAGAGACAGAGAGAGACAGAGAGAGACAGAGAGAGAGAGACAGACAGAGACAGAGAGAGACAGAGAGAGACCTTATTAAATCAATGTATCTGAAAAACAAATGCGGGGTCAAAATTGGAGACAAACGCACCGATTTCTTCACCCAGAGAAGAGGCGTCCGGCAGGGCTGCAATTTGAGCCCAACCCTGTTCAACATATACATAAATGAATTAGCAGACATGCTGGAGCAAAGCGAGTCACCAGGTCTCCGTCTCCTGGATGGAGAAGTGAAATCCCTGTTCTATGCGGACGACCTGGTTCTGCTGTCTCCCACAGAACAGGGATTACAGCAACAACTAGACCTACTCGACAAATACTGCCAAAATTGGGCTCTAACAGTAAATCGAAAGAAAACCAACATCATGATTTTTCAAAAAAGGCCCAGATGTCAGGAAAACAAATACCAGTTTACCCTCAGTGATACCACTATAGGACACACTATGAGCTACACCTACCTTGGTCTAACTATTACAGCATCAGGGAGCTTCAGCATAGCAGTGAATGCACTAAAAGAAAAAGCCCGAAGAGCCCTATATGCAATAAAAAGAAAATTCTACAACACCCAAATCCCAATCAAAATCTGGCTCAAAATATTTGACAGCATAATCCTGCCCATTGCACTGTACGGTAGTGAAGTATGGGGCCCGCTAAATCACCAAAGCTACACTAAATGGGAAAAACACACAATAGAAGCCCTACATGCAGAATTCTGCCGAAGCATCCTTCGCTCCCAAAGAAAAACGCCAACAAATGCATGCAGAGCCGAACTAGGCAGATACCCACTGATAATAAACTTCCAAAAACGAGCACTAAACTTCCTAAATCACCTCAAATCTAGCTCCCCAGACACCCTTCATTTCAAAGCCTTTCAGACCCAAGAGCTAAACCCAGAAAAGAGTCCCGAGTCAGCTGCTACTGAAACTAAGTACTCAGCCGGACCCTGACCAGCCCCAGACCAACACAGCCGTCCAAACACCAATCCGAGTGAACCAAATCATTAAACAATGCAAAGAAACCTACCTGGAACATTGGAACAAAATAACCGAAAGCCAAAGCAGATTAGAATGTTACCGGGCCCTAAAAAGAGAATATAAACTGGCAGACTACCTCACGACCATCAGAGACACAAAACAGAGACAGACCCTCACCAGGTACAGACTAAGCGACCACCAACTGGAAATTGAAAAAGGCAGATACAAGAAATCCTGGCAGCCTAGAGAGAATAGAATATGCGATCAATGTCTGGCCGGCGAGGTTGAAACAGAAATGCATTTCCTCCTAAAATGCGAAAAATTCAACACATCAAGAAACATATTATTCAACAAGCTAAGCCAAACAACCCCAGATTTCAAGGAATTGGATGACCTGTCAAAATTGAGATTAGTCCTAGGAGAAGGAGACAGACCATACCTTGGGGCCAAATATGTAACAACATGTCACAACCTGAGGACTGTTTAAAATTAAGACTGTTTAAAATTAATATTGAACGTACCAAATGAAGTACAAAGACTGTTTAAAATTAATATTGTTTAAAAGTAATATTGTATGTACCCAACAAATGTCAAATCGATTGACACCTACAGAATGTTGGAAAACTGTACCTTTTTGCTATGTAAGCTTTGGCAATATGGTTCTCTGTAAACTTTCATGCCAATAAAGCATTTGAATTGGAATTGGAATTGGAGAGAGAGACGGAGAGAGACAGAGAGAGACAGAGAGAGACAGAGAGAGACAGAGAGAGACAGAGAGAGAGAGAGAGAGAGAGAGAGAGAGCGAGAGAGAGAGAGAGAGAGAGAGAGCTGAGAGAGAGAGAGAGAGAGAGAGAGTACAGACCCTGAATTCCTAAAAGCTATAAAAGACATTGATATAATTGTGTTAACAGAAACATGGTGCCAAAAGGACATGCCGACCCACTGTCCTCCAATGTACCATGAAATCATTGTGCCCTCAGTAAAGAACACTGAGACACGCAAGGGCAGAACCTCCGGGGGAATCCTGGTGTGGTATAAAGGAGAACTGAACAAACACACCTCACCGATAAAACAGGGAAAATCACACGTATGGCTAAAATTAGATAAAAATATAGGAATAGCAAAAAACGATGTTTACTTATGTGCGATCTACATACCTCCAATAGAATCGCCATATTTTGAAGAGGAGTTATTTGATACTCTCCACATGGAAATCAGCCATTTCCAGGCCCAAGGAAAGGTGCTACTATGTGGGGACCTAAATGCAAGGACCGGATGTGAACCTGACTTCATAGACCCACAGGGCAACAACCATGTGTTTGGCCAGACCCCTCTATATGTCACACTAGCCATCGCAAATCGGAACAACCTCGATTGTGAAATAAATAAAAGCGGTAGGGAGGTAGTGCAACTCTGACGAGCCTTAGGCCTGTACATAGTTAACGGTAGGTTCAGAGGGGACTCCTTAGGGAGACTCATATATTCCTCAACTCTTGGGTCTAGTGTGGTGGATTATACAATCACTGACCTGGACCCCTGTGATATCAACCCATTCACTGTCAGGCAGCAATCCCCCCTCTCAGACCATAACCAAATAAATGTGTACCTTAAACTTTCTGCCCAAACTACAGACACAAAAAAGGAACCCAGTAAGCTCCATAAAATAAACCAGACATACAGATGGGCACCAGACAGTGGAGATAAATTCATCACAGCACTAAATTCACCTGATCTCACAAGTAAAATATCAAAATTTAAAGAAAATCTATATGAGATCACCAGAGATGGTGTAAACATGGCCATAGAGGATATAAATATGATCTTCCATGAGGCAGCTGTAAAAGCCGACCTTGTGAAACAGAAGAGGAAACGTTACAAACGACACAAGAAAAATGAGAAATGGTTTGACCACGAATGCAAAAATGCCAGAAAAGACCTGAGAAAAATATCAAACCAAAAACATCGCCAACCAAACAATCCAGACCTACGTACTAGATACAATGAGACCCTCAAAAGATATAAACACACCATTAGGAACAAAACACAAAATTATACCCACAAAATACTCGAAGAAATTGAAAACTCCATTAATCCAAATCAATTCTGGGAAATGTGGAATAACCTGAGTACAACACAATTGCAAGCATTACCAATCCAAGATGGCGACATCTGGAGAACACATTTTGAAAACCTCTACAAAGGCATCCCAATAAACGAAACAAACCCAAGTCAACATCATGTCACAGAAAAACTCCACACATTAGAAGCAACAATTAAAGACAACCAAAACCCTCTAGACTCCCCAATCACATGGAAAGAACTGGCCACAAAAACAAAATCTCTCCACCTAAAGAAAGCCTGTGGTCCAGACAACATCAAAAATGAAATGCTCAAGTTCAGCAACATGGAGATGCAGGGTGCTGTACTCAAGTTATTCAACATCATATTACGTTCAGGCTGTTTTCCCGATATCTGGTGCCAAGGACTCATCTCTCCCATATATAAAAGTGGAAACAAATCAGACCCAAATAACTACCGCGGCATCTGTGTCAACAGTTGTCTAGGGAAGTTATTCTGCAGTGTTCTAAATAGATTACTGGATTTTCTTAACAAACATAAGATCCTTAGAAAAAATCAAATAGGCTTCCTTCCAAAACACCGCACCACCGACCATATCTATACCCTTCACACTCTCATTGAAAAGCATGTACACCAAACAAAAAATGGGAAAATATTCGCTTGTTTCATTGACTTCAAGAAAGCCTTTGACTCTATCGGGCACGAAGGGCTCTATTACAAACTTCTTCAGTGTGGAATAGGGGGCAAAGTCTATGACCTTATTAAATCGATGTATCTGAAAAATAAATGCGGTGTCAAAATTGGAGACAAACGCACCTGTTTCTTCACCCAGAGAAGAGGCGTCCGGCAGGGCTGCAATTTGAGCACGACCCTGTTCAACATATACATAAATGAACTAGCAGACATGCTGGAGCAAAGCGAGTCACCGGGTCTATGTCTCCTGGATGGAGAAGTGAAATCCCTGTTCTATGCGGACGACCTGGTTCTGCTGTCTCCCACAGAACAGGGATTACAGCAACAACTAGACCTACTCGACAAATAC
>NC_140995.1:249485324-249560324 GCF_052327205.1 Somniosus microcephalus | reverse complement strand
GTGGGTGAAATCCAGCCCCTCACACTCACTGAGCCCCCCCCACAGGTCAGGAATACACAGAGAACAGATGGCACAGTCCATGGGATCATTAATTAAACATCAGTCAATCGATGCTTTTCCCACAGCCCAGAGCTCCCCATTTGCAGCCTGGTTTCAACCCTTTGTCCTTGAATGGAGATGAAAGGCAGGGAGGTGCCGGAGCCGGGTCCAGGGCCACACGAACCCCACACATGAGGGGATCGATAAGCAGCACCCACCCCCAACTACAAATCTGCATCCTTGCATTCACAAGCTGCAGTTAGAGAGAGATGTTCAGTCACTGGAGAGCACGCTACACATGCACTATACACACGCATCACTGCAGAAAAGCTGCAGCCCCTGGAGACAGAGCAGGTAATTCTCACCACTGAACAGGACACATCTAACAAACACAGCGGCACCATTTTCCAGGGCAGGGAGAGATGAACAGAGAGCCAGATGGGCAGACAGATGCGCAAAAATGAACGCGCATGAATTGGAGGTATCGCTGACACTCGGGGGGTGGTAACTGGTTAGGAGACGGAGAGTGGGGAGAAGGGATAGGCACTCGGATCGGCAGGAGGGGACGAGTGGTGCCCCCAGGGGTCTGTACTGGGCCCTCAGCTTCTCACTATATATTTATATAAATGACTTGGACGAAGGAATCGAGAGCCGTACATGCAAGTTTGCTGACGACACCAGGTTGGGAGCCACAGTAAATAGTGTGGATGGGAGCAGCAAGTTGCGAAGGGACATTACTCGATTCAGTGAGTGGGTCAAACTGTGGCAGATGGAGTTCAATGTGGGGAGAGTGTGAGTTCACCCACTGTGGACCCAAGAATGGTCGATCAGAGTGCTTTCTAAATGGTGAGAAGCTGGGAACGGTGGCGGTGCAGAGAGGTTTCAGGGAAATCACTAAAAACCAGTGGACAGCAACGTTCCCTTTAACCCACCCGGCCGGCGCCCTGGGGAACCCGCCCGGCCCGGCGCCCTGGGGAACCCGCCCGGCCCGGCGCCCTGGGGAACCCGGCCCGGCGCCCTGGGGAACCCGCCCGGCCCGGCGCCCTGGGGAACCCGCCCGGCCCGGCGCCCTGGGGAACCCGGCCCGGCGCCCTGGGGAACCCGGCCCGGCCCGGCGCCCTGGGGAACCCGCCCGGCCCGGCGCCCTGGGGAACCCGCCCGGCCCGGCGCCCTGGGGAACCTGGCCCGGCACCCTGGGGAACCCACCCGGCCCGGCGCCCTGGGGAACCCGCCCGGCCCGGCGCCCTGGGGAACCCGCCCGGCCCGGCGCCCTGGGGAACCCGCCCGGCCCGGCGCCCTGGGGAACCCGCCCGGCCCGGCGCCCTGGGGAACCCGCCCGGCCCGGCGCCCTGGGGAACCCGCCCCGGCCCGGCGCCCTGGGGAACCCGCCCGGCCCGGCACCCTGGGGAACCCACCCGGCCCGGCCTGGTGCCTGCCTGGGCTCCGGCCCGCCGGCTCACCCGCTTTTAAATACTAAAACCATGCAAGTGTGGACTTTAAATGGGGCCGCGCAGCCCAAAAAACAGAATAATAGGCAACACTGGTGGACAGTACAGAAAGTAAGGCGGCCAAGGGAACATTGGTCTTTGTCTCGAGGGCTGGAATACGAAGGGCTGAAAGTTCTGTTACAGCTGTACTGAGCTCTGGTCAGACCCCACCTGGACACTGGGCCCCGCACCTCAAATGCGGTTTTTGCATTTAAAAGCCAGTGAGCCGCTGGGCCGGAGCGCCATATTGCCGCGCCAGAGTGCCTCGCCGGAGCTCCAGAGTGCCGCGCCGGAGCGCCAGAGTGCCTCGCCGGAGCGCCAGGCTGGAGCTCCAGAGTGCCGCGCCGGAGCGCCAGAGTGCCGTGCTGGAGCGCCGGAGTGCCTCGCCGGAGCTCCAGAGTGCCTCGCCGGAGCGCCAGGCCGGAGCGCCGGAGTGCCGCGCCAGAGTGCTGCATGGCTGTGCAGCTTAAAGGGAACATTGGCCTGGGAGGGGGAGCAGCGCAGACTCACCAGAATGATACCGGGGCTGAGAGGGTTAAATTACGAAGACAGGTTGCACAGACTGGACTTGTATTCCCTGGAGTTTAGAAGGTTGAGGGGTGATCTAATCGAGGTTTCAAAATAATGAAGGGATTTGATAGGGTAGTTGGGAGAAACTATTTGCTCTGGTCGGAGAGTCCAGAACAAGGGGGCACAATCTTAAAATCAGAGCCAGGCCGTTCAGGGGTGATGTCAGGAAGCACTTCTTCACACAAAGGGCAGTGGAAATCTGGAACTCTCCCCCAAAAGGCTGTGGATTGAATCATAGAACGGTTACAGCACAGAAGGAGGCCATTCAGCCCATGCCGGCTCTCTGCAAGAGCACTTCAGCTAGTCCCACTCCCCCGTCCTTTCCCCAGAGCCCTGCAATTTCTTTCCTTCCGGTACTTATCCAATTCCCTTTTGAAAGCTGTGATTGAATCTGCCTCCACCACCCTTTCAGGCAGTGCATTCCAGATCCTCACCACTCGCTGCGTAAATATGTTTTTCCTCATGTCGCCTTTGGTTCTTCTGCCAATCACCTTAAATCTGTGTCCTCTGGTTCTCGACCCTTCCGCCAATGGGAACAGTTTCTCTCTCTCTACTCTGTCCAGACCCCTCATGATTTTGAACACCTCTATCAAATCTCCTCTCAATCTTCTCTGCTCCAAGGAGAACAACCCCAGCTTCTCCAGTCTATCCACGTAACTGAAGTCCCTCATCCCTGGAATAATTCTTGTAAATTTCCTCTGCACCCTCTCTAAGGCCTTCACATCCTTCCTAAAGTGCGGTGCCCAGAATTGGACACAATACTCCAGTTGAGGTCGAACCAGTGTTTTATACAGGTTCATCATAACTTCCTTGCTTTTGTACTCTCTGCCTCTATTTATGAAGCCCAGGATCCCGTAGCTTTTTTAACCGCTGTCTCAACCTGTCCTGCCACCTTCAACGATTTCTGCACATATACCCCCAGGTCTCTCTGTTCATCCACCCCCTTTAGGATTGTACCCTTTAGTTTATATTGCCTCTCCTCGTTCTTCCTACCAAAATGTATCACTTCACACTTTTCTGCGTTAAATTTCATCTGCCACGTGTCCGCCCATTCCACCAGCCTGGCTATGTCCTCTCATTGAATGGCGGAGTAGACTCGAGGGGCTGAATGGCCTCCCCTTTTTAAAATAAATTCTAATCACAACACAAAATGGAGGAAGAACTCCATCAGGAAATTAAAAAATTCAGTCCAGGAACGGAAAAAGCTCCCAGGGATAGGAAAGGAATTTCAAGCGAGTGGAATTTTCTGTACAGACTCTGTACATTAGAGAAAGGAATCCCCGAGGACAAGGAACACAAGCTGAATGACAATAAAGGCTCAGCACTTCAGTAAGAGGGGCAAGAGGCAGGTTTTAAATCACTGCACAATGCTGCAAATATAGGAATCAAAATGTTTTTAATAAATGGTCGGTGTAACAGCAAAGAACATCACCTAAGCACCGAACTTGACTATCCAGAGACACACACACAGACCGAGAGAGAGAGAGACACAGACCGAGAGAGACACAGAGAGAGAGAGAGACACACATAGTGAGAGAGACAGCGTGAGAGAGAGACACACAGACCGAGAGGGACACAGAGAGAGACACACAGAGACCCACCTTCTCTCACTGCCTCATGGTGGCACCGTATTCTGCCCTGATTTAATCCCTGTTCAGCGCAGCACACAGAGTGCAGTGATGGTGCAAGTGCCGAGCCTCCGGTACAGGGTGCTTTGTGCTGAGCTGGATCCTGCTCAAGGCTCTCTCTGCTCTGTGACCTTCTACAACGTGGGAGGTGCTATTGTACAGGAGAGGGGTGGGCCCAGGACTAGCTCACTCAGCACTCCACATCACAGTCCCTGCCCCCTCAACACTGCAGACAGACTCTTAGCCGTCTGGGTGGGGGGGGGTGGGGGCGCGGTGTCTGTCTGTGGGGGGATTGGACAGTGAAAAGCTCCACTAATCACTATCCACACATGGACTGAACCTGTCTGCTACCGTACCATCCAACGAGAGAGAGAGACAGACAGAGAGAAAAATATCTTAATATAAAGCTGGATCAGTAACAGTGACCAGGAAGCTGTCAGATTGTTATAAAAACCCATCTGGTTCACGAATGTCCTTTAGGGAAGGAAACCTGCCGTCCTGACCCGGTCTGGGCCTACATGTGACTCCAGTCCCACACCACTGCGGTTGACTCTTAAACTGCCCTCTGACCCCATCAGTAATGTAAAACCACGACAAAGAATACCAAGACCTTCACTGCACGGAGTGGAGTGGTTCAAGACCCACCACCTTCACAGGGAAATAGGGACTATCTGTTTTAGTGAGGCTGCTTGAGGGATAAATATTGGCCACGACACCAGGGAGAACTCCCCCGCTCTTCTTCCAATCGTGGCCGTGGGATCTTTCATGTCCACTTGAGAGGACAGATGCGACCTTGGTTTAACGTCTCATTTGAAAGAGGGTAAGTACGGGGAGGGAGTGGACTTGCATAGAATTACGTCGAGTCTACCGCACAGATAAAAGGTCATTCGGCCCATCTGGTCCATGCTAGTGTTTAATGGTGTGCGGTAGCACCGTGGTTATGTTACTGGACTAGTGATCCAGAGGCCTGGACTAATGATCCGGAGACGCGAGTTCAAATCCCACCATGGCAGCTGGGGAATTTAAATTCAGTTAATTAAATAAATCTGGAATAATTACTAGTATCAGTGATGGTGACCATGAAACTATCGGATTGTCGTTAAAACCCATCTGGTTCACTAATGTCCTTTAGGGAAGGAAATCTGCCGCCCTTACCCGGTCTGGCCGGTATGTGACTCCAGACCCACAGCAGTGTGGTTGACTCTTAATTGCCCTCTGAAATGGCCCAGCGAGACACTCGGTTGTATCAAACCGCTACGACAAACCAATAAGAATAAAATAGGACGGACCACCTGGCATAGACACTGTGGGAGTACCTTCACCACACGGACTGCAGCGGTTCAAGAAGGCAGCTCACCACCACCTTCTTGAGGGAAATTAGAGTGGGCAATAAACGCCGGCCTTGCCAGCGACGCCCTCATCCCATGAATTTAAAAAAATTATGTACCACACGAGCCTCTTCCCACCTGGCTTCATCTCATCATATCAACAGATTCCTTTCTCCCTCACGTGTTTCTGTAGCTTCCCTTAAACAAAAGACTATCACCTTTCACGATCACCGGACAGCCCAAAGCGCTTCACAGCCAATGAAGTACTTTTGGAGTGTAGTCACTGTTGTAATGTGGGAAATGCCAGCAGCCAATTTGCGCACAGCAAGCTCCCACAAACAGCAATGTGAGAATGACTGGATAATCTGTTTTAGTGATGTTGATTGAGGGATAAATATTGGCCTCAGGACACCGGGGATAACTCCCCTGCTCTTCTTCGAAATAGTGCCTGGGGATCTTTGACATCATCCTGAGGGGGCAGACAGGATCTCAGTTTAACGTCTCATCTGAAAGACAGCACCTGCAACAGTGCAGCATTCCCTCAGCACTGCCCCTCCGACAGTGCAGCGCTCCCTCAGTACTGCCTCTCCGACAGTGCAGCGCTCCCTCAGTACTGCCCCTCCGACAGTGCAGCGCTCCCTCAGTACTGACCCTCCGACAGTGCGGCGCTCTCTCAGTACTGACCCTCCGACAGTGCGGCGCTCCCTCAGTACTGCCCCTCCGACAGTGCGGCACTCCCTCAGCACTGCACTGGAGTGTCAGCCTAGATTTTTGTGCTCAAGTCTCTGGAGTGGGACTTGAACCCACAACCTCTGACTCGGAGGAGAGAGCGCTGGCCACTGAGCCATGGCTGCATCTAGTCGCCTCCATGTTCTACATGGAGTTCCACATTCTCACCACTCTCAGGATAAAGAAGTTTCTCCTGAATTCCTTATTGCCCTGAGGGTGGTGCTGGATCACTGTGCTGATTTGATGGCTCACTAGGCCACGAGAGAGAGAGCGAGCAAGCGAGGATTAAGGGCCACCGATATAGTGTGGGACTGGGGCATGTGTAGGTCTCACTCAAAGGGGGAGGGTGTCCATTTGTCTGATGCACCCACTGGTAATAAGTGTGGATGGTCTATATGGTGGCGACTGTGCGCTACTGACAGACACCAACAGTAAACAGATAATTAACCAGCAGAGTGACAGTAATACGCAGAAAATAACATCCTCCTCAGGAATACTGAAAATAGCAGCCACCGTATTCTGTGCTAAAACTCAATGCTACACAGAACCTGAAATAAGGCTTCTGAATGGAACTTTACAATGGGTGGGAAGAGGATTGCTTTACTCAGCTTCCCTCTCTCCCTCCATCTCTCCTTCACTCCCTCCCTGCTCTCTCACCATGTCTCTCCTTCCCTCCCTCCCTCCCTCTCTCCTTCCCTCCCTCCCCTCCATCTCTCCTTCACTCCCTCCCCGCTCTCTCACCATGTCTCTCCTTCCCTCCCTCCCCACCGTCTCTCCTTCACTCCCTCCCTGCTCTCTCCACATGTCTCTCCTTCCCTCCATCTCTCCCCCTATGTCTCTCCTTCCCTCCCTCCCACCCCGCCATCTCTCCTGCCCTCCCTCCCTCCTTGCTCTCTCCTTCCTTCCCTCCCTCCCCTCCGTCTCTATCTGCCTTTTGGATGAGACGTTAAACCGAGGCCCCGTCTGCCCTCGGGTGGGTGTTAAAGATCCCACTGCGCTATTGGAAGAAGAGCAGGAGAGTTATCCCCGGTGCCCTGGCCAATATTTATTTCTCAAACAAAACAGATTATCTGGTCATTGTTACATTGCTGTTTGTGGGAGCTGCTGTGTGCAAATTGGCTGCCGCGTTTCCTACAACAGTGACTACAATCCAAAACTACATCAATGCGCTGGGGGACGCCCTGAGAAACCGGACATCGATCCTGACACAGTATTTACAGCACAGAAACAGGCCATTCGGCCCAACTGGTCCGTGCCGGTGTTTCTGCTCCGCACCAGCCTCCTCTCACCCCATCAACATATCCTTCTATTCGTTTCTCCCTCATATGTTTATCCAGCTTCCCCTTAAATGCATCCATGTTATTCGCCTCAACCACTCCCTGTGAATCATAGAATGGTTACAGCAGAGAAGGAGGCCATTCGGCCCCGTCGAGCCCGTGCCGGCTCTCTGCAAGAGCACCTCAGCTAGTCCCACTCCCCCGCCCTTTCCCCGGAGCCCTGCAAAAAATTTTCTTTCAGATACTTATCCAACTCCCTTTTGAAAGCCGTGATTGAATCTGCCTCCACCACCCTCTCAGGCAGTGCATTCCAGATCCTAACCACTCGCTGTGAAAATAAGTTTTTCCTCCTGTCGCCTTTGGTTCTTTTGCCAATCACCTTAAATCTGTGTCCTCTGGTTCTCGACCCTTCCGCCAATGGGAACAGTTTCTCTCTCTCTACTCTGTCCAGACCCCTCATGATTTTGAACACCTCTATCAAATCTCCTCTCAACCTTCTCTGCTCCAAGGAAAACAACCCCAGCTTCTCCAGTCTATCCACGTAACTGAAGTCCCTCATTCCTGGAATCATTCTCGTAAATCTTTTCTGCACCCTCGCTAAGGCCTTCACATCCTTCCTAACGTGCGGTGCCCAGAATTGGACACAATACTCCAGTTGAGGTCGAACCAGTGTTTTATAAAGGTTCATCATAACTTCCTTGCTTTTGGACTCTCTGCCTCTATTTATGAAGCCCAGGATCCCGTAAGCTTTTTTAACCGCTTTCTCAACCTGCCCTGCCACCTTCAGTGATTTGTGCACATATACCCCCAGGTCTCTCTGTTCATACACCCCCTTTAGAATTGTACCCTTTAGTTTATATTGCCTCTCCTCATTCTTCCTACCAAAATGTATCACTTCACACTTTTCTGTGTTAAATTTCATCTGCCACGTGTCCGCCCATTCCACCAGCCTGTCTGTCCTCTTGAAGTCTATCACTCTCCTCACTGTTCACTATACTTCCTAGTTTTGTGTCATTTGCAGATTTTGAAATTGTGCCCTGTACACCCAAGTCCAAGTCATTAATATATAGCGAGTTCCACATTCTCGCCACTCTCTGGGTAAAGACATTTCTCCTGAATTCCCTATTGGATTTAATAGTGACTATCTCATATTGATGGCCCCTGGTTCTGGTCTCCCCCGCAAGTGGAAACACTCTCTCTGTGTCTATTCTATCAAACCCTTTCATTATCTTCAAAGACCTTAATCAGGTCACGCCTCACAAGGTCACTCCTTTCAGTACATGCTCCGTCAGAGTAAGGAGGGCGAGTCCAGCAGCAGTGAAAGGGTTAAATTCCATTCCACACATGGCCGTCACTGCTTCCCACTCTCTGGATTGCTCAACCATCCCAGTTTAATTGCTAGTGGCAGCAGGTTTCCTGACACAAGGCAGCACCACACCCACTGCTACTGTGGCAAGGGCAGCAGCTCACAGCTCACTCACACACCCTGCCTGTGGGGGAAGAGAAAGATAACTGGTCCAGCACCTCTCCGAGACTGGGAGTGAGGAACTGGCTGAGCTCCTAATAGTGCTGTCATCTACACTGACCGGGAGAGACAGACAGAGAGACAGAGACACAGAGAGGGAGAATTTTGTAAACACAGTGACAGCTGGGACACTCTCGGAGAGATGAAGCAATGAGAGAATAAAACACCGAGATCCTGAGGAAGGGGCGGTGCTGGGAGAACAAAGAGAAGCAATCATTTCACCGACACAATAAGACAGGCACTGCGACCGAAAAACACCCCCTATAAACACCCCCCACCCCGGATACACCTCCCCCCGCCCCCCCACCCCCGGACACTCCCTCCCCGCCCCGGACACCCCCACCCCCCGGACACTCTCCCGGACACCTCCCCAGTCCCACCCCGGACACTCAATTCAATTCAAATCGCTTTATTGGCATGACAAGGTACATCTTATGTTGCCAAAGCATCGAAAAAACATTTATGGTTGAACACATAAACGCAGATCTAGCCATACAGTGTATAAACAGATATATCCCTGAGTGTATAAATATACATTCATATAATTTGTATATACTCTATTCTTAGATTTAATGGTTGTCCCTCTGTTTATGGCAAGCTGTAACATAGTTTGCCGCTAAGGTTACACAATTTCTCTCTTCCCCTAGTACATAGATACATAGATACATAGAAGATAGGAGCAGGAGTAGGCCATTCGGCCCTTCGTGCCTGCTCCGCCATTTAATGAGATCATGGCTGATCCTTTAATTCAGTATCCCGTCCCCGCCTTCTCTCCGTAACCCTTAACCCCTTTTGCCCGTAGAAATATATCTAATTCCCTCTTAAATATATTTAATGAGCTGGCGTACACTGCCCTCTGTGGCAATGAGTTCCACAGGTTCACCACTCTCTGAGTGAAGAAATTCCCCCTCATCTCTGTCCTAAATGGTTTAGCCCTTATCCTTAAATTATGTCCTCTAGTTCTGTTTTCACCCGCCAAGGGAAACATTCCTTCTGCATCCAGTCTGTCTAGACCTGTCAGAATTTTATACACTTCTATGAGGTCCCCTCTCAATCTTCTAAACTCCAGTGTGTACATCCCTAAACTACATAGTCTCTCCTCATAGGTCATTCCCGCCATTCCTGGTATCAGCCTGGTGAATCGCCGCTGCACCCCCTCCATGGCAAGAACATCCTTCCTCAGATGAGGCGACCAAAACTGTACACAGTACTCGAGGTGTGGTCTCACCAGTGCCCTGTACAGCTGCAGCAAGGTATCCCTGTTCCTGTATTCTAACCCTTTTGCTATGAAGGCCAGCATACCGTTTGCCTTCTTGACCGCCTGTTGCACCTGCATGCTCGCCTTCAGTGACTGGTGTACAAGAACACCCAGGTCTCTCTGTACTTCCCCCTCTCCCAATCTATTGCCATTTAAATAATAATTTGCCCTCCGTTCCTGCACCCAAGGTGGATAACTTCGCACTTGTCCACATTATAGTGCATCTGCCATTTATCCGCCCAATCGCCCAGTCTGTCCAAATCGCTCTGGAGCTTCCTGGTCCTCTTCCTCTGAGCCCACCCCACCTCCTAGTTTAGTGTCGTCTGCAAATTTGGAAATGCTGCATCCGACTCCCTGATCCAGGTCATTAATGTAAATTGTGAACAGCTGGGGGCCCAGGACAGATCCCTGTGGTACCCCACTTGTTACTGCCTGCCATTCAGAAAATGAGCCGTTTATTCCAACTCTCTGTTTTCTATCTGACAGCCAGTTCCCTATCCACGCCAAAACTTCCCCTTTATCCCATGAGCCTCAATTTTCCATGCTAATCTTTTATGTGGGACCTTATCGAAGGCCTTTTGGAAGTCCAGGTACACCACATCTACTGGCTCTCCCCCATCTATTCTACCAGTTACTCCCTCAAAAAATTCCAATAGATTAGTCAAGCACGATTTACCCTTTGTAAATCCATGTTGACTCTGTCCTATCCTGTCCCCATTTGCTAAGTGCTCCGCTATTTCATCCTTAATGATGGACTCCAGCATTTTGCCCACAACTGATGTAAGGCTTACAGGTCTGTAATTACCTGCTTTTTCCCTACCCCCCCTTTTTGAATAGTAGGTATGGGAGTTTCTGGTCGTCATTCAAATTTTTGAATTCAGGGCATATTTTTGTGAATTTTGGGTAGAAATTCTCCCTTATGCCCTGATAGTTTCCACAAGCTGTGAGGAAGTGCATCTCTGTCTCCACCACTCCCTGACTGCAGTGAGAGCATATCCTGTCCTCTCTTGTCAGCCAGGTTTGTCTGTGTCTGCCTTTTTCGATAGCCAGGTTATGTTCACTAAGTCTCTACATAGTCAAGGTTTTTCTCAGTTTGCTATCTTTTACCGTGGTCAGGTATTCAGCCATGGTGTATTGTCTGTTTAGGGCCAAGTAGCAATTGAGTTTGTTTGGGTTTTTGTTGTTTCTGCCCAATATGACAGATATTTTTCCTTTTGCTTAGTGACAATTGTGTTGGGTCGAATTCTCTGTGCTACGATGTCACTGTCCTGGGGCTGGTTATTGTTAGTAGTGACTTCACTGAGTCCCAGGACTAGTTGACTGAGGGTATTCTTCTTTATGGTCCTCTCCTGGCATTTCAGGGCTTCGTAATGATAGCAGTGGGGGTTGCTCATTTTTAGGTGTTTCCAAAATTTGGTGGCTCTTTTTTGGATAGTAATTAATAGTGGATATTGGCCTAGTTCTGCCCTGCATGCATTGTTTGCGGTTTTCCTTTGAGTCCGGAGGATACTTTTACAGAATTCTGCATGTAGGATCTCAATTGGATGTTTGTCCCATTTTGCAAATTCTTGTTGTGTTTGCGGTCCCCACACCTCACTGCCATAGAGTGCAATTGGTTCAATTACTGATTTTAAAATTTTGAGCCAAATGCCAATTGGGATTTCTATTTGGATTGATTTTTTAATGGCATAGAAAGCCCTTCTTGCTTTCTCTTTCAGTTCATTCACAGCCAGATGAAAATTTCCCGTAGAACTGATTTTTAAGCCCAAGTATGTGTGGTTAGTGGTTTGTTCAATTTTAGTTGTTCCTAGTGTGAAATTTATTCTGGGTCCCTGATGTCTGGATCTTTGCTGGAACACAAGAACTTCGGTTTGTCAGGGCCCAGGTCTGACAGAACGACTCTAGCAGATCCAGGTTCTGCTGTAGACCCTCCTTAGTTGGTGACAGCAGAACCAGGTCATCTGCATAGAGGAGGAATTTAACCTTGGATGCATATAGGGTGAGGCCGGGTGCTGTAGATTGTTCAAGTAGTTTTGCCAATTCATTTATGTAAATATTAAAGAGTGTCGGTGAGATGGGCGAGCCCTGCGTCACACCACGCCCCTGTGGGAAGTATTTTGTTTGTTTGTCTCCAATTTTAACTGCACATTTAATGTTTGTATACACTGATTTAATTACATCATATGTTTTTCCCCCTACACCACTTTCAATAAGTTTCAAGAATAGACCGTCGTGCCAAATGGAATCAAAAGCCTTCTGGAAATCTACAAAGCAGGCAAAGATTTTGCTTTTGTTTTGATGAACATGTTTGTCAATTAAGGTGTGTAGGGTGAAGATATGATCCGATGTTCTATAGTTTGGTAGGAATCCAATTTGGCTTTTACTCAAGACATTGTGCTCCTCAAGGAAGTTTATAAGTCTTCTGTTTATGATACTACAGAACACCTTACCCAGGTTACTGTTCACACAGATGCCTCGATAGTTATTTGGGTCAACTTTGTCTCCACTTTTGTATATGGGCGTTATGAGTCCTTTGTTCCAGATATCAGGGAAGTAACCGACACTCAGAACCAAGTTGAAGAGTTTTAGGATAGCCAATTTCATTTTATCGTCCGTGTGTTTAATCATTTCGCTTAGGATGCCGTCTGCACCGCAAGCTTTTCCTGGTCGCAGGTCGAGTTTTTCAAATAGCTCTTTTTCAGTTATTAGGGGGTCTAGCGGGTTTTGGTTATCTTTTATGGCCAGTTCGAGCTTTTCCAGTTTTTTGCATATTTGATATTGCTCTGGGCTTAGTGTGTTTTTCTGGTATAATTTTTCAATATGGTTTTCCCATGTGTCTCCGTTTTGAATGGCCAATTCGTCATGTTGTTTTTTGTGTAATGTATTCCAGTTGTCCTAGAAACAATTGGAATCAATGGATTCCTCAATGGAGCTGAGTGTATTCTTAATATACTGCTCTTTCTTGGGCTGCCCCCGGACACCCCCCCCCCCGTCCCACCCCCGGACACCCCCCCGTCCCACCCCCCACCCCCCCGTCCCACCCCATATACCCCCCCACCCCGTATACCTCCCCCACCTCATACCTCCCCACCCCCGGACACCCCGGACACCCCCCCACCCCCGTATACCTCCCCGCCCCCGGACACCCAATTCAATTCAATTCAATTCGCTTTATTGGCATGACAAGTTACATCTTATGTTGCCAAAGCATCAGAAAACATTCAAGTTTGTTCACAAAAATACAGATCTATCCATACAGTATATAAACAGATATATCCCTGAGGGTATAAATATACTTTCATATAATTTATATATACTCTTTTCTTATCTTTAGTGGTTGTCCCTCTGTTTATGGCAAGCTGTAACATAGTGTGCCGCTAGTGTTACGCAATTTCTCTCTTCCCCTAGTAGGTATGGGAGTTTTTGGTCGTCGTTCAAATTTCTGAATTCCGGGCATATTTTTGTGAATTTTGGGTAGAAATTCTCCCTTATGCCCTGATATTTTCTACAAGCTGTGAGGAGGTGCATCTCTGTCTCCACCACTCCCTGACTGCAGCGAGAGCATATCCTGTCCTCTCTTGGTAGCCGGGTCTGCCTGTGTCTACCTTTTTCGATCGCCAGGCTAGGTTCACTAAGTCTGTACATTGTCAAGGTTTTTCTCAGTTTGCTATCTTTTACCAAGGTCAGGTAATCAGCTATGTTGTATTGTCTGTTTAGGGCCAAGTAGCAATTGAGTTTGCTTTGGGTTTTTGTTGTTTCTGCCCAGTATGACAGATATTTTTCCTTTTGCTTAGCGACGATTGTGTTGGGTCGAATTCTTTGTATTACGCTGTCACTGTCCTGGGGCTGGTTATTGTTAGTAGTGTTAGTAGTTACTTCACTGAGTCCCAGGACTAGTTGACTGAGGGTATTCTTCTTTATGGTCCTCTCTTGGCATTTTAGGGCTTCGTAATGATAGCATTGGGGGTTGCTCATTTCTAGGTGTTTCCAAAATTTGGTGGCTCTTTTTTGGATAGTGATTATTAATGGATATTGGCCTAGTTCTGCCCTGCATACATCGTTTACGGGTTTCCTTTGAGTCCGGAGGATACTTTTACAGAATTCGGCATGTAGGATCTCAATTGGGCGTTTGTCCCATTTTGCAAATTCTTGTTGTGTTAGCGGTCCCCACACCTCACTGCCATAGAGTGCAATTGGTTCAATTACTGATTTGAAAATTTTGAGCCAAATGCTAATTGGGATTTCTATTTGGATTGATTTTTTAATGGCATAGAAAGCCCTTCTTGCTTTCTCTTTCAGTTCATTCACAGCCAGTTTGAAATTTCCCGTAGAACTGATTTTTAAGCCCAAGTATGTGTAGTTAGTGGTTTGTTCAATTTCGGTTGTTCCTAGTGTGAAATTTATTTTGGGTCCCTGATGTCTGGATCTTTGCTGGAACACAAGGACTTTGGTTTTTTGGGGATTTGTCAGGGCCCAAGTCTGGCAGTACGACTCCAGCAGATCCAGGTTCTGCTGTAGACCCTCCTTAGTTGGTGACAGCAGAACCAGGTCATCTGCATAGAGGAGGAATTTAACTTTGGATTCATATAGGGTGAGGCCAGGTGCTGTAGATTGTTCAAGAAGTTTTGCCAGTTCATTTATGTAAATATTAAAGAGTGTCGGTGAGATTGGCGAGCCCTGCGTCACCCCCCGCCCCTGTGGGAAGTATTTTGTTTGTTTGTCTCCAATTTTAACTGCACATTTGTTGTTTGTATACATTGATTTAATTACATCATATGTTTTCCCTCCTACCCCGCTTTCGATAAGTTTCAGGAATAAACCGTCATGCCAGATGGAGTCGAAAGCCTTCTGGAAATCGACAAAGCATGCGTAGATTTTGCTTTTGTTATGGTGAACGTGTTTGTCAATTAGGGTCTGTAGGGTAAAGATATGATCGGATGTTCTATAGTTTGGCAGGAATCCAATTTGGCTTTTACTCAAGACATTGTGTTCTTCAAGGAAGTTTATAAGTCTTTTGTTTATGATGCTACAGAATACCTTCCCCAGGTTACTGTTTACACAGATGCCTCGATAGTTGTTTGGGTCGATTTTGTCCCCACTTTTGTATATGGGTGTTATGAGTCCTTTGTTCCAGATGTCAGGGAAATAACCGACACTCAGAACCAAGTTGAAGAGTTTTAGGATAGCCAGTTTCAGTTTGTCGTCTGCGTGTTTAATCATCTCGTTTAGTATGCCGTCTGTCCCGCAAGCTTTTCCTGGTCGCAGGTCCTTCAGTTTTTCAAGAAGTTCTTTTTCTGTTATTATGGCGTCTAGCGGGTTTTGGTTATCTTTTATGGCCATTTCAAGCTTTTCCAGTTTTTTGCGTATTTTGTGTTGCTCTGGTCCTAGTGTGTTTTTCTGGTATAATTTTTCAAAGTGGTTTACCCATGTGTCCCCATTTTGAATGGACAAATCGTCGTGTTGTTTTTTGTGTAGTGTTTTCAAGTTGTCCCAGAAACAATTCGACTCAATGGATTCCTCCATGGAGCTGAGTGTATTCTTAATAAATTGCTCTTTTTTGGTCCTGAGTGTGTTTCTGTATTGTGTTAGCGTCGGACAATAAGTAAGGCGTAATTCCTCGTTTTCTGGATGTCTGTGTTTTTGATTTGATAGTTTTCTAAGTTTTTTCCTCATGTTATGGCAATCATGGTCAAACCATTTTTCATAGTTTTTTGTTTTGGGTTTGTTCTTGCGAGCTTTCAAGTTTGCATTTGTTGCCAAATTATCAAAAATATTGTTTAGTTTACTAACTGCCCGGTTTACGCCTTCTTTATTGTGAGTGTATATGTTATCCAGAAAGGTGTCCAAGAGAGCTTGAGTTGATGCATTGCTAATTGTTTTCTGGTATTTTTCCGTGTCATTTTTGGCCCATCTGTACGATTTTTTGGTGTTGTACGGTTTACTGGGTTGTGTTTCTATGTTGTTTGTTTCTGTCTTTTTGAGAAACATAGTAATTTGGCTGTGATCTGACAGTGTTGTTTGTGGTTTGACTGTGAATGCTCTGAAAGAGGATGGGTCCAAGTCTGTAATCATATAGTCTACTGTGCTGCAGCCAAGAGGTGAGCAGTAGGTCGATCTTCCTAGGAGGTCTCCTATGAACCTACCATTGACAATGTACAGACCCAGGTTTCGACAGAGCTGTAGTAGCTGTTTACCGTTGGTATTTGACTGCTTGTCGCAGTTATGCCTGTATGGAATGGAAGGGAAGGGATGTCAAAGTGGTTATTCCCGAATACGTAATTGTTTCCCTGATTATTGGTGAAGTCTGGTTCTTCGCCCGTTCTTGAATTGAGGTCCCCACAGATCAACACGTTCCCCTGGGCCTGGTATTGGATAATTTCCCCCTCCATGTTGGAGAAGGTGTCCTCTTTGTAGTACGGGGAATCGATTGGAGGGATATAAAGTGCGCAAATGTAAACATCTTGGGTGTTTGAGATAATCTCCCTCTCAAGTTTGAGCCACATATGGTTTTCGCCCTTTTTTATAAATTTGATGTAATTCTTAAGTTCTGTTTTAAACCAGATCAGTATGCCTCCGGAGTCCCCCAGAAACCCCCCCCCCCCCAAACCTCCCCTCCCCCGGAGTCCCCCAGAACCCCCCCCCCCAACCCCGCATACCTCCCCCCCCCCCCCCCCCCCCCACCCCGTATACCTCCCCTCCCCCGGACTCTTCCCCCCCCCACCCCCCCCACCCCGTATACCTCCCCTCCCCCGGACACTCCCCCTACCCCGTATACCTCCCCCGGTCACCCTCCCCCGGTCACCCCCCCCACCCCGTATACCTCCCCTCCCCCAGACACCCCCCCCACCCCGTATACCTCCCCTCCCCCAGAACCCCCCCCCAAACCCCGTATACCTCCCCTCCCCTGCCACCGCCCCCCACCCCGTATACCTCCCCTCCCCTGCCACCGCCCCCCACCCCGTATACCTCCCCTCCCCCGGACACCCCCCCACCCCGTATACCTCCCCTCCCCCGGACCCCCCCCCCACCCCGTATCCCTCCCCACCCCTCCCCCGGACACCCCCCCCACCCCGTATCCCTCCCCACCCCCGGACACCCCCCCCACCCCTCCCCTCCCCTCCCCCGGACACCCCCCCCCACCCCCATCCACCCCCGGACAACACCCCCACCCCCCCTCCCCCGGACAACACCCCCACCCCCCCCGGACAACACCCCCACCCCCCCCTCCCCCGGACAACACCCCCACCCCCCCCCTCCCCCGGACAACACCCCCACCCCCCCCTCCCCCGGACAACACCCCCACCCCCCCCCTCCCCCGGACAACACCCCCACCCCCTCCCCCTCCCCCGGACAACACCCCCACCCCCTCCCCCTCCCCCGGACAACACCCCCACCCCCTCCCCCTCCCCCGGACAACACCCCCACCCCCCCCCTCCCCCGGACAACACCCCCACCCCCCCCCTCCCCCGGACAACACCCCCACCCCCCCCCTCCCCCGGACAACACCCCCACCCCCCCCCTCCCCCGGACAACACCCCCACCCCCCCCCTCCCCCGGACAACACCCCCACCCCCCCCCCTCCCCCGGACAACACCCCCACCCCCCCCCTCCCCCGGACAACACCCCCACCCCCCCCCTCCCCCGGACAACACCCCCACCCCCCCCCTCCCCCGGACAACACCCCCACCCCCCCCCTCCCCCGGACAACACCCCCACCCCCCCCCTCCCCCGGACAACACCCCCACCCCCCCCTCCCCCGGACAACACCCCCACCCCCCCCCGGACAACACCCCCACCCCCCCCTCCCCCGGACAACACCCCCACCCCCCCCTCCCCCGGACAACACCCCCACCCCCCCCTCCCCCGGACAACACCCCCACCCCCCCCTCCCCCGGACAACACCCCCCCCCCCTCCCCGGACACCCCCCCCACCCCCCCCTCACACCCCCCCCACCCCCCCCTCCCCCGGACACCCCCCCCACCCCCCCCTCCCCCGGACACCCCCCCCTCCCCCGGACACCCAATTCAATTCAATTCAAATCGCTTTATTGGCATGACAAGTTACATCTTATGTTGCCAAAGCATCGAAAAACATTCATGTTTGTACACAAAAATACAGATCTATCCATACAGTGTATAAACAGATATATCCCTGAGTGTATAAATATACTTTCATATAATTTATATATACTCTTTTCTTATATTTATTGGTTGTCCCTCTGTTTATGGCAAGCTGTAACATAGTGTGCCGCTAGTGTTACACAATTTCTCTCTTCCCCTAGTAGGTATGGGAGTTTTTGGTCGTCATTCAACTTTCTGAATTCCGGGTATATTTTTGTGAATTTTGGGTAGAAATTCTCCCTTATGCCCTGATATTTTCTACAAGCTGTGAGGAAGTGCATCTCTGTCTCCACCACTCCCTGACTGCAGTGAGAGCATATCCTGTCCTCTCTTGGTAGCCGGGTCTGCCTGTGTCTACCTTTTTCGATCGCCAGGCTATGTTCACCAAGTCTGTACATGGTCAAGTTTTTTCTCAGTTTGCTATCCTTTACCATGGTCAGGTAATCAGCCATGTTGTATTGTCTGTTTAGGGCCAAGTAGCAATTGAGTTTGCTTTGGGTTTTTGTTGTTTCTGCCCAATATGACAGATATTTTTCCTTTTGCTTAGCGACGATTGTGTTGGGTCGAATTCTTTGTGTTACGCTGTCACTGTCCTGGGGCTGGTTATTGTTAGTAGTTACTTCACTGAGTCCCAGGACTAGTTGACTGAGGGTACTCTTCTTTATGGTCCTCTCTTGGCATTTCAGGGCTTCGTAATGATAGCATTGGGGGTTGCTCATTTCTAGGTGTTTCCAAAATTTGGTGGCTCTTTTTTGGATAGTGATTATTAATGGATATTGCCCTAGTTCTGCCCTGCATGCCTTGTTTACGGTTTTCCTTTGAGTCCGGAGGATACTTTTACAGAATTCGGCATGTAGGATCTCAATTGGGTGTTTGTCCCATTTTGCAAATTCTTGTTGTGTTAGCGGTCCCCACACCTCACTGCCATAGAGTGCAATTGGTTCAATTACTGATTTGAAAATTTTGAGCCAAATGCTAATTGGGATTTCTATTTGGATTGATTTTTTAATGGCATAGAAAGCCCTTCTTGCTTTCTCTTTCAGTTCATTCACAGCCAGTTTGAAATTTCCCGTAGAACTGATTTTTAAGCCCAAGTATGTGTAGTTAGTGGTTTGTTCAATTTTGGTTGTTCCTAGTGTGAAATTTATTTTGGGTCCCTGATGTCTGGATCTTTGCTGGAACACAAGGACTTTGGTTTTTTGGGGATTTATTGTCAGGGCCCAAGTCTGGCAGTACGACTCCAGCAGATCCAGGTTCTGCTGTAGACCCTCCTTAGTTGGTGACAGCAGAACCAGGTCATCTGCATAGAGGAGGAATTTAACCTTGGATTCATATAGGGTGAGGCCGGGTGCTGTAGATTGTTCAAGTAGTTTTGCCAATTCATTTATGTAAATATTAAAGATGTCGGTGAGATTGGCGAGCCCTGCGTCACCCCCCGCCCCTGTGGGAAGTATTTTGTTTGTTTGTCTCCAATTTTAACTGCACATTTGTTGTTTGTATACATTGATTTAATTACATCATATGTTTTTCCCCCTACCCCGCTTTCGATAAGTTTCAGGAATAAACCGTCGTGCCAGATGGAATCGAAAGCCTTCTGGAAATCTATAAAGCATGCGTAGATTTTGCTTTTGTTTTGATGAACGTGTTTGTCAATTAGGGTCTGTAGGGTGAAGATATGATCTGATGTTCTATAGTTTGGCAGGAATCCAATTTGGCTTTTACTCAAGACATTGTGCTCCTCAAGGAAGATTATAAGTCTTTTGTTTATGATACTACAGAATACCTTCCCCAGGTTACTGTTCACACAGATGCCTCGATAGTTATTTGGGTCAACTTTGTCTCCACTTTTGTATATGGGCGTTATGAGTCCTTTGTTCCAGATATCAGGGAAGTAACCGACACTCAGAACCAAGTTGAAGAGTTTTAGGATAGCCAGTTTCATTTTATCGTCTGTGTGTTTAATCATCTCGCTTAGTATGCCGTCTGCCCCGCAAGCTTTTCCTGGTCGCAGGTCCTTGAGTTTTTCCAAAAGTTCTTTTTCTGTTATTATGGAGTCTAGCGGGTTTTGGTTATCTTTTATGGCCATTGAGCTTTTCCAGTTTTTTGCATATTTGGTGTTGCTCTGGCCTTAGTGTGCTTTTCTGGTATAATTTTTCAAAGTGGTTTTCCCATGTGTCTCCATTTTGAATGGCCAATTCGTCGTGTTGTTTTTTGTGTAATGTATTCCAGTTGTCCCAGAAACAATTGGAATCAATGGATTCCTCAATGGAGCTGAGTGTATTCTTAATATATTGCTCTTTTTTGGTTTCTGTATTGGGTTAGTGTCTGACAATAAGTAAGGCGTAATTCCTCGTTTTCTGGATGTCTGTGTTTTTGGTTTGATATTTTTCTAAGTTTTTTCCTCATGTTATGGCAATCTGGGTCAAACCATTTTTCATAGTTTTTTGTTTTGGGTTTGTTCTTGCGAGCTTTCAAGTTTGACCGTGTTGCCAAATTATCAAAAATATTGTTTAGGTTATTCACTGCCCGGTTTACGCCTTCTTTATACCCCGTATACCCCCCCACCCCGTATACCACCCCTCCCCCGGACACCCCCCCCCCCCCACCCCGGACACCCCCCCCCACCCCGTATACCTCCCCACCCCTCCCCCGGACACCCCCCCCGCCCCGTATACCACCCCGTACACCACCCCTCCCCCGGACACCCCCCCGCCCCGTATACCACCCCGTACACCACCCCTCCCCCCGGACACCCCCCCCGCCCCGTACACCTCCCCTCGGACACCCCCCCCCCCCGCCCCATACAATTCACAATTCAAATCGCTTTATTGGCATGATAAGTTACATCTTATGTTGCCAAAGCATCAAAATACATTTATGGTTGAGCACATAAACGCAGTTCTATTCATACAGTGTATAAACAGGTATATCCCTGAGTGTATAAATATACATTCGCATTGTTTATATATATTCATTTCTTAGTTTACTGGTTGTCCCTCTGTTCATGGCAAGCTGTAACATAGTGTGCCGCCAGTGTTACACAGCTTCTCTCCTCTCCCAGTAGGAATGGGAGTTTTTGGTTGTCAGTCAGATTTCTGAATTCAGGGCATATTTGTGAGAATTTTTGGTAGAAATTCTCCCTGATGTCCTGATATTTTCCACAGGCTGTGAGGAAGTGCATCTCTGTCTCCACTACTCCCTGATTGCAGTGAGAGCATATCCTGTCTTCTCTTGGCAGCCTGGTCTGCCTGTGTCTGCCTTTTTCGATCGCTAGGCTATGTTCGCTAAGTCTGTACCTTGTCAAGGTTCTTCTCAGTTTGTTATCCTTTACCATGGTCAGGTAATCAGCTATGTTGTATTGTCTGTTTAGGGCCAAGTAGCAATTGAGTTTGCTTTGGGTTTTTGTTGTTTCTGCCCAATATGTCAGATATTTTTCCTTTTGCTTAGCGACGATTGTGTTGGGTCGAATTCCTTGTGTTACCCTGTCACTGTCCTGGGGCTGGTTATTGTTAGTAGTTACTTCACTGAGTCCCAGGACTAGTTGACTGAGGGTATTCTTCTTTATGGTCAGCTCTTGGCATTTCAGGGCGTCGTAGTGATAGCATTGGGGGTTGCTCATTTGTAGGTGGTTCCAAAATTTGGTGGCTCTTTTTTGGATAGTGATTAGTAATGGATATTGGCCTAGTTCCGCCCTGCATGCATTGTTTACTGTTTTCCTTTGAGTCCGACGGATACTTTTACAGAATTCTGCATGTAGGATCTCAATTGGGTGTTTGTCCCATTTTGCGAATTCTTGTTGAGTTAGCGGTCCCCATACTTCACTGCCATAGAGTGCAATTGGTTCAATTACTGATTTGAAAATTTTGAGCCAAATGCTAATTGGGATTTCTATTTGGATTGATTTTTTGATGGCATAGAAAGCCCTTCTTGCTTTCTCTTTCAGTTCATTCACAGCCAGTTTGAAGTTTCCCGTAGAACTGATTTTTAAGCCCAAGTATGTGTAGTTAGTGGTTTGTTCAATTTTGGTTGTTCCTACTGTGAAATTTATTTTGGGTCCCTGATGTTTGGATCTTTGCTGGAACACAAGGACTTTGGTTTTTTGGGGATTTATTGTCAGGGCCCAAGTCTGGCAGTACGACTCCAGCAGGTCCAGGTTCTGCTGTAGCCCCTCTTTAGTAGGTGACAGCAGAACCAGGTCGTCTGCATAGAGGAGGAATTTAACCTTGGATTCATATAGGGTGAGGCCGGGTGCTGTAGATTGTTCAAGTAGTTTTGCCAATCCATTTATGTAAATATTAAAGAGTGTCGGTGAGATTGGCGAGCCCTGCGTCACCCCCCCCCCCCCCTGTGGGAAGTATTTTGTTTGTTTGTCTCCAATTTTAACTGCACATTTGTTGTTTGTATACATTGATTTAATTACATCATATGTTTTCCCTCCTACCCCGCTTTCGATAAGTTTCAGGAATAAACCGTCATGCCAGATGGAGTCAAAAGCTTTCTCCTCCCCTCCCCCGGACACCCCCCCCCACCCCGTATACCTCCCCTCCCCCGGACACCCCCCCCACCCCGTATACCTCCCCTCCACCCCGTATACCTCCCCTCCCCCGTATACCTCCCCACCCCACCCCTCCCCCAGACACCCCCCACCCCGTATACCTCCCCACCCCGGACACCCCCCCACCCCGTATACCTCCCCTCCCCCAGACACCCCCCACCCCGTATACCTCCCCACCCCGTATACCACCCCTCCCCCGGACACCCCCCCACCCCGTATACCTCCCCTCCCCCGGACACCCCCTCACCCCGTATACCTCCCCTCCCCCGGACACCCCCCCACCCCGTATACCTCCCCTCCCCCAGACACCCCCCCACCCCGTATACCTCCCCTCCCCCGGACACCCCCCCACCCCGTATACCTCCCCTCCCCCAGACACCCCCCCACCCCGTATACCTCACCTCCCCCAGACACCCCCCCACCCCACCCCCGGGACACCCGCACCCCAGTCACCCCTCGGACACTCCCCACCGCTCTGTACTCACCCTGTTCCGGCCTCTCTCGGTGTCTCGGGCCCCGGTGCCGGGTGTTTTTCCCCTCGGGCCTCGGTGCCGGCTGCTTTTCCCCCCGGGCCTCTCTCGGGCCTCGGGTGCCAGGTGTTTTTCCCCCCGGGCCTCTCTCGGTGTTTTCAGGTGCTTTTTCTCGGCGGACCCTTTAAATTCAAAATGGCGGCCCTGCCGCTCCCAGACGGCACCGCGGCGCTCCGGCGACGTCACCACCGACACTGGCTCCGCCCACTGAGGTCATCAACGTGCGACACTGCGCGCCGGAGAGCGCGGACTGACTGAGCGACCGGAGCCCGGTAAGAGTGGGAGGGGAACTCCGACCCCTGACCCCCGCCCCCTATCCGGTGCTGTGTGTGGTCTGGCGGTGAACGGCTACACCAGTTGTCCGCCAGATTGGTTCAAGTCCGCCAGCCTTGGCCTTGAGGGAGCGAAGGTGAGGGCCGCGGGGAGAGAGAGAGAGAGAGAGAGAGAGAGAGTGAGTGTGAGTGTGAGTGTGAGTGTGAGTGAGAGGGGGTTTTAATGGGGTCCTGATCTCCTCGATGACAAAACTGCTCAATGTTCCAGGACCAACCTGAAAGAAGACTTGCATTTCTGGAATAACAACAGGAAACGCTGGAAAAACTCAGCAGGCCAGACAACATCCGTGGAGAGAGAAATAGAGTCAACATTTCAGGTCGAAACCTTTCGTCAGAACTGAGAGAAAAGGCAGGAAATGAAACAAAAGGCAGTTTGGGGGCTGGGAAATGGGGACGAGAGAACAAAAGTGAAGCGACATTGAGAGGTATTCAAAACGAGACGAGATGGTGATAGGACTAGTGGAGACAAAAGACGGCTCTAGATTAGGTGTGAAATGCGCTGGCAGAATGGGAGACAGCTGCCATGTGGGAGAGAGAAAAAAGGGGAAGGGCCAAAACAAAGGTGTGGATAAAAAATATAAGTAAAAATGTAACAGGGGCCGAGGTTATGATCTGAAATTGTTGAACTCGATATTGAGTCCGGAAGGCTGTAAAGTGCCTAATCGGAAGATGAGGTGCTGTTCCTCGAGCTTACGCTGAGCTTCCGTGGAACAATGCAAGAGGCCGCGGACGGTGAGGTCGGAGTGGGAATGGGGCGGTGAATTAAAATGACAGGTGACCGGGAGCTCGGGGTCACCCTTACAGTCTGAATGGAGGTGTTCCGCAAAGCGGTCCCCCAATGTGTGTTTGGTCTCCCCAATGTGGAGGAGACCGCATCGTGAGCAGTGAATACAGTATACTAGATTGCAAGAAGTACAGGTAAATCGCTGTTTCACCTGGAAGGGGTGTTTGGGGCCCTGGACAGTGGGAAGGGGGGAGGTATAGGGGCAGGTGTTACATTGCCTGCGCTTGCATGGGAAGGTGCCAGGGGAAGGGGTGCTGGGGGTGATAGAGGAGTGGACTAGGGTGTCTTGGAGGGAGTGGTCCCTACGGAATGCTGAAAGGGGAGGGGAAGATGTGTTTGGTGGTGGGATCACGTTGGAGGTGGCGGAAATGGCGGAGGATGATCCATTGAATGTGGAGGCTGGTGGGGTGAAAGGTGAGGACAAGGGGAACCCTATCGTGGTTCCGGGAGGGAGGGGCAGGGGTGAGGGCAGTAGTGCGGGAGATAGAACGGACACGGTCGAGGGGAATCCTCGGTTGAGGAAAAAGGAAGACATGTCGGAAGCACTGGTGTGGAAGGTGGCATCGTCGGAGCAGACGCGGCGGAGACAGAGAAACTGGGAGAATGGAATAGAGTCCTTACAGGAGGCGGGTTGGGAGGAAGTGTAGTCCAGGTAGCTCAAATCAAATCAACTTTTATTGTCATTGTTAGTGCACAAGTGCAGTACAACGAAATGTCAGTGGGCTTATAGTGAATATTGGTCGATAACCTATCCCCAGAGATGGAGACGGAGAAGTCAAGGAAGGGAAGGGAAGAGTCAGAGATGGACCATGTGAAGGTGAGGGAAGGGTGGAAATTGGAGGCAAAGTGAATGAAATTGTCTAGTTCAGGGCGAGAGCAGGAAACGGCACCGATACAGTCATCAATGTACTGGAAAAAGAGGTGAGGGAGGGGACCCGAGTAGGACTGGAACAAAGATTGTTCCACATATCCCACGAAAAGGCAGGCATAGCTAGGACCCATGCGGGTACCCATGGCAACACCTTTGATTTGGAGGAAGTGAGTGGAGTCAAAGGAGAAGTTGTTCAATGTGAGAACAAGTTCAGCCAGGCGGAGGAGGGTCGTGGTGGATGGGGACTGGTTGGGCCTCTGTTCAAGGAAGAAACGGAGCGCCCTCAGGCCATCCTGGTGGGGGCTGGAGGTATAGAGGGATTGTACGTCCGTAATGCAAAGGAGGCGGTTGGGGCCAGGAAACTGGAAACTGTTAAAGTGGCGGAGGGTATCGGAAGAGTCGCGGATGTAGGTGGGAAGAGGCTGGACAAGGGGAGAAAAGATAGAGTCAAGATAGGAAGAGATAAGTTCTGTAGGGCAAGAACAGGCTGAAACGATGGGTCTACCAGGGCAGTCCTGTTTGTGGATCTTGGGAAGGAGGTAGAAGCGGGCTGTGCGGGGTTGGGGAACTATGAGGTTGCTGGCCTTGTGGGGGGGGGGGGGGAAAGATCTCCAGAGGAGATGAGGTCAGTGACAGTCTTGGAAACGGTGGTTTGATGTTCGGTAGTGGGGTCATGGTCCAGGCGGAGGTAGGAGGAGGTGTCGGAGAGTTGTATTTCTATAGCGCCTTTCACCACCACCGGACGTCCCAAAGCGCTTTACAGCCAATGAAGCAGGTTTTGAAGTGTAGTCACTGCTGTAAACTGGAATGCTTCTACACTCGCCTGGTTCCATTCTTATCTATCTAATCGTAGCCAGAGAATCACCTGCAACGGTTTCTCTTCCCACTCCCACATCGTTACCTCTGGTGTCCCCCAAGGATCTATCCTTGGCCCCCTCCTATTTCTCATCTACATGCTGCCCCTTGGTGACCTGATCCAAAAACTCAGCGTCAGTTTCCACATGTACGCTGACCACACCCAGCTCTACCTCACTATCACCTCTCTCGACCCCTCCACGGTCTCTAAATTGTCAGACTGCTTGTCCGACATCCAGTTCTGGATGAGCAGAAATTTCCTCCAACTAAATATTGGGAAAACCGAAGCCGTTGTTTTCGGTCCCTGCCACAAACTCCGTTCCCTAGCCACTGACTCCATCCCTCTCCCTAACATCTGTCTGAGGCTGAACCACACTGTTCACAACATATTAGACCCTGAAATGAGCTACCGACCACATATCCGCAGCATCACCAAGACCGCCTACTTCCACCTCCGTAACATCGCCCGTCTCCGCCCTTGCCTCAGCTCATCCGCTGCTGAAACCCTCAGCAATGCCTTTGTTACCTCTAGACTTGACTATTCCAACACACTCCTGGCTGGCCTCCCACATTCCACCCTACGTAAACTTCAGGTGATCCAAAACTCGGCTGCCCGTGTCCTAACTCTCACCCAGTCCCGTTCACCCATCACCCACTGTGCTCACTGACCCGTGTCCTAACTCACACCCAGTCCCGTTCACCCATCACCCCCTGTGCTCACTGCCCCGTGTCCTAACTCACACCCAGTCCCGTTCACCCAACGCCCCCTGTGCTCACTGCCCCGTGTCCTAACTCACACCCAGTCCCGTTCACCCATCACCCCCTGTGCTCACTGCCCCGTGTCCTAACTCACACCCAGTCCCGTTCACCCATCACCCCCTGTGCTCACTGCCCCGTGTCCTAACTCGCACCAAGTCCCGTTCACCCAACACCCCCTGTGCTCACTGCCCCGTGTCCTAACTCACACCCAGTCCCGTTCACCCATCGCCCCCTGTGCTCACTGCCCCGTGTCCTAACTCACACCCAGTCCCGTTCACCCATCACCCCCTGTGCTCACTGCCCCGTGTCCTAGCTCACACCCAGTCCCGTTCACCCATCACCCCCTGTGCTCACTGCCCCGTGTCCTAACTCACACCCAGTCCCGTTCACCCATCACCCCCTGTGCTCACTGCCCCGTGTCCTAACTCACACCCAGTCCCATTCACCCATCACCCCCCGTGCTCACTGCCCCGTGTCCTAACTCACACCCAGTCCCGTTCACCCATCACCCACTGTGCTCACTGACCCGTGTCCTAACTCACACCCAGTCCCGTTCACCCATCACCCCCTGTGCTCACTGCCCCGTGTCCTAACTCACACCCAGTCCCGTTCACCCATCACCCCTGTGCTCACTGCCCCGTGACCTAACTCACACCCAGTCCCGTTCACCCATCACCCCCTGTGCTCACTGCCCCGTGTCCTAACTCACACCCAGTCCCGTTCACCCAACACCCCGTGCTCACTGCCCCGTGTCCTAACTCACACCCAGTCCCGTTCACCCATCACCCCCTGTGCTCACTGCCCCGTGTCCTAACTCACACCCAGTCCCGTTCACCCATCACCCCCTGTGCTCACTGCCCCGTGTCCTAACTCACACCCAGTCCCGTTCACCCATCACCCCCTGTGCTCACTGCCCCGTGTCCTAACTCACACCCAGTCCCGTTCACCCATCACCCCCTGTGCTCACTGCCCCGTGTCCTAACTCACACCCAGTCCCGTTCACCCAACACCCCCTGTGCTCACTGCCCCGTGTCCTAACTCACACCCAGTCCCGTTCACCCATCACCCCCTGTGCTCACTGCCCCGTGTCCTAACTCACACCCAGTCCCGTTCACCCATCACCTCCTGTGCTGACTGCCCCGTGTCCTAACTCACACCCAGTCCCGTTCACCCATCACCCCCTGTGCTCACTGCCCCCGTGTCCTAACTCACACCTGTGCCCGTTCTCGCATCACCCCCTGTGCTCACTGCCCCGTGTCCTAACTCACACCCAGTCCCGTTCACCCATCACCCCCTGTGCTCACTGCCCCCGTGTCCTAACTCTCACCCAGTCCCGTTCACCCATCACCCCCTGTGCTCGCTGACCCGTGTCCTAACTCACACCCAGTCCCGTTCCCCCATCACCCCCTGTGCTCACTGCCCCGTGTCCTAACTCACACCCAGTCCCGTTCACCCATCACCCCCTGTGCTCGCTGACCCGTGTCCTAACTCACACCCAGTCCCGTTCACCCATCACCCCCTGTGCTCACTGCCCCGTGTCCTAACTCTCACCCAGTCCCGTTCACCCATCACCCACTGTGCTCACTGACCCGTGTCCTAACTCACACCCAGTCCCGTTCACCCATCACCCCCTGTGCTCACTGCCCCGTGTCCTAACTCACACCCAGTCCCGTTCACCCAACGCCCCCTGTGCTCACTGCCCCGTGTCCTAACTCACACCCAGTCCCGTTCACCCATCACCCCCTGTGCTCACTGCCCCGTGTCCTAACTCACACCCAGTCCCGTTCACCCATCACCCCCTGTGCTCACTGCCCCGTGTCCTAACTCGCACCAAGTCCCGTTCACCCAACACCCCCTGTGCTCACTGCCCCGTGTCCTAACTCACACCCAGTCCCGTTCACCCATCGCCCCCTGTGCTCACTGCCCCGTGTCCTAACTCACACCCAGTCCCGTTCACCCATCACCCCCTGTGCTCACTGCCCCGTGTCCTAGCTCACACCCAGTCCCGTTCACCCATCACCCCCTGTGCTCACTGCCCGTGTCCTAACTCACACCCAGTCCCGTTCACCCATCACCCCCTGTGCTCACTGCCCCGTGTCCTAACTCACACCCAGTCCCATTCACCCATCACCCCCCGTGCTCACTGCCCGTGTCCTAACTCACACCCAGTCCCGTTCACCCATCACCCACTGTGCTCACTGACCCGTGTCCTAACTCACACCCAGTCCCGTTCACCCATCACCCCCTGTGCTCACTGCCCCGTGTCCTAACTCACACCCAGTCCCGTTCACCCATCACCCCTGTGCTCACTGCCCCGTGACCTAACTCACACCCAGTCCCGTTCACCCATCACCCCCTGTGCTCACTGCCCCGTGTCCTAACTCACACCCAGTCCCGTTCACCCAACACCCCGTGCTCACTGCCCCGTGTCCTAACTCACACCCAGTCCCGTTCACCCATCACCCCCTGTGCTCACTGCCCCGTGTCCTAACTCACACCCAGTCCCGTTCACCCATCACCCCCTGTGCTCACTGCCCCGTGTCCTAACTCACACCCAGTCCCGTTCACCCATCACCCCCTGTGCTCACTGCCCCGTGTCCTAACTCACACCCAGTCCCGTTCACCCATCACCCCCTGTGCTCACTGCCCCGTGTCCTAACTCACACCCAGTCCCGTTCACCCAACACCCCCTGTGCTCACTGCCCCGTGTCCTAACTCACACCCAGTCCCGTTCACCCATCACCCCCTGTGCTCACTGCCCCGTGTCCTAACTCACACCCAGTCCCGTTCACCCATCACCTCCTGTGCTGACTGCCCCGTGTCCTAACTCACACCCAGTCCCGTTCACCCATCACCCCCTGTGCTCACTGCCCCGTGTCCTAACTCACACCTGTGCCCGTTCTCGCATCACCCCCTGTGCTCACTGCCCCGTGTCCTAACTCACACCCAGTCCCGTTCACCCATCACCCCCTGTGCTCACTGCCCCGTGTCCTAACTCTCACCCAGTCCCGTTCACACCCATCACCCCCTGTGCTCGCTGACCCGTGTCCTAACTCACACCCAGTCCCGTTCCCCCATCACCCCCTGTGCTCACTGCCCCGTGTCCTAACTCACACCCAGTCCCGTTCACCCATCACCCCCTGTGCTCGCTGACCCGTGTCCTAACTCACACCCAGTCCCGTTCACCCATCACCCCCCTGTGCTCACTGCCCCGTGTCCTAACTCTCACCCAGTCCCGTTCACCCATCACCCCCTGTGCTCGCTGACCCGTGTCCTAACTCACACCCAGTCCCGTTCCCCCATCACCCCCTGTGCTCACTGCCCCGTGTCCTAACTCACACCCAGTCCCGTTCACCCATCACCCCCTGTGCTCGCTGACCCGTGTCCTAACTCACACCCAGTCCCGTTCACCCATCACCCCCTGTGCTCACTGCCCCGTGTCCTAACTCGCACCAAGTCCCGTTCACCCATCACGCCCTGTGCTCACTGCCCCGTGTCCTAACTCACACCCAGTCCCGTTCACCCATCACCCCCCTGTGCTCACTGCCCCGTGTCCTAACTCACACCCAGTCCCGTTCACCCATCGCCCCGTGCTCACTGCCCCGTGTCCTAACTCACACCCAGTCCCGTTCACCCATCACCCCCTGTGCTCACTGCCCCGTGTCCTAACTCACACCCAGTCCCGTTCACCATCACCCCTGTGCTCACTGCCCCGTGTCCTAACTCACACCCAGTCCCGTTCACCCATCACCCCCTGTGCTCACTGCCCCGTGTCCTAACTCACACCCAGTCCCGTTCACCCATCGCCCCCTGTGCTCACTGCCCCGTGTCCTAACTCACACCAGTCCCATTCACCCATCATCCCTGTGCTCACTGCCCCGTGTCCTAACTCACACCCAGTCCCGTTCACCCATCGCCCCCTGTGCTCACTGCCCCGTGTCCTAACTCACACCCAGTCCCATTCACCCATCATCCCTGTGCTCACTGCCCCGTGTCCTAACTCACACCCAGTCCCGTTCACCCCATCACCCCCTGTGCTCACTGCCCCGTGTCCTAACTCACACCCAGTCCCGTTCACCCATCACCCCCTGTGCTCACTGCCCCGTGTCCTAACTCACACCCAGTCCCGTTCACCCATCACCCCTGTGCTCACTGCCCCGTGTCCTAACTCACACCCAGTCCCGTTCACCCATCACCCCCTGTGCTCACTGCCCCGTGTCCTAACTCACACCCAGTCCCATTCACCCATCATCCTTGTGCTCACTGCCCCGTGTCCTTACTCACACCCAGTCCCGTTCACCCATCACCCCCTGTGCTCACTGCCCCGTGTCCTAACTCACACCCAGTCCCATTCACCCATCATCCCTGTGCTCACTGCCCCGTGTCCTAACTCACACCCAGTCCATTCACCCATCACCCACTGTGCTCACTGCCCCGTGTCCTAACTCACACCCAGTCCCGTTCACCCATCACCCGTGCTCACTGCCCCGTGTCCTAACTCACACCCAGTCCCGTTCACCCATCACACCCTGTGCTCACTGACCCGTGTCCTAACTCACACCCAGTCCCGTTCACCCATCGCCCCCTGTGCTCACTGCCCCGTGTCCTAACTCACACCCAGTCCCGTTCACCCATCATCCCCTGTGCTCACTGCCCCGTGTCCTAACTCACACAAAGTCCCGTTCACCCATCACCCCTGTGCTCACTGCCCCGTGTCCTAACTCACACACAGTCCCGTTCACCCATCACCCCCTGTGCTCACTGCCCCGTGTCCTAACTCACACCAAGTCCCGTTCACCCATCACCCCCTGTGCTCACTGCCCCGTGTCCTAACTCACACCCAGTCCCGTTCACCCACCGCCCCCTGTGCTCACTGCCCCGTGTCCTAACTCACACCCAGTCCCGTTCACCCATCGCCCCCTGTGCTCACTGCCCCGTGTCCTAACTCACACACAGTCCCGTTCACCCATCGCCCCCTGTGCTCACTGCCCCGTGTCCTAACTCACACCCAGTCCCGTTCACCCATCACCCCTGTGCTCACTGCCCCGTGTCCTAACTCACACCCAGTCCCGTTCACCCATCACCCCCTGTGCTCACTGCCCCGTGTCCTAACTCACACCCAGTCCCGTTCACCCATCACCCCCTATGCTCACTGCCCCGTGTCCTAACTCACACCCAGTCCCGTTCACCCATCACCCCCCTGTGCTCACTGCCCCGTGTCCTAACTCACACCCAGTCCCGTTCACCCCATCACCCCCTGTGCTCACTGCCCCGTGTCCTAACTCACACCCAGTCCCGTTCACCCATCACCCCCTGTGCTCACTGCCCCGTGTCCTAACTCACACCCAGTCCCATTCACCCATCACCCCCTGTGCTCACTGCCCCGTGTCCTAACTCACACCCAGTCCCGTTCACCCATCACCCCCTGTGCTCACTGCCCCGTGTCCTAACTCACACCCAGTCCCGTTCACCCATCACCTCTGTGCTCACTGCCCCGTGTCCTAACTCACACCCAGTCCCGTTCACCCATCACCCCCTGTGCTCACTGCCCCGTGTCCTAACTCACACCCAGTCCCGTTCCCATCACCCCCTGTGCTCACTGCCCCGTGTCCTAACTCGCACCAAGTCCCGTTCACCCATCACGCCCTGTGCTCACTGCCCCGTGTCCTAACTCACACCCAGTCCCGTTCACCCATCACCCCCTGTGCTCACTGCCCCGTGTCCTAACTCACACCCAGTCCCGTTCACCCATCGCCCCGTGCTCACTGCCCCGTGTCCTAACTCACACCCAGTCCCGTTCACCCATCACCCCCTGTGCTCACTGCCCCGTGTCCTAACTCACACCCAGTCCCGTTCACCCATCACCCCCTGTGCTCACTGCCCCGTGTCCTAACTCACACCCAGTCCCGTTCACCCATCGCCCCCTGTGCTCACTGCCCCGTGTCCTAACTCACACCCAGTCCCGTTCACCCATCACCCCCTGTGCTCACTGCCCCGTGTCCTAACTCACACCCAGTCCCATTCACCCATCATCCCTGTGCTCACTGCCCCGTGTCCTAACTCACACCCAGTCCCATTCACCCATCATCCCTGTGCTCACTGCCCCGTGTCCTAACTCACACCCAGTCCCATTCACCCATCATCCCTGTGCTCACTGCCCCGTGTCCTAACTCACACCCAGTCCCGTTCACCCATCACCCCCTGTGCTCACTGCCCCGTGTCCTAACTCACACCCAGTCCCATTCACCCATCATCCTTGTGCTCACTGCCCCGTGTCCTAACTCACACCCAGTCCCGTTCACCCATCACCCCCTGTGCTCACTGCCCCGTGTCCTAACTCACACCCAGTCCCATTCACCCATCATCCCTGTGCTCACTGCCCCGTGTCCTAACTCACACTCCTAACTCACACCCAGTCCCATTCACCCATCACCCACTGTGCTCACTACCCCGTGTCCTAACTCACACCCAGTCCCGTTCACCCATCACCCCCTGTGCTCACTGCCCCGTGTCCTAACTCACACCCAGTCCCGTTCACCCATCACACCCTGTGCTCACTGACCCGTGTCCTAACTCACACCCAGTCCCGTTCACCCATCATCCCCTGTGCTCACTGCCCCATGTCCTAACTCACACCCAGTCCCGTTCACCCATCACCCCCTGTGCTCACTGCCCCGTGTCCTAACTCACACCCAGTCCCGTTCACCCCATCACCCCCTGTGCTCACTGCCCCGTGTCCTAACTCACACCCAGTCCCGTTCACACCATCACACCCTGTGCTCACTGACCCGTGTCCTAACTCACACCCAGTCCCGTTCACCCATCATCCCCTGTGCTCACTGCCCCATATCCTAACTCACACCCAGTCCCGTTCACCCATCACGACCCTGTGCTCACTGCCCCGTGTCCTAACTCACACCCAGTCCCGTTCACCCATCACCCCCTGTGCTCGCTGCCCCGTGTCCTAACTCGCACCAAGTCCCGTTCACCCATCACCCCCTGTGCTCACTGCCCCGTGTCCTAACTCACACCCAGTCCCGTTCACACCATCGCCCCCTGTGCTCACTGCCCCGTGTCCTAACTCACACCCAGTCCCGTTCACCCATCACCCCCTGTGCTCACTGCCCCGTGTCCTAACTCACACACAGTCCCGTTCACCCATCACCCCCCGTGCTCACTGCCCCGTGTCCTAACTCACACCCAGTCCCGTTCACCCATCGCCCCCTGTGCTCACTGCCCCGTGTCCTAACTCACACACAGTCCCGTTCACCCATCACCCCCCCGTGCTCACTGCCCCGTGTCCTAACTCACACCCAGTCCCGTTCACCCACCGCCCCCTGTGCTCACTGCCCCGTGTCCTAACTCACACCCAGTCCCGTTCACCCATCGCCCCCTGTGCTCACTGCCCCGTGTCCTAACGCACACACAGTCCCGTTCACCCATCACCCCCTGTGCTCACTGCCCCGTGTCCTAACTCACACCCAGTCCCGTTCACCCATCACCCCGTGCTCACTGCCCCGTGTCCTAACTCACACCCAGTCCCGTTCACCCATCACCCCCTGTGCTCACTGCCCCGTGTCCTAACTCACACCCCAGTCCCGTTCACCCACCGCCCCCTGTGCTCACTGCCCCGTGTCCTAACTCACACCCAGTCCCGTTCACCCATCACCCTCTGTGCTCACTGCCCCGTGTCCTAACTCACACCCAGTCCCGTTCACCCATCACCCCCTGTGCTCACTGCCACGTGTCCTAACTCACACCCAGTCCCGTTCACCCATCACCCCCTGTGCTCACTGCCCCGTGTCCTAACTCACACCCAGTCCCGTTCACCCATCACCCCCTGTGCTCACTGCCCCGTGTCCTAACTCACACCCAGTCCCGTTCACCCATCACCCCCTGTGCTCACTGCCCCGTGTCCTAACTCACACCCAGTCCCGTTCACCCATCACCCCCTGTGCTCACTGCCCCGTGTCCTAACTCACACCCAGTCCCGTTCACCCATCACCCCCTGTGCTCACTGCCCCGTGTCCTAACTCACACCCAGTCCCGTTCACCCATCACCTCCTGTGCTGACTGCCCCGTGTCCTAACTCACACCCAGTCCCGTTCACCCATCACCCCCTGTGCTCACTGCCCCGTGTCCTAACTCACACCTGGTCCCGTTCTCGCATCACCCCCTGTGCTCACTGCCCCGTGTCCTAACTCACACCCAGTCCCGTTCACCCATCACCCCCTGTGCTCACTGCCCCGTGTCCTAACTCTCACCCAGTCCCGTTCACCCATCACCCCCTGTGCTCGCTGACCCGTGTCCTAACTCACACCCAGTCCCGTTCCCCCATCACCCCCTGTGCTCACTGCCCCGTGTCCTAACTCACACCCAGTCCCGTTCACCCATCACCCCCTGTGCTCGCTGACCCGTGTCCTAACTCACACCCAGTCCCGTTCCCCCATCACCCCTTGTGCTCACTGCCCCGTGTCCTAACTCACACCCAGTCCCGTTCACCCATCACCCCCTGTGCTCACTGCCCCGTGTCCTAACTCGCACCAAGTCCCGTTCACCCATCACGCCCTGTGCTCACTGCCCCGTGTCCTAACTCACACCCAGTCCCGTTCACCCATCACCCCCTGTGCTCACTGCCCCGTGTCCTAACTCACACCCAGTCCCGTTCACCCATCGCCCCGTGCTCACTGCCCCGTGTCCTAACTCACACCCAGTCCCGTTCACCCATCACCCCCTGTGCTCACTGCCCCGTGTCCTAACTCACACCCAGTCCCGTTCACCCATCACCCCCTGTGCTCACTGCCCCGTGTCCTAACTCACACCCAGTCCCGTTCACCCATCGCCCCCTGTGCTCACTGCCCCGTGTCCTAACTCACACCCAGTCCCATTCACCCATCATCCCTGTGCTCACTGCCCCGTGTCCTAACTCACACCCAGTCCCGTTCTCGCATCACCCCCTGTGCTCACTGCCCCGTGTCCTAACTCACACCCAGTCCCGTTCACCCATCACCCCCTGTGCTCACTGCCCCGTGTCCTAACTCTCACCCAGTCCCGTTCACCCATCACCCCCTGTGCTCGCTGACCCGTGTCCTAACTCACACCCAGTCCCGTTCCCCCATCACCCCCTGTGCTCACTGCCCCGTGTCCTAACTCACACCCAGTCCCGTTCACCCATCACCCCCTGTGCTCGCTGACCCGTGTCCTAACTCACACCCAGTCCCGTTCCCCCATCACCCCTTGTGCTCACTGCCCCGTGTCCTAACTCACACCCAGTCCCGTTCACCCATCACCCCCTGTGCTCACTGCCCCGTGTCCTAACTCGCACCAAGTCCCGTTCACCCATCACGCCCTGTGCTCACTGCCCCGTGTCCTAACTCACACCCAGTCCCGTTCACCCATCACCCCCTGTGCTCACTGCCCCGTGTCCTAACTCACACCCAGTCCCGTTCACCCATCGCCCCGTGCTCACTGCCCCGTGTCCTAACTCACACCCAGTCCCGTTCACCCATCACCCCCTGTGCTCACTGCCCCGTGTCCTAACTCACACCCAGTCCCGTTCACCCATCACCCCCTGTGCTCACTGCCCCGTGTCCTAACTCACACCCAGTCCCGTTCACCCATCGCCCCCTGTGCTCACTGCCCCGTGTCCTAACTCACACCCAGTCCCATTCACCCATCATCCCTGTGCTCACTGCCCCGTGTCCTAACTCACACCCAGTCCCGTTCACCCATCACCCGCTGTGCTCACTGCCCCGTGTCCTAACTCACACCCAGTCCCGTTCACCCATCACCCCCTGTGCTCACTGCCCCGTGTCCTAACTCACACCCAGTCCCGTTCACCCATCACCCCCTGTGCTCACTGCCCCGTGTCCTAACTCACACCCAGTCCCGTTCACCCATCACCCCCTGTGCTCACTGCCCCGTGTCCTAACTCACACCCAGTCCCGTTCACCCATCACCCCCTGTGCTCACTGCCCCGTGTCCTAACTCACACCCAGTCCCATTCACCCATCATCCCTGTGCTCACTGCCCCGTGTCCTAACTCACACCCAGTCCCGTTCACCCATCACCCCCTGTGCTCACTGCCCCGTGTCCTAACTCACACCCAGTCCCATTCACCCATCATCCTTGTGCTCACTGCCCCGTGTCCTTACTCACACCCAGTCCCGTTCACCCATCACCCCCTGTGCTCACTGCCCCGTGTCCTAACTCACACCCAGTCCCATTCACCCATCATCCCTGTGCTCACTGCCCCGTGTCCTAACTCACACCCAGTCCCATTCACCCATCACCCACTGTGCTCACTGCCCCCTGTCCTAACTCACACCCAGTCCCGTTCACCCATCACCCCCTGTGCTCACTGCCCCGTGTCCTAACTCACACCCAGTCCCGTTCACCCATCGCACCCTGTGCTCACTGACCCGTGTCCTAACTCACACCCAGTCCCGTTCACCCATCGCCCCCTGTGCTCACTGCCCCGTGTCCTAACTCACACCCAGTCCCGTTCACCCATCATCCCCTGTGCTCACTGCCCCGTGTCCTAACTCACACAAAGTCCCGTTCACCCATCACCCCCTGTGCTCACTGCCCCGTGTCCTAACTCACACACAGTCCCGTTCACCCATCACCCCCCCGTGCTCACTGCCCCGTGTCCTAACTCACACCCAGTCCCGTTCACCCACCGCCCCCTGTGCTCACTGCCCCGTGTCCTAACTCACACCCAGTCCCGTTGACCCATCGCCCCCTGTGCTCACTGCCCCGTGTCCTAACTCACACACAGTCCCGTTCACCCATCGCCCCCTGTGCTCACTGCCCCGTGTCCTAACTCACACCCAGTCCCGTTCACCCATCACCCCCTGTGCTCACTGCCCCGTGTCCTAACTCACACCCAGTCCCGTTCACCCATCACCCCCTGTGCTCACTGCCCCGTGTCCTAACTCACACCCAGTCCCATTCACCCATCACCCCCTATGCTCACTGCCCCGTGTCCTAACTCACACCCAGTCCCGTTCACCCATCACCCCCTGTGCTCACTGCCCCGTGTCCTAACTCACACCCAGTCCCGTTCACCCATCACCCCCTGTGCTCACTGCCCCGTGTCCTAACTCACACCCAGTCCCGTTCACCCATCACCCCCTGTGCTCACTGCCCCGTGTCCTAACTCACACCCAGTCCCATTCACCCATCACCCCCTGTGCTCGCTGCCCCGTGTCCTAACTCACACCCAGTCCCGTTCACCCATCACCCCCTGTGCTCACTGCCCCGTGTCCTAACTCACACCCAGTCCCGTTCACCCATCACCCCCTGTGCTCACTGCCCCGTGTCCTAACTCACACCCAGTCCCGTTCACCCATCACCCCCTGTGCTCACTGCCCCGTGTCCTAACTCACACCCAGTCCCGTTCACCCATCACCCCCTGTGCTCACTGCCCCGTGTCCTAACTCACACCCAGTCCCGTTCACCCATCACCTCTGTGCTCACTGCCCCGTGTCCTAACTCACACCCAGTCCCGTTCACCCATCACCCCCTGTGCTCACTGCCCCGTGTCCTAACTCACACCCAGTCCCGTTCACCCATCACCCCCTGTGCTCACTGCCCCGTGTCCTAACTCGCACCAAGTACCGTTCACCCATCACGCCCTGTGCTCACTGCCCCGTGTCCTAACTCACACCCAGTCCCGTTCACCCATCACCCCCTGTGCTCACTGCCCCGTGTCCTAACTCACACCCAGTCCCGTTCACCCATCGCCCCGTGCTCACTGCCCCGTGTCCTAACTCACACCCAGTCCCGTTCACCCATCAGCCCCTGTGCTCACTGCCCCGTGTCCTAACTCACACCCAGTCCCGTTCACCCATCACCCCCTGTGCTCACTGCCCCGTGTCCTAACTCACACCCAGTCCCGTTCACCCATCGCCCCCTGTGCTCACTGCCCCGTGTCCTAACTCACACCCAGTCCCGTTCACCCATCACCCCCTGTGCTCACTGCCCCGTGTCCTAACTCACACCCAGTCCCATTCACCCATCATCCCTGTGCTCACTGCCCCGTGTCCTAACTCACACCCAGTCCCATTCACCCATCATCCCTGTGCTCACTGCCCCGTGTCCTAACTCACACCCAGTCCCATTCACCCATCATCCCTGTGCTCACTGCCCCGTGTCCTAACTCACACCCAGTCCCGTTCACCCATCACCCCCTGTGCTCACTGCCCCGTGTCCTAACTCACACCCAGTCCCATTCACCCATCATCCTTGTGCTCACTGCCCCGTGTCCTAACTCACACCCAGTCCCGTTCACCCATCACCCCCTGTGCTCACTGCCCCGTGTCCTAACTCACACCCAGTCCCATTCACCCATCATCCCTGTGCTCACTGCCCCGTGTCCTAACTCACACCCAGTCCCATTCACCCATCACCCACTGTGCTCACTACCCCGTGTCCTAACTCACACCCAGTCCCGTTCACCCATCACCCCCTGTGCTCACTGCCCCGTGTCCTAACTCACACCCAGTCCCGTTCACCCATCACACCCTGTGCTCACTGACCCGTGTCCTAACTCACACCCAGTCCCGTTCACCCATCATCCCCTGTGCTCACTGCCCCATGTCCTAACTCACACCCAGTCCCGTTCACCCATCACCCCCTGTGCTCACTGCCCCGTGTCCTAACTCACACCCAGTCCCGTTCACCCATCACCCCCTGTGCTCACTGCCCCGTGTCCTAACTCACACCCAGTCCCGTTCACCCATCACACCCTGTGCTCACTGACCCGTGTCCTAACTCACACCCAGTCCCGTTCACCCATCATCCCCTGTGCTCACTGCCCCATGTCCTAACTCACACCCAGTCCCGTTCACCCATCACGCCCTGTGCTCACTGCCCCGTGTCCTAACTCACACCCAGTCCCGTTCACCCATCACCCCCTGTGCTCGCTGCCCCGTGTCCTAACTCGCACCAAGTCCCGTTCACCCATCACCCCCTGTGCTCACTGCCCCGTGTCCTAACTCACACCCAGTCCCGTTCACCCATCGCCCCCTGTGCTCACTGCCCCGTGTCCTAACTCACACCCAGTCCCGTTCACCCATCACCCCCTGTGCTCACTGCCCCGTGTCCTAACTCACACACAGTCCCGTTCACCCATCACCCCCCGTGCTCACTGCCCCGTGTCCTAACTCACACCCAGTCCCGTTCACCCATCACCCCCCGTGCTCACTGCCCCGTGTCCTAACTCACACCCAGTCCCGTTCACCCACCGCCCCCTGTGCTCACTGCCCCGTGTCCTAACTCACACCCAGTCCCGTTCACCCATCGCCCCCTGTGCTCACTGCCCCGTGTCCTAACTCACACACAGTCCCGTTCACCCATCGCCCCCTGTGCTCACTGCCCCGTGTCCTAACTCACACCCAGTCCCGTTCACCCATCACCCCCTGTGCTCACTGCCCCGTGTCCTAACTCACACCCAGTCCCGTTCACCCATCACCCCCTGTGCTCACTGCCCCGTGTCCTAACTCGCACCAAGTCCCGTTCACCCATCACCCCCTGTGCTCACTGCCCCGTGTCCTAACTCACACCCAGTCCCGTTCACCCATCACCCCCTGTGCTCACTGCCCCGTGTCCTAACTCACACCCAGTCCCGTTCACCCATCACCCCCTGTGCTCACTGCCCCGTGTCCTAACTCACACCCAGTCCCGTTCACCCATCGCCCCGTGCTCACTGCCCCGTGTCCTAACTCACACCCAGTCCCGTTCACCCACCGCCCCCTGTGCTCACTGCCCCGTGTCCTAACTCACACCCAGTCCCGTTCACCCATCACCCTCTGTGCTCACTGCCCCGTGTCCTAACTCACACCCAGTCCCGTTCACCCATCACCCCCTGTGCTCACTGCCACGTGTCCTAACTCACACCCAGTCCCGTTCACCCATCACCCCCTGTGCTCACTGCCCCGTGTCCTAACTCACACCCAGTCCCGTTCACCCATCACCCCCTGTGCTCACTGCCCCGTGTCCTAACTCACACCCAGTCCCGTTCACCCATCGCCCCCTGTGCTCACTGCCCCGTGTCCTAACTCACACCCAGTCCCGTTCACCCATCACCCCCTGTGCTCACTGCCCCGTGTCCTAACTCACACCCAGTCCCGTTCACCCATCGCCCCCTGTGCTCACTGCCCCGTGTCCTAACTCACACACAGTCCCGTTCACCCATCGCCCCCTGTGCTCACTGCCCCGTGTCCTAACTCACACCCAGTCCCGTTCACCCATCACCCCCTGTGCTCACTGCCCCGTGTCCTAACTCACACCCAGTCCCGTTCACCCATCACCCCCTGTGCTCACTGCCCCGTGTCCTAACTCGCACCAAGTCCCGTTCACCCATCACCCCCTGTGCTCACTGCCCCGTGTCCTAACTCACACCCAGTCCCGTTCACCCATCACCCCCTGTGCTCACTGCCCCGTGTCCTAACTCACACCCAGTCCCGTTCACCCATCACCCCGTGCTCACTGCCCCGTGTCCTAACTCACACCCAGTCCCGTTCACCCATCACCCCCTGTGCTCACTGCCCCGTGTCCTAACTCACACCCAGTCCCGTTCACCCACCGCCCCCTGTGCTCACTGCCCCGTGTCCTAACTCACACCCAGTCCCGTTCACCCATCACCCTCTGTGCTCACTGCCCCGTGTCCTAACTCACACCCAGTCCCGTTCACCCATCACCCCCTGTGCTCACTGCCACGTGTCCTAACTCACACCCAGTCCCGTTCACCCATCACCCCCTGTGCTCACTGCCCCGTGTCCTAACTCACACCCAGTCCCGTTCACCCATCACCCCTGTGCTCACTGCCCCGTGTCCTAACTCACACCCAGTCCCGTTCACCCATCACCCCTGTGCTCACTGCCCCGTGTCCTAACTCACACCCAGTCCCGTTCACCCATCACCCCCTGTGCTCACTGCCCCGTGTCCTAACTCACACCCAGTCCCGTTCACCCATCACTCCCTGTGCTCACTGCCCCGTGTCCTAACTCACACCCAGTCCCGTTCACCCCTCACCCCCTGTGCTCACTGACCTACATTGGCTCCTGGCCGGCAACTCCTGAATTTTAAATTTTCATCCTTGTTTTCAAATCCCTCCATGGCCTTGCCCCCCCCCCCCGCCCCCCCCATCTCTGTAATCTGCTCCAGCCCTACAACGCTCTGAGATCTCTGCGCTCCTCCAATTCTGGCCTCTTGAGCATCCCCGATTTTAATCGCTCCACCATTGGCGGCCGAGCCTTCAGCTGCCGCGGCCCTATGCTGTGGAATTCCCTCCCTAAACTTCTCCGCCTCTCCACCTCTCTCTCCTCCTTTAAGAGGCTCCTTAAAACCGACCTCTTTGACCAAGCTTTTGGTCACCTGCCCTAATTTCTCCTCATGTGGCTCAGTGTCTGATAACGTTCCTGTGAAGCACCTTGGGATGTTTTACTACGGTAAAGGCGCTATATAAATGCACCTTGTATGGGGGGCGGGGAGAGGGGTGACTACTATATAATATCCCTCCCCTCTCTGGTATACTGTGGGGGTGGCAGTGCTGTCTATGTTACTGGGGTATCGGTTCTCACAGTTTACTGTTCACTCTTGTGCAGGGACTATTGGAGTTGGCATCGAGCCTCCTCCCGTCACCATGGCAGTGCCGGCCCTCGCTCGTGGCTTTGCAACCCTTGCCGTGACTCCTGCCCTGACCGTTCCCCGGGGCCTCTGGCTGCTCCCTCAGGGTGCGATGGGTTGGGTCCGGCCCTGCCTCCTCTCCTTGCTGGCTCCCCGGGAGGTCTCCTTTGCCTCTCTGCTCCCTGCCCGGCAGCCATGGCGAGGGATCCTCACCTCCGTCACCCTGAGCAACAACAGACGCGACTGGAAGGACAGGAGCAAGTACACGGTGCGGCCAATCGGCATGAGGAAGACCGGTGGCCGGGACCACACGGGTACGTACAACACGCCACGCCGCTCCGCGTCACGCCACGCCACGCCACGCCACTCCATCCCACTCCACTCCACCAAAACCAACTCCACCCCACCCCACTCCACATCGCTCCACTCCCGCTCCACATCACATCACGAGAGGACACCGGAGGGTAAACGTGGCTAGAAGAATGGTGCAACGGGGAGGGATTCAAGTTTCTGGGACATTGGAACTGGTTCTGGGGGAGGTGGGACCAGTTCAAACCGGACGGTTTGCACCTGGGTAGGGCCGGGACCGATGTCCTAGGGGGAGTGTTTGCTAGTGCTCTGGGGGAGGGTTTAAACTAAAATGGCAGGGAGTTGGGAACCTGAGCAGGGAGACAGAGGAAAGGGAAACGAGGATGAAAGCAAAAGATAGGAAGGAGAAAAACAAAAGTGGCAGTCAGAGAAATCAACGGTTTAAATCAAACGTGGCCACAGTAAATAATAATTCTAATAGGTCTAAGAGCATTAAAAAAACAAGCCTGAAGGCTTTGTGTCTTAATGCGAGGAGCATTCGTAATAAGGTGGATGAATTGGCTGCGCAAATAGAGGTAAACGAATATGATTTGGTTGGGATTACGGAAACGTGGCTCAAGGATGGCCAAGGCTGGGAACTCAACATCCAGGGGTATTCGATATTCAGGAAAGATAGGCAAAAAGGAAAGGGAGGTGGGGTAGCATTACTGGTTAAAGAAGGGATTAACACAATTGTAAGGAAGGATATTAGCTCTGATGGTGTGGAATCTGTATGGGTAGAATTGAGAAATACTAAGGGGCAGAAAACGTTAGTGGGAGTGGTATATAGACCTCCAAACGGTAAGGTGGAGGTTGGGGATGGTATTAAAAGGGAAATTAAAGAAGCGTGCAATAAGGGCACAGCAGTCATCATGGGTGACTTTAATCTACATATAGATTAGGCTAACCAAATTAGTAACAATACTGTGGAGGAGGAATTCCTGGAGTGTTTACGGGATGGTTTCCTGGACCAATATGTCGAGGAACCAACCAGAGATCAGGCCATCTTAGACTGGGTATTATGCAACGAGAAAGGATTAATTAGCAATCTTGTACGAGGCCCCTTGAGTCAGAGTGATCATAATATGATCGAATTCTTCATTTAAGATGGAGAATGAAGTAGTTGACTCAGAGACTAGAGTCCTAAATTTAAATAAAGGAAACTACGATGGTCTGAGGCACGAGTTGGGTAGGATTGATTGGGGAATGTCACTCAAAGGGTTGACGGTGGATAGGCAATGGCAAACATTCAAAGACCGAATGGATGATCTACAGAATTTGTTCATCCCAGTTTCGCATAAAAATAAAACAAAAAAGGTGACTCAACCGTGGCTAACAAGGGAAATTAGGGATAGCATAAGATCCAAGGAGAGGACATATAAATTGGCCAGAAAAAGCAATAATCCGGAGGATTGGGAGCAGTTTAGGATTCAACAAAGGAGGACAAAGGGATTAATTAAGAAGGGGAAAATAGAATATGAGAGTAAGCTTTCAGGGAACATAAAAACTGACTGTAAAAGCTTTTATAGATATGTGAAGAGAAAAAGATTGGTGAAGTCAAGCGTAGGTCCCTTGCAGTCAGAATCGGGAATTCATAATGGGGAACAAAGAAATGGCAGACCAACTAAATTCATACTTTGGTTCTGTCTTCACAAAGGAGGACACAAATAACCTCCCAGAGATGCCAGGGAACATCGGGTCTGAGGAAAGGGTGGAACTGAAAGAAATCAGTGTAGGGAAATGGTGTTAGGAAAATTGATGGGACTGAAGATCGATAAATCCCCAGGGCCTGATAATCTACATCCCAGGATACTTAAGGAAGTGGCCCTAGAAGTAGTAGATGCATTGCTGGTCATCTTCCAGAACTCGATAGACTCTGGAACAGTACCCATGGATTGGAGGGTAGCTAATGTTACCCCACTATTCAAAAAAGGTGGTAGAGAAAAAGCGGGGAATTATAGACCGGTAAGTCTGACATCGGTAGTGGGGAAAATGCTAGAGTCCATTATAAAAGATGTAATAGCAGAGCACTTGGAAAGCAGTGACAGGATCAGACAAAGTCAACATGGATTTACAAAAGGTAAATCGTGCTTGACTAATCTACTGGAATTTTTTGAGGATGTAACTGGTAAAATAGATAAGGGAGAACCAGTGGATGTGGTGTATTTGGACTTTCAGAAGGCTTTCGATAAGGTCCCGCATAAGAGATTAGCGTGCAAAATTAAGGCACATGGGATTGGGGGCAAGGTATTGACTTGGATAGAGAACTGGTTGGCGGATAGAAAGCAAAGAGTTGGAATAAACGAGTCGTTTTCCAAGTGGCAGGCAGTGACTAGTGGGGTACCGCAAGGATCGGTCCTAGGACCCCAGCTGTTCACAATATATATTAATGATCTGGACGAGGGAATTGGATGTAATATCTCCAAATTTGCAGACGACACAAAGCTGGGTGGGAGGGTATGCTGTGAGGAGGATGTCGTGAAATTCCAGTACGATTTGGACAGGTTGGGTGATTGGGCAGAAACATGGCAAATGCACTATAATGTGGATAAATGTGAGGTTATCCACTTTGGTGACAAAAACAGGAAGGCAGACTATTATTTGAATGGCAATAGATTGGGAGAAGAGGAAGTGCAAAGAGACCTGGGTGTTCTTGTGCACCAGTCGCTGAAGGTAAGCATGCAGGTGCAGCAGGCGGTTAAGAAGGCAAATGGTATGTTGGTCTTCGTAGCAAGAGGGTTCGAGTACAGGAACAAGGATGTCTTGCTGCAGTTGTACAGGGCCTTGGTGAGACCGCACCTTGAGTATTGTGTGCAGTTTTGGTCACCTTATCTGAGGAAAGACGTTCTTGCCATGGAAGGCGTGCAGCGAAGATTCACCAGGCTGATACCTGGGATGGCAGGAATGACGTATGAGGAGAGATTGCGTCGATTGGGCTTATACTCACTGGAGTTTAGAAGATTGAGAGGGGATCTCATCGAAACCTATAAAATTCTGTCAGGCCTGGACAGACTAGATGCAGGAAGGATGTTTCTGATGGCCGGGGAGTCCAGAACCAGGGGTCATAGTCTAAGGATAAGGGGTAAGCCATTTAGGACTGAAATGAGGAATTTCTTCACCCAGAGAGTGGTGAACCTGTGGAATTCTCTGCCACAGAGGGCGGTGGAGGCCAGTTCATTAAATATATTCAAGAAGGAGTTGGATATATTTCTTAAGGCTAAAGGGATCAAGGGATATGGGGAGAAGGCAGGGACAGGGTACTGAATTTGGATGATCAGCCATGATCTCATTGAATGGCGGAGCAGGCTCGAGGGGCCGAATGGCCTACTCCTGCTCCTATCTTCTATGTTTCTATGTAAATTATAAGAACATAAGAAATAGGAGCAGGAGCCGGCCATTCGGCCCCTCGAGCCTGCTCCGCCATTCAATGAGATCATGGCTGATCTTCGACCTCATCTCCACTTTCCTGCCCGATCCCCATATCCCTTGATTCCCTTAATATTCAAAAATCTATCGATCTCTGTCTTGAATATACTCAACGACTGAGCCTCCACAGCCCTCTGGGGTAGAGAATTCCAAAGATTCACCGCCCTCTGAGTGAAGAAACTTCTCCTCATCTCAGTCCTAAATGGCCGACCCCTTATTCTGAGACTGTGACCCCTGGTTCTAGTCTCCCCAGCCAGGGGCAACATCCTCCCTGCATCTACCCTGTCAAGCCCTGTGAGAATTTTGTATGTTTCAATGAGATCACCTCTCATTCTTCTAAACTCGAGAATATAGGCCTAGTCTACTCAATCTCTCCTCATAGGACAATCCCCCCATCCCAGGAACCAGTCTGGTGAACCTTCGTTGCACTCCCTCTATGACAAGTATATCCTTCCTTAGGTAAGGAGACCAGAACTGTCCACAATACTCCAGGTGTGGTCTCACCAGGGCCCTATATAATTGCAGTAAGCCGTCTTTACTCTTATACTCAAATCCTCTTGTAATAAAGGCCAACATACCATTTGCTTTCCTAATTGTTTGCTGTACCTGCATGTTAACTTTCAGTGATTCGTGTACAAGGACACCCAGGTCCCTCTGAACACCAACATTTCCCAATCTCTCTCCATTTAAAAAATACTCTGCTTTTCTATTTTTCCCACCAAAGTGGGTAACTTCACATTTCTCCACATTATATTCCATTTGCCATGTTCCTGCCCACTCACTTAGCCTGTCTATATCCCCTTGAAGCCTCCTTGCATCCTCCTCACAACTTACATTCCCACCCAGCTTTGTATTATCAGCAAACCTGGATATATTACATTTGGTCTCCTCATCCAAATCATTGATGTAGATTGTGAATAGCTGAGGCCCAAGCACTGATCCTTGTGGTACCCCACTAGTTACAGCCTGCCAACCCGAAAATGACCTGTTTATTCCTACTCTCTGTTTTCTGTCCGTTAACCATTTTCCCTACTGCTGATGTCAGGCTAACTGGTCTGTAGTTCCCCGTTTTCTCTCTCCCTCCTTTCTTAAATAGTGGGGTTACATTTGCTACCTTCCAATTCGCGGGAACCTTTCTAGAATCTATGGAATTTTGGAAGATGACAACCAATGCATCCACTATCTCTATAACCACCTCTTTCAAAACCCTAGGATGTAGGCCATCAGGTCCAGGGGATTTATCGGCATTCAGTTGCATTAATTTCTCCAGTACTATTTTTTTACTAATACTAATACCTTTCAGTTTCCCATTCTTGCTAGAGTCTTGCTTCTCCACTATTTCCGGGAAGTTTTTTGTGTATTCTTCCGTGAAGACAAACACAAAGTATTTGTTTAATTTCCCTGCTATTTTCTTATTCCCCATTATAATTTCTCCTGTCTCAGCCTGTAAGGGACCCACGTTTACTTTTGCTAATCTTTTCCTCTTTACATACCTATAGAAGCTTTTACAGTCTCATTTTATGACTGTCGCTAGTTTACTCTAATAAGAAATTGATAAAGAAAGGGAAAATAGAATATGAGGACAGGTTGCACAGACTGGGCTTGTGTTCCCTCGAGTTTAGAAGATTAAGGGGTGATCTAACTGAGGTGTTTAAGATGATTAAAGGATTCGATCGGGTCGAGAGAGAGACACTATTTCCTCTGGTGGGGGGAGTCCAGAACAAGGGGGCAGAACCTTAAAATCAGAGCCAGGCCGTTCAGGGTGATGTCAGGAAGCACTTCTTCGCACAAAGGGTGGTGGAAATCTGGAACTCGCTCCCCCAAAAGGCTGAGGATCAATTGGAGCTTTGAAGACTGAGGTTGATAGAGTTTTGGTGGGTAAGGGTATCGAGGGATGTGGAGTAAAGGCGGGTAAATGGAGTTAAGATAAGATCAGCCATGATCTCATTGAATGGCGGAACGGGCTCGAGGATCTGAATTACCTCTTTGTTCCTATGTTCCGATCCGCAAAAAGACCGCGGTCCATTTAATTCACCTTCTCCCGCCCGGGCAGTCCCATGATCCAAAGACCGCGGTCCATCGAGTTCACCGTCTCCCACCCTGGCAGTCCCATGATCCAAAGACCGCGGTCCATCGAGTTCACCTTCTCCCGCCCTGGCAGTCCCATGATCCAAAGACCGTGGTCCATCGAGTTCACCGTCTCCCACCCTGGCAGTCCCATGATCCAAAGACCGCGGTCCATCGAGTTCACCTTCTCCCACCCTGGCAGTCCCATGATCCAAAGACCGCGGTCCATCGAGTTCACCGTCTCCCACCCTGGCAGTCCCATGATCCAAAGACCGCGGTCCATCGAGTTCACCTCCTCCCGCCCGGGCAGTCCCATGATCCAAAGACCGCGGTCCATCGAGTTCACCTTCTCCCGCCCTGGCAGTCCCATGATCCAAAGACCGCGGTCCATCGAGTTCACCTCCTCCCGCCCGGGCAGTCCCATGATCCAAAGACCGCGGTCCATCGAGTTCACCTTCTCCCGCCCTGGCAGTCCCATGATCCAAAGACCGCGGTCCATCGAGTTCACCTTCTCCCACCCGGGCAGTCCCATGATCCAAAGACCGCGGTCCATCGAGTTCACCGTCTCCCACCCTGGCAGTCCCATGATCCAAAGACCGCGGTCCATCGAGTTCACCGTCTCCCACCCTGGCAGTCCCATGATCCAAAGACCGCGGTCCATCGAGTTCACCGTCTCCCACCCTGGCAGTCCCATGATCCAAAGACCGCGGTCCATCGAGTTCACCGTCTCCTGCCCTGGCAGTCCCATGATCCAAAGACCGCGGTCCATCGAGCTCACCTTCTCCCACCCTGGCAGTCCCATGATCCAAAGACCGCGGTCCATCGAGTTCACCTTCTCCCGCCCGGGCAGTCCCATGATCCAAAGACCGCGGTCCATCGAGTTCACCTTCTCCCGCCCGGGCAGTCCCATGATCCAAAGACCGCGGTCCATCGAGCTCACCTTCTCCCGCCCTGGCAGTCCCATGATCCAAAGACCGCGGTCCATCGAGTTCACCTCCTCCCGCCCGGGCAGTCCCATGATCCAAAGACCGCGGTCCATCGAGTTCACCGTCTCCCACCCTGGCAGTCCCATGATCCAAAGACCGCGGTCCATCGAGTTCACCTTCTCCCACCCTGGCAGTCCCATGATCCAAAGACCGCGGTCCATCGAGTTCACCGTCTCCCACCCTGGCAGTCCCATGATCCAAAGACCGCGGTCCATCGAGTTCACCTTCTCCCACCCTGGCAGTCCCATGATCCAAAGACCGCGGTCCATCGAGTTCACCTTCTCCCGCCCTGGCAGTCCCATGATCCAAAGACCGCGGTCCATCGAGTTCACCGTCTCCCACCCTGGCAGTCCCATGATCCAAAGACCGCGGTCCATCGAGTTCACCTTCTCCCGCCCTGGCAGTCCCATGATCCAAAGACCGCGGTCCATCGAGCTCACCTTCTCCCGCCCTGGCAGTCCCATGATCCAAAGACCGCGGTCCATCGAGTTCACCTTCTCCCGCCCTGGCAGTCCCATGATCCAAAGACCGCGGTCCATCGAGCTCACCTTCTCCCGCCCTGGCAGTCCCATGATCCAAAGACCGCGGTCCATCGAGTTCACCGTCTCCCACCCGGGCAGTCCCATGATCCAAAGACCGCGGTCCATCGAGCTCACCTTCTCCCGCCCTGGCAGTCCCATGATCCAAAGACCGCGGTCCATCGAGTTCACCTCCTCCCGCCCGGGCAGTCCCATGATCCAAAGACCGCGGTCCATCGAGTTCACCTTCTCCCACCCTGGCAGTCCCATGATCCAAAGACCGCGGTCCATTGAGCTCACCGTCTCCCACCCTGGCAGTCCCATGATCCAAAGACCGCGGTCCATCGAGTTCACCGTCTCCCACCCTGGCAGTCCCATGATCCAAAGACCGCGGTCCATCGAGTTCACCTTCTCCCACCCTGGCAGTCCCATGATCCAAAGACCGCGGTCCATCGAGTTCACCTTCTCCCGCCCTGGCAGTCCCATGATCCAAAGACCGTGGTCCATCGAGCTCACCTTCTCCTGCCCTGGCAGTCCCATGATCCAAAGACCGCGGTCCATCGAGTTCACCTTCTCCCACCCTGGCAGTCCCATGATCCAAAGACCGCGGTCCATCGAGCTCACCTTCTCCCGCCCTGGCAGTCCCATGATCCAAAGACCGCGGTCCATCGAGCTCACCTTCTCCCGCCCTGGCAGTCCCATGATCCAAAGACCGCGGTCCATCGAGTTCACCGTCTCCCACCCTGGCAGTCCCATGATCCAAAGACCGCGGTCCATCGAGCTCACCTTCTCCCACCCTGGCAGTCCCATGATCCAAAGACCGCGGTCCATCGAGTTCACCTTCTCCCGCCCTGGCAGTCCCATGATCCAAAGACCGCGGTCCATCGAGTTCACCGTCTCCCACCCTGGCAGTCCCATGATCCAAAGACCGCGGTCCATCGAGCTCACCTTCTCCCGCCCTGGCAGTCCCATGATCCAAAGACCGCGGTCCATCGAGTTCACCGTCTCCCACCCTGGCAGTCCCATGATCCAAAGACCGCGGTCCATCGAGCTCACCGTCTCCCACCCTGGCAGTCCCATGATCCAAAGACCGCGGTCCATCGAGCTCACCTTCTCCTGCCCTGGCAGTCCCATGATCCAAAGACCGCGGTCCATCGAGCTCACCTTCTCCTGCCCTGGCAGTCCCATGATCCAAAGACCGCGGTCCATCGAGCTCACCTTCTCCCGCCCTGGCAGTCCCATGATCCAAAGACCGCGGTCCATCGAGTTCACCGTCTCCCACCCTGGCAGTCCCATGATCCAAAGACCGCGGTCCATCGAGCTCACCGTCTCCCACCCTGGCAGTCCCATGATCCAAAGACCGCGGTCCATCGAGCTCACCTTCTCCCGCCCTGGCAGTCCCATGATCCAAAGACCGCGGTCCATTGAGCTCACCGTCTCCCACCCTGGCAGTCCCATGATCCAAAGACCGCGGTCCATCGAGTTCACCGTCTCCCACCCTGGCAGTCCCATGATCCAAAGACCGCGGTCCATCGAGTTCACCGTCTCCCACCCTGGCAGTCCCATGATCCAAAGACCGCGGTCCATCGAGCTCACCTTCTCCCACCCTGGCAGTCCCATGATCCAACAATAGTGGAGTTATTGACTGATCACAGCAATCAATCTCGATCAGTGAGTCTACAACAGACCCAGACACGAGGCGAGGAAAAGCTCAGAGGTGGAGAGCTTTGGGAACCTGTTCCTCCCGAGCACTCTGCACTCACCACACGTCCTGTCTCAGGTTACTCATAGACTGTGTCCGCAAAATATTATTTTGTGAAAGAAATCTATCTACTGTGTTTGTGAATGAACCAGTGCTAACTGCTTCCAGCGTCTCCCAAGGGAGCCTGTTCCATAGATTGACCACTCGCCTTGGGGGGTGGAGGGAGTCCCAGACTTCCTGCCCAGGTTGGGTGTCTGTTGGTGGTTTACCGGGAAGGTTGGGTCAGTTCAGGGCCTGGGGTGGTACTGTGCACTGAGCTGGAAGGTTAGTCTGTTCTCTGCTGGGAGGGAGTGTTCCTGGCTGTGCACATTCCACATTTTCTTTACACAGGATTACACCGGATATACAGCACAGAAACAGGCCATTCGGCCCAACCGGTCCATGCCGACGTTTATGCTCCACTCGAGCCTCCTCCCGTCTTTCCTCATCTAACTCTTATCAGCCTAACCCTCTATTCCCTTCTCCCTCATATGCTTATCTAGCCTCCCCTTAAATGCATCGATACTATTCACCTCAACCACTCCCTGTGGTAGCGAGTTCCACATTCTCACCACTCTCTGGGTAAACAAGTTTCTCCTGAATTCCCAATTGGATTTCTTGAACCCACTGCAGGGAAGGTCCAAGTGCACGGGATTGGAGGTGGACACAAGCAGCGCTATCGCATGATCGACTTCCAGCGATTACACTACGAACCCGGGAAGGAAGGGCGTCCGTTCGAGGAGAAGGTGGTTCAGGTTCGCTACGACCCGTGCAGGTACGCTACCAGTCTGTGAATATATGGATCTGGGCTGGCACAGGGTGTGGCACAATGAAAGAAAAAGGACTGGCATTTCTGCAGCACCTTTCATGGCCTCAGGACGTCCCAAAGCACTTTACAGCCAATGAAGTACTTTTTGAAGTGTGGTCACTGTTGTAATGTGGGAAACATGGCAGCCAATTTGCGCACAGCAAGCAGAAATGTAAAAATGACCAGATAATCTGTTTTAGTGATGTTGGTTGAGGGATAATTATTGGCCCCAGGACACCGGGGAGAACTCCCTGCGCTTCTTCAAAATAATGCCACGGGATCTTTTACATCCACCTGAGAGAGCAGGCAGGGCCTCGGTTTAATGTCTCATCTGAAAGGTGGCACCTCCGACAGTGCGGCGCTCCCTCAGTACTGCCCCTCCGACAGTGCAGCGCTCCCTCAGCACTGACCCTCCGACAGTGCAGCAGTCCCTCAGTACTGACCCTCCGACAGTGCAGCGCTCCCTCAGTACTGCCCCTCCGACAGTGCAGCGCTCCCTCAGTACTGCCCCTCCGACAGTGCAGCGCTCCCTCAGTACTGCCCCTCCGACAGTGCAGCAGTCCCTCAGTACTGAATTAGAGTTTCCGCTTAGATTTTGTCCTCAAGTCTCTGGAGTGGGACTTGAACCCACAACCTTCTGACTCAGAGGTGAGAGTGCTGCCCACTGAGCCACAGCTGATACTTAATATAACGGCGAGGGCCTGGTGTGGGTCAGTGTGGGATTTATATAACAGTACAGGGATGGGGTGGGTCAGTGTGGGATTTATATAACAGTACAGGGATGGGGTGGGTCAGTGTGGGATTTATATAACAGTACAGGGATGGGGTGGGTCAGTGTGGGATTTATATAACAGTACAGGGATGGTGTGGGTCAGTGTGGGATTTATATAACAGTACAGGGATGGGGTGGGTCAGTATGGGATTTAGATAACAGTACAGGGATGGGGTGGGTCAGTATGGGATTTATATAACAGTACAGGGATGGTGTGGGTCAGTGTGGGATTTAGATAACAGTACAGGGATGGGGTGGGTCAGTATGGGATTTATATAACAGTACAGGGATGGTGTGGGTCAGTGTGGGATTTAGATAACAGTACAGGGATGGTGTGGGTCAGTGTGGGATTTATATAACAGTACAGGGATGGGGTGGGTCAATATGGGATTTATATAACAGTACAGGGATGGTGTGGGTCAGTGTGGGATTTATATAACAGTACAGGGATGGGGTGGGTCAGTGTGGGATTTAGATAACAGTACAGGGATGGGGTGGGTCAGTGTGGGATTTATATAACAGTACAGGGATGGTGTGGGTCAGTGTGGGATTTATATAACAGTACAGGGATGGGGTGGGTCAATATGGGATTTATATAACAGTACAGGGATGGTGTGGGTCAGTGTGGGATTTATATAACAGTACAGGGATGGGGTGGGTCAGTATGGGATTTAGATAACAGTACAGGGATGGGGTGGGTCAGTGTGGGATTTATATAACAGTACAGGGATGGTGTGGGTCAGTGTGGGATTTATATAACAGTACAGGGATGGTGTGGGTCAGTATGGGATTTATATAACAGTACAGGGATGGGGTGGGTCAGTATGGGATTTATATAACAGTACAGGGATGGGGTGGGTCAGTGTGGGATTTATATAACAGTACAGGGATGGGGTGGGTCAGTGTGGGATTTATATAACAGTACAGGGATGGGGTGGGTCAGTATGGGATTTATATAACAGTACAGGGATGGGGTGGGTCAGTATGGGATTTATATAACAGTACAGGGATGGGGTGGGTCAGTGTGGGATTTATATAACAGTACAGGGATGGGGTGGGTCAGTGTGGGATTTATATAACAGTACAGGGATGGGGTGGGTCAGTGTGGGATTTATATAACAGTACAGGGATGGGGTGGGTCAGTGTGGGATTTATATAACAGTACAGGGATGGGGTGGGTCAGTATGGGATTTATATAACAGTACAGGGATGGTGTGGGTCAGTATGGGATTTATATAACAGTACAGGGATGGGGTGGGTCAGTGTGGGATTTAGATAACAGTACAGGGATGGTGTGGGTCAGTGTGGGATTTATATAACAGTACAGGGATGGTGTGGGTCAGTATGGGATTTATATAACAGTACAGGGATGGGGTGGGTCAGTATGGGATTTAGATAACAGTACAGGGATGGGGTGGGTCAGTATGGGATTTATATAACAGTACAGGGATGGGGTGGGTCAGTATGGGATTTAGATAACAGTACAGGGATGGTGTGGGTCAGTATGGGATTTATATAACAGTACAGGGATGGTGTGGGTCAGTATGGGATTTATATAACAGTACAGGGATGGGGTGGGTCAGTATGGGATTTAGATAACAGTACAGGGATGGGGTGGTCAGTATGCTATAACGGTGATATTGTGCGACAGGTCTGCTGATATTGCGCTGGTTGCTGGGGGCAGTCGGAAACGCTGGATTATCGCCACCGAGAACATGGAGGCTGGTGACGTGGTGAAGACGTCGGGACAGATTGGGCGAATGGCAGGTGAGGGGCTGGGGTCTGAAACAGGGTCCCGCTCACCTGGAAATAACACCGAAGGGTGTTTTTGTGACTGGAGGGCTTTTTCCAGTGGGGTTCCGCAGGGCTCCGTACTAGTTCCCTTGCTTTTTGTGATATATATCAACAATCTTGACTTGAATAGAGGGGGTATGATTAAGGAGTTTGCAGATGATACAAAAATTGGCCGCGTGGTTGATACTGAAGGAAGGAAGCTGTAGACTGCAGGAAAATATCAATGGACTGGTCAGGTGGGCAGAACAGTGGCAAATGGAATTCAATCTGGAGAAGCGTGAGGTAATGCATTTGGGGAGGCCTATCAATGCAAGGGAATACACATTAAATAGTAGAATTAAGTGATACATTTTGGTAGAAAGAATGAGGAGAGGACATATAAACTAAATGGTACAATCTTGAAGTGGGTGCAGAGACTGGGGGTATGTGTGCATAAATCGTTGAAGGTGCTAGGGCAGGTTGAGAAAGCGGTTAAAAAGGCTTGTGGGATCCTGGGCTTCATAAATAGAGGCAGAGAGTACAAAAGTGTGGAAGTTATGATGAACCTTTATAAAACACTGGTTCGGCCCCAACTGGAGTATTGTGTCCAATTCTGGGCACCGCACTTTAGGAAGGATGCGAAGGCCTTAGAGAGGGTGCAGAAAAGATTTACGAGAATGATTCCAGGGCTAAGGGACTTCAGTTACGTGGATAGACTGGAGAAGCTGGGGTTGTTCTCCTTGGAGCAGAGAAGATTGAGCGGAGATTTGATAGAGGTGTTCAAAATCATGAGGGGCCTGGACAGAGTAGATAGAGAGAGACTGTTCCCATTGGCGGAAGGGTCGAGAACCAGAGGACACAGATTTAAGGTGATTGGCAGAAGAACCAAAGGCGACAGGAGGAAAAACTTTTTTACGCAGCGAGTGGTTGGGATCTGGAATGCACTGCCTGAAAGGGTGGTGGAGGCAGATTCAATCACGGCTTTCAAAAGGGAATTGGATAAGTACCGGAAGGAAGGAAATTTGCAGGGTTACGGGGAAAGGGCGGGGGAGTGGGACTGGCTGAAGTGCTCTGCAGAGAGCCGGCACGGGCTCGACGGGCCGAATAGCCTCCTCCTATGCTGTAACCATTCTATGATTCTGTGATACTGAGAAGTGCAGAAGATCAGAGGGACCTTGGAGTGCATGTCCACAGATCCCTGAAGGTAGCAGGCCAGGTAGATAAGGTGGTTAAGAAGGCATACGAAATGCTTGCCTTTATTAGCCGTGGCATAGAATACAAGAGCAGGGGGGTTATGCTTCAACTGTATAAAACACTAGTTAGGCTGCAGCTAGAGTACTGCGTGCAGTTCTGGTCACCACATTACAGGAAGGATGTGATTGCATTAGAGAGGGTACAGAGGAGATTTACAAGGATGTTGCCTGGGCTGGGAATTTTAGCTATGAGGAAAGATTGGATAGGCTGGAGTTGTTTACTTTGGAACAGAGGAGGCTGAGGGGAGACTTATTTCAGGTGTCTAAAATTGAGGGGCCTGGATAGGGTGGATAGGAAGGAGCTATTTCCCTTAGCAGAGAGGTCAATAACCAGGGGGCAGAGATTTAAAGTAATTGGTAGAAGGTTTAGAGGGGAGTTGAGAAGAACTTTTTTCACCCAGAGGGTGGTGGGGGTCTGGAACTCACTGCCTGAAAGGGTGGTAGAGGCAGAAACCCTCATCACATTTAAAAAGTACTTGGATATGCCCTTGAAGTGCTGTAACCTACAGGGCTACGGACCAAGAGCTGGAAAGTGGGATTAGGCCGGATCGCTCTTTGTCAGCCGGCACACAGACAATGGGCCGAATGGCCTCCTTCTGTGCTGTAACTTTCTATGATTCTATAGCTGAGCGACCGATACCTGGATATGGATGATCGGAACCGAGCTCCCGAATGAGATTAAACCCATCATAGATTCATAGAATAGAAGATAGGAGCAGGAGTAGGCCATTCGGCCCCTCGAGCCTGCTCCGCCATTCAATGAGATCATAGCTGATCATCCAAATTCAGTACCCGGTCCCTGCCTTTTCCCCATACCCCTTGATCCCTTTAGCCTTAAGAAATATATCCAACTCCTTCTTGAATATATTTAATGAATTGGCCTCCACTGCCCTCTGTGGTAGAGAATTCCACAGGTTCACCACTCTCTGGGTGAAGAAATTCCTCATCTCTGTACTAAATGGCTTACCCCTTATCCTTAGACTGTGACCCCTGGTTCTGGACTCCCCGACCATCGGGAACATCCTTCCTGCATCTAGTCTGTCTAGTCCTATTAGAATTTTATAAGTTTCAATAAGATCCCCTCTCATTCTTCTAAACTCTAGCGAATATAAACCTAATCGACCCACTCTCTCTCCATACGTCATTCCTGCCATCCCAGGTATCAGTCTGGTGAATCTTCGCTGCACTCCCTCCATGGCAAGGACATCCTTCCATCAGCCCCTCGATAGGAGCTGAGCCCAGCCCCTCGATAGGAGCTGAGCCGAGCCGCTACACTGCCATCCCTTCACTGACCCTGGGACTTAATTAAAGGGGTAAGTCATGCCAGGAGAGCCCAGCCCCGTGTTATGCTCCTCTTGCTCTATGTGGGAATTCAGGGACGCTGCCAGTGTCCCTGACGACCATGTGCGCCAGAAATGCATCCAGCTGCAGCTACTAACGGGCCGTATTGAGGCGCTGGAGCTGCGGATGGATGGGTTGTGGAGCATTCACGATGCTGAGAGGGTTGTGGATTACACGTTTGATAAGTTGGTCACGCTGCAGGGTAGGGCTGCACAGGCAGAAGGGAAATGGGTGACCACCAGGCGGAGCAATAGAAGCAGGTAGGTAGTGCAGGGGACCCCTGTGGCCATCCCCCTTTCAAACAGGTATACCAATTTGGATACTGTTGAGGGGGATGACTCACCAGGGGAAGGCAGCAGCAGCCAACTTCCTGGCACCAGGGGTGCTTCTGCTGCTCAGGAAGGGAGGAAAAAGAGTGGGAGAGCAATAGTGGTAGGGGATTCTATCGTAAGGGGAACAGATAGGCGTTTCTGTGGCCGTAGACGTGACTCCAGGATGGTTTGTTGCCTCCCTGGTGCCAGGGTCAAGGATGTCGCTGAACGGCTGCAGGGCATTCTGAAGGGGGAGGGTGAACAGGCAGAGGTCATGGTTCACATTGGGACCAACGACATAGGTAGGAAGAGGGATGAGGTCCTGCAGCAAGAATTTAGGGAGCTAGGTAGCAGATTAAAGAGTAGGACCTCAAAGGCTGTAATCTCTGGATTACTCCTGGTGCCACGTGCTAGTGAGTATAGGAATAGGAGGATAGAGCAGATGAATGCGTGGCTAAAGAGTTGGTGCAGGAGGGAGGGCTTTAGTTTCCTGGATCACTGGGCCTGCTTCTGGGGAAGGTGGGACTTGTACAAGTCGGACGGGTTGCACCTGAACCAGAGCGGGACAAATATCCTTGCGGGGAGGTTTGCTAGCACTGTTCGGGGGGGTTTAAACTAAAATGGCAGGGGGTTGGGAACCTGAGCAGGGAGACAGAGGAAAAGAAAACAGGGATAAAAGCAAAAGATAGGAAGGAGAAAAACAAAAGTGGCAGTCAGAGAAATCAACGGTTTAAATCAAACGTGGCCACAGTAAATAATAATTCTAATAGGTCTAAGAGCATTAAAAAAACAAGCCTGAAGGCTTTGTGTCTTAATGCGAGGAGCATTTGTAATAAGGTGGATGAATTGGCTGCGCAAATAGAGGTAAACGAATACGATTTGGTTGGGATTACGGAATCGTGGCTCAAGGATGGCCAAGACTGGGAACTCAACATCCAGGGGTATTCGATATTCAGGAAAGATAGGCAAAAAGGAAAGGGAGGTGGGGTAGCATTACTGGTTAAAGAAGGGATTAATACAATTGTAATGAAGGATATTAGCTCTGATGATGTGGAATCTGTATGGGTAGAATTGTGAAATACTAAGGGGAAAAAAACATTAGTGGGAGTGGTATATAGACCTCCCAACAGTAAGGCGGAGGTTGGGGATGGCATTAAAAGGGAAATTAAAGAAGCGTGCAATAAGGGCACAGCAGTCATCATGGGTGACTTTAATCTACATATAGATTGGGCCAACCAAATTAGTAACAATACTGTGGAGGAGGAATTCCTGGAGTGTTTACGGGATGGTTTCCTGGACCAATATGTCGAGGAACCAACCAGAGATCAGGCCATCTTAGACTGGGTATTATGTAACGAGAAAGGATTAATTAGCAATCTTGTTGTACGAGGCCCCTTGGGTCGGAGCGATCATAATATGATCGAATTCTTCATTAAGATGGAGAATGAAGTAGTTGACTCAGAGACAAGGGTCCTCAATTTAAATAAAGGAAACTACGATGGTCTGAGGAGCGAGTTGGGTAGGATTGATTGGGGAATGTCACTCAAAGGGTTGACGGTGGATAGGTAATGGCAAACATTCAAAGACCGAATGGATGAGTTACAGAATTTGTTCATCCCAGTTTGGCATAAAAATAAAACAAAAAAGGTGACTCAACCGTGGCTAACAATGGAAATTAGGGATAGCATAAGATCCAAGGAGAGGACACATAAATTGGCTAGAAAAAGCAATAATCCTGAGGATTGGGAGCAGTTTAGGAGTCAACAAAGGAGGACAAAGGGATTAATTAATTAAGTAAGCTAGCAGGGAACATAAAAACTGACTGTAAAAGCTTTTATAGATATGTGAAGAGAAAAAGATTGGTGAAGTCAAGCGTAGGTCCCTTACAGTCAGAATCAGGGGAATTTATAATGGGAAACAAGGAAATGGCAGACCAACTAAATACATACTTTGGTTCTGTCTTCACAAAGGAGGACACAAATAACCTCCCAGAGATGCTGGGGAACATAGGGTCTGATGAAAGGGAGGAACTGAAAGAAATCAGTATTTGTAGGGGAATGGTGTTAGGAAAATTGATGGGACTGAAGGCCGATACATCCCCAGGGCCTGATGGTCTACATCCCAGGGTACTTAAGGAAGTGGCCCTAGAGATAGTAGATGCATTGCTGGTAATCTTCCAGAACTCGATAGACTCTGGAACAGTACCCATGGATTGGAGGGTAGCTAATGTTACCCCACTATTCAAAAAAGGTGGTAGAGAAAAAGCGGGGAATTATAGACCGGTAAGCCTGACATCGGTAGTGGGGAAAATGCTAGAGTCTATTATAAAAGATGTAATAGCAGAGCACTTGCAAAGCAGTGACAGGATCGAACAAAGTCAACATGGATTTACAAAAGGTAAATCATGCTTGACTAATCTACTGGAATTTTTTGAGGATGTAACTGGTAAAATAGATAAGGGAGAACCAGTGGATGTGGTGTATTTGGACTTTCAGAAGGCTTTCGATAAGGTCCCACATAAGAGATTAGCGTGCAAAATTTAGGCACATGGGATTGGGGGCAAGGTATTGACCTGGATAGAGAACTGGTTGGCGGACAGAAAGCAAAAAGAGTTGGAATAAACGGGTCGTTTTCCGAGTGGCAGGCAGTGACTAGTGAGGTACCGCAAGGAGCGGTCCTAGGACCCCAGCTGTTCACAATATATATTAATGATCTGGACGAGGGAATTGGATGTAATATCTCCAAATTTGCAGACGACACAAAGCTGGGTGGGAGGGTAAGCTGTGAGGAGGATGTCGTGAAACTCCAGTATGATTTGGACAGGTTGGGTGATTGGGCAGAAACATGGCAAATGCACTATAATGTGGATAAATGTGAGGTTATCCACTTTGGTGGCAAAAACAGGAAGGCAGATTATTATTTGAATGGCAATAGATTGGGAGAAGGGGAAGTGCAAAGAGACCTGGGTGTTCTTGTGCACCAGTCGCTGAAGGTAAGCATGCAGGTGCAGCAGGCAGTTAAGAAGGCAAATGGTATGTTGACCTTCGTAGCAAGAGGGTTCGAGTGCAGGAACAAGGATGTCTTGCTACAGTTGTACAGGGCCTTGGTGAGACCGCACCTTGAGTATTGTGTGCAGTTTTGGTCGCCTTACCTGAGGAAGGACGTTCTTGCCATGGAGGGAGTGCAGCGAAGATTCACCAGGCTGATACCTGGGATGGCAGGAATGACGTATGAGGAGAGATTGTGTCGATTGGGCTTATACTCACTGGAGTTTAGAAGATTGAGAGGGGATCTCATCGAAACCTATAAAATTCTGTCAGGTCTGGACAGACTAGATGCAGGAAGGATGTTTCTGATGGCCGGGGAGTCCAGAACCAGGGGTCATAGTCTAAGGATAAGGGGTAAGCCATTTAGGACAGAAATGAGGAGGAATTTCTTCACCCAGAGAGTGGTGAACCTGTGGAATTCTCTGCCACAGAGGGCGGTGGAGGCCAGTTCATTAAATATATTCAAGAAGGAGTTGGATATATTTCTTAAGGCTAAAGGGATCAAGGGATATGGGGAGAAGGCAGGGACAGGGTACTGAATTTGGATGATCAGCCATGATCTCATTGAATGGCGGAGCAGGCTCGAGGGGCCGAATGGCCTACTCCTGCTCCTATCTTCTATGTTTCTATGACTGTGGGAGCAACTGATGGCTGCACAGTCTGGCAGTAACGGAGCCTGGGCCCTGCTCTGCTTGATGTTCCAGCCAGTACAACACTGTCTCCGGGACCTCCTGGACTGGGATCGAGTGACTGCAGGGATCACAGAGGAATTTTCCCCCTCATTCACCCCTGGGTTTCGATGTTTCCTTACCTCTCCCCGGGGATCACATGGCAAACGAGGGTTGGAGGTCACTGTTGTGAAGTAGGAATCGGGTTAGCCAATCTGTGCAGAATAAGGGCAGAGAACACGGCTGGACAAAGGAATGGGATTAAGATAGAAAGCAACAAGTGGGAATGGAGAGACGGAGGAAGAGGGGGAGAGAAGAGAGAAAGATGAGGGACGGAGAGAGGTGGGGGAGGTGGGAGGGGTCTATTGTGGTTTTGAGAATGTCTGAGATTTGGTCCGCTCTGTGAACCAATGTCCGGATCTGGTCCCGAGTAAAACTAATGGCTCCCAATCTCCTTCACAGTGTCTGCCAGAGAGGGAGATGCGTATCCGCTAGGAGCGCTTCCCATAGGAACCCTGGTCAATAACCTGGAGCTGGCTCCCGGGAAAGGTGCCCAGTATATCAGAGCCGCAGGTCAGTCTCTCCCTCCCCCCTCCCTCCCCTGCTCTCCCCCTCCCTCCATCACTCTCTCCCTCCCCCTCCCTCCATCGCTCTCTCCCTCCCCCCCCTCCCTCCATCGCTCTCTCCCTACCCTGCTCTCCCCCTCCCTCCATCACTCTCTCCCTCCTCCTCCCTCCATCGCTCTCTCCCTCCCCCCTCCCCCCCCCCCCATCGCTCTCTCCCTCCCTCCCTCCCCCCCCCTCCCTCCATCGCTCTCTCCCTCCCCCCTCCGCTCTCCCACCCCCACTGCTCTCAGGGTACGGGGTATTATTTCACTGACTGGGATTCTCTGTCTGTAGGGACGTGCGGAGTGTTGCTGAGGAAGGTAAATGGCACCGCCATCGTACAGCTCCCCTCCAAACGGCAGGTTCAGGTAATCTCAATCTCCGTCTCTCTCTCTCTCTCTCTCTCTGGTCTCACGCACTCTCTCTGGTCTCTCTCTCTCTAGTCTCACGCTCTCTCTGGTCTCACGCGCTCTCTCTCTCTCTCTCTGGTCTCATGCTCTCTCTCTCTCTGGTCTCGCTCTCAATTCAATTCAATTCAATTGAAATCGCTTTATTGGCATGACAAGTTACATCTTATGTTGCCAAAGCATCGAAAAACATTCATGTTTGTTCACAAAAATACAGATCTATCCATACAGTGTATAAACAGATATATCCCTGAGTGTATAAATATACTTTCATATAATTTATATATACTCTTTTCTTATATTTAGTGGTTGTCCCTCTGTTTATGGCAAGCTGTAACATAGTGTGCCGCTAGTGTTACGCAATTTCTCTCTTCCCCTAGTAGGTATGGGAGTTTTTGGTCGTCATTCAAATTTCTGAATTCCGGGCATATTTTTGTGAATTTTGGGTAGAAATTCTCCCTTATGCCCTGATATTTTCTACAAGCTGTGAGGAAGTGCATCTCTGTCTCCACCACTCCCTGACTGCAGTGAGAGCATATCCTGTCCTCTCTTGGTAGCCGGGTCTGCCTGTGTCTACCTTTTTCGATCGCCAGGTTATGTTCACTAAGTCTGTACATTGTCAAAGTTTTTCTCAGTTTGCTATCCTTTACCATGGTCAGGTAATCAGCCATGTTGTATTGTCTGTTTAGGGCCAAGTAGCAATTGAGTTTGCTTTGGGTTTTTGTTGTTTCTGCCCAATATGACAGATATTTTTCCTTTTGCTTAGCGACGATTGTGTTGGGTCGAATTCTTTGTGTTACGCTGTCACTGTCCTGGGGCTGGTTATTGTTAGTAGTGTTAGTAGTTACTTCACTGAGTCCCAGGACTAGTTGACTGAGGGTATTCTTCTTTATGGTCCTCTCTTGGCATTTCAGGGCTTCGTAATGATAGCATTGGGGGTTGCTCATTTCTAGGTGTTTCCAAAATTTGGTGGCTCTTTTTTGGATAGTGATTATTAATGGATATTGGCCTAGTTCCGCCCTGCATGCATTGTTTACTGTTTTCCTTTGAGTCCGGAGGATACTTTTACAGAATTCTGCATGTAGGATCTCAATTGGGTGTTTGTCCCATTTTGCAAATTCTTGTTGTGTTAGCGGTCCCCACACTTCACTGCCATAGAGTGCAATTGGTTCAATTACTGATTTGAAAATTTTGAGCCAAATGCTAATTGGGATTTCTATTTGGATTGATTTTTTAATGGCTTAGAAAGCCCTTCTTGCTTTCTCTTTCAGTTCATTCACAGCCAGTTTGAAATTTCCCGTAGAACTGATTTTTAAGCCCAAGTATGTGTAGTTAGTGGTTTGTTCAATTTTGGTTGTTCCTAGTGTGAAATTTATTTTGGGTCCCTGATGTCTGGATCTTTGCTGGAACACAAGGACTTTGGTTTTTTGGGGATTTATTGTCAGGGCCCAAGTCTGGCAGTACGACTCCAGCAGATCCAGGTTCTGCTGTAGACCCTCCTTAGTTGGTGACAGCAGAACCAGGTTGTTGAAACGGATTTTTTTGGTCCTCAATCTGGTTCAGTACAAACACTGAGTCGGAATACTGGTTTAGTTCAACAGTTGTTTTATTCTGTTGTCCCGGGAGACTTACTCTGATACAGCACCGTTCTGACTCCAGCAGAGTCTCGACAGGTTCCACCAGAGCAAGCAATCTTTCATACAGTGGGTCACATTATTATACTTTACTTTTGAAAAGACATTAACACATCGTACATTCTACACCAATCCCGAGCGAGGCGCGTACACAGTTTAAAGTGATTTCCTGGCCTGGCAGTTTGAAATAAAGAAGTCACAGTTCACTGAATGGTTTATAATATAGAAAATATGCAGGTAATGGTTTCACGATCACCTAATCATTATGGTAATGCGTGGTAATGTGTTTTCGGATCGCATATTGTCAGTATACCCTTTGCACTCCACCCTACATTGTTCCACCAGCAAGGTGTGACATCGTGGGTGCCAGCCATATTAGCATTTTACTTCCTGCTGCCTTCAGTTTCTTGAATTAACATGATCATCTCTCACAATATGCAAGTGACTCAGCGATGTCGACATTGCACCACCATTTTAGGCTAACAGGGTCCTCCATTTTAGATTGGCAGGGTCCTTGGCCATGCGGAGCGAGTTGTTACCTTATTTTTGCATTCTATATTCTCATTCCCCCCTTTTATCATTCCATGATAACCATCTAAGGTACCCTGTGATTCTGGGCTTCATCCTACTGGTCCATCTCTACTTTATTGAGTCTATTATACTCCTTATTCTGCCCTCGCAACGCGTTTCTATGCAGAGCTAGACAGATAGCGAACAACTCGATATCTTCCAATAAAATCACAAGGCTTGACTTTTCTTGTAACGCTTTACTGAACGATTCTAATTGTAAAACTGAAATACAACACAGAAATGGAAGCACACATTAGTATACAGGCGCATAACTGATATGTATACACAGATTTAGGTACGCCTGAGCAACACAGTACATTTAGTAAACTGGGAGGCATTCTCTTTAAATTAGCCCTGTACATAGTGTATGAAAATACAGCTACTAGTTAATCAGCTAGACAGAGAAAAGTTACAACTAAACATTTTCTACAACATACAGTGCACATTAATCATCCATAGCATCCTAAAATACTTACAGACAAACAATTTCCAAGACTCAAGCATGGGGACAATACAACTGCCCGGAGCCTGTGCTGCTGTAGGAGCACCGTGGTGTAGGTCTGTGTCCCAGCGAGGACTCCACGAGGACTACGTAGCAGTCCTGTGTCCCAGCGCGGCTGGTAGATGCGGCCGAAGACGCTAGGCCGGGCTGTGCCGGCAGCCTTTCTGGAAGGCCGAGTCGGGCCGGCAGCCGCCTCACGCACGTCACGTCGTACGTGCCGTGACGTCAGCACGCTACGTTGTACGTGACGTGACGTCAGCACGCTAAGGCGCGTCTTAAAGGGGCAATGGCCCTAAAAGGTAAGTTAAAGGGGCAACGGCCCCAACAGGTAGGTTATACATATATAAGTAAGTTAAATACATACAGTGAGGTTAAGTTAGAGGGAGAGGCAGCACACTCCTCCTCCATTAATTCCTTCTCGACTTGCTCCTTTACCATCTCACTCGCTTCACCCTCTATATTTAGTCATTCAATTTCTTCTTCTGATGATTTCCTTTTTTAATAGTCCATTACAGAAGTCCCATTTAGTCACGTTCCAGGATCCGAAAGCTTTAAGATTCTTGTCTTTGCACTGGAGAATATCTCTTCACATTTCTTCAGTCGATTGAACGCCCCGCCCGCGAGCAGGATAACGCTCAGAAGCAGTAATAAAGTCCTCATCTTGATTCTTGGTGATCAATCAATGCTACTTATTAGCTATTAATCTGGAAAACAACTGCTTACACAAGATCAAAAGTTAAAAACTTAAAACTAAAATTTTAAAATTAAAAATTAAAATCGTATAATAAGTATAATAAAAGTAGGATTTCGGCAGGCCAAAACAATCCAAACACAACACCAGACCTCGTAAAACTGCAGTCACCTTTATCAAGGCCGAGCATGAGTTCTGTAGTCTCCTATCAATGGCTGATCAATTAAAATAAAATTAATGATTGTTCGTAAAATCTACTATATACTGTACTGAAATCTACTGATTATCTCCCCCCCCCCCCCCCCCCTTTTGATTGGTTTCTCCAATCAATTTACAGTGGTGGAAGTGCACCCATGCGCTTCTTCCCTCGACCTTAGCTGCAGTCGGGGTTGTTAGTAAGACCTGATATGGACCTTCCCACCTTGGATCGAGACTTTTACGAGTCCAGTTCTTAACCATCACATAGCAAAGTGTACACATTCAATAACCCAAAGAGCTAACTCATCAGACATGCAAGTCTGTTCCGCGGGAGTAGTCCAGAGTTTTGATAAAGGGTTATATACACATCCCGATTCTCTCCATAAATGCTTATCACTATCAGGAGCGTCCTCCTGCAACTTAATCACCTCTTGGATGGTTGGCATTAGTTTTTCCGAGGTAGACTGATTCTTTTTGGAATTTTTAGTCTGCCTCATAATTCGGGCACAATCATTTGGTGACTCCTAGAAGCAATTTTGGCCGCCTCATCAGCGCGGCGGTTTCCTATATCTACTGGGTTTTGGCCAGTGGCAGAGCATTTAATCACAGCTATCTGTTTGGGGAGTAAAGGGGCTTGCAAGAGGTCTGAAACTAACTGACGGTGTGAGATCGGACTGCCCGAAGAGGTTAGAAATCCTCTATTTTTCCACAATTGTCCAAAATCGTGAACTACTCCAAAGGCATATCTAGAGTCTGTATGTACATTAATTCGTAATCCTTCTCCCAAAGTACAAGCTCGTATGAGTGCAAACAGTTCTCAGAAAAAAGGGATTCAAAGGCTGCTGATTCTAAGGTGACACCTTCCTGATTCACAATTGCATAACCAGAAATTCGTTTTCCCTTCTCATCAATTGAAGAACTGCCATCTGTATACATAATCACGGATTCCTTTTTGTATGTTACTCCGACTGCTTCCGTCATCGCATACTGAGATACTTGTCCTTGAAAGCCGGATAAGCTTTGAGTTTCTTTCGATTTGGGGAGATTAAGGTCTGATTGAACAGATGACATAGCGGCCCCTGTATCGACCAAAAAGGGATACCATTGATCTCGAATCTGAAGCATTAATAGGGGTTCTCGATCTGGTTGTAACATGTGGAAACGGATTGGTTTGGGAGAAATCAGTGTATGTTCCCCTTCCTCGACCTCCTTGCCAACCGCCTCTATTTCCTCGGGTCTGACCTCCCCTTCCTTGTTGTCTGGCCGGACACTCCTTACTCCAGTGGCCAGGCTGACCACAATTGAAGCATAGTCCTTGTCCTCTGCCCCTTCCTCCTCCCCCATAATTTTGTTGTGGGGGCGCATATGGCCGGCCATAAGCAGCAGCGTCGGGTCCAGTTGGGTGATTGTAATACCCATAGTTTTGGGAGTCTACCCATCCTGGAACACAATACTGGGGTTCCATTTGATATCCTGTTAGGTCTGGCCCTACTTTTGGCTGTATGGGCACGTCCTCTCGCTTCATTACATATTCCGCCTTGACCTTAACGTGGGGTTGACTTTCTGCACTCTTACTTTCTTTCCAGTAATATTTCGCAGCTCTAGTCATTTGAGTCGGGCTGTTTTCTGCCCAGTTCATATTATTGGTTTTAATGGCTGTCGCCACAGCAGCCGGAAGACAGTTCATCAGAATGGCGCAGAATTGGGGTGAATTGGCTCCTCCTTGATAATTGGTGTCCCCCGACTGTCCCTGATAAACCTCACAGAATCTCTCCAAAAATTCCTCAGGTCCCTCATCTTTCTTTGACTTAGTATCTAGGACGTTAGATATATTGATAGGTTTTTGGAGTGTAGCATTGAGTGCTGTAAGCATGTGTCGCTCCCTGTCGGCTATGAGGACGTGGGCGGTCTCTAAAGCGGCATGATTGGGGTGAGTCAGGTGTTCCAAAAATCTAGTGTGTTCGGAAGGAGTTAAAACTTGTTGAATCAAAGCCCATAGATCTCGGGAGTCTGCATTGTACACTTGTATCGTGGTTCGAAGGAAGTCCACAAACCTAGCCGGCGCCTTTTTCCTGTCTGGCATACCAGTTAGGATAGCCATTATCTCATTAGGTTTCCAAGGGAAAAATACATCTATGGTGGGGTTGGCTGCGGCAGCCGCTGCATTCGGGTTTGGCATTGTTCTTACCGGCAGATTTCTGGGCGTTCGTTTTGGTTTAGTAAGGCTAATTTCGGGTTCTGAGTCGGAACTGTTTAAGGGTGAAAGGTTGTCTTCAGAATCAGTAAGGTCACTACATGAGTCAGTGTCATCTGCTTTTGCTGGTTTATGTTGTACTAATTGTCTGGGTCTACGTTTCTTCTTCTGCCAATTCGGACTAGGGGTATTCCCCGGTTTCACGTCTTTCTTGGGATTTGTTGGATCTTTCGATCGGGTTCGACAAGCAACAGGGTCTATATAAACATCAGAAATCGGCGTGATTGGGGAGTGACTTGGGACAGTAAGGGAGGGTGTCGGTGGACTGGTAACGGACGTAATAGGGATCAAGCCAGTCTGATTTGCAAGAGGTTGGTCGGGATAAATGTTATTATATTGGGGTGGCTGAGGAGGTGGCGCGGTAGGAGTTCTAATTGTCCAATTGTTTAAGTCCTCATCTGTTCCGTCTCCCTCGGTCAACCTAAGGCCAACCATTGAACTACGTAGTTCATTTTTATCCTTTTTATCTGGCGCCATTTCAGATTTTGACCTTTTCTCATGTGCACATTCTTTCTTAAGTATTTCAATGGGTTTAGGATTCCCTCCTTCGGTTAACTTTATTCCTAACTTAACAGCATTCTCTTGCCAGCTGGCTAATAGGGAACTGTCTTTAATTTCTTGGCAATACTGTCGCCAGAGTCCAATTAGTTTCTTAGTCTTACTTCCCATGTTCTTTTTCCAAATCACTTCTTGAGCTTGTTTAACCGTTTCTAAGCTTTTGGGACCCCCTAGTGGCCATTGTTCGCTGCCTAACTTTTTATTTAAACCCCCTGAGAGTTGTCTCAATTGTTGGGCTTTGTCCGGGTATTTGTCACATAAGGTTTGTAAGGCACTGCCCTCATCACTTGTGGTATCTAGGTAATTACCCATGGTTCTTTTACACTAAGGGTTCCTTTTCAGGATTCGAGTTACTTTTTGCACGTGTCTTATATATTTCACGGATACCGGCACACAAAATGAAACGCAACACTACAATACTTACAATACTTAGACTTAACAAAAACACAGTGACGATACTTAGACTTAACAAAAAAACACAGTGAGTCGTCTATAGTCAAATAGTAATTTTAGCCTCTGTCACCGCCTGGTACAGGTATTCTTAGCCTCTGTCACCACCTGGTACAGGTATTCTTAGCCTAATTATTCAAATCGTAAATTTAGCCTCTGTCACCACCTGGTACAGGTATTCTTAGCCTAATTATTCTAATCGTACGACCCTTATCTTGCACTCCCCGAGTACAAGTTGCTATAGCTCTAGAGTCCCCGACTCTCTCTTACTTTCTTTCAAGTATTCTTTTTTCTTTCTCTAAAATCACTTATCTACTTTTTAGTCCAATCGGAGCCTGAGCGGGCCAAGTGAAATACGAGGCCGGTGCTTTACCCGACTTGGATACTTATTTCCTAAGTTTACACAGTATTCGCCAGATTGACCCAGATCTCGTCGGGACACCACACAAGAATTAGCGAGTGGCAAAACTTTTATCGGACTTACGGATCAGAGGAAAACCGAAGTGGTAAATTTAAACATACTCACTCCGGGGGCCCATTTCCTCCTCTCACGTCCAAAACTAGTTCGGCTCTTAATTTCGCGAATTCTCGGTGATCGTCCGTTGAGACCCCACTTCTGACACCAAATGTTGAAACGGATTTTTTTGGTCCTCAATCTGGTTCAGTACAAACACTGAGTCGAATACTGGTTTAGTTCAACAGTTGTTTTATTCTGTTGTCCCGGGAGACTTACTCTGATACAGCACCGTTCTGACTCCAGCAGAGTCTCGACAGGTTCCACCAGAGCAAGCAATCTTTCATACAGTGGGTCACATTATTATACTTTACTTTTGAAAAGACATTAACACATCGTACATTCTACACCAATCCCGAGCGAGGCATGTACACAGTTTAAAGTGATTTCCTGGCCTGGCAGTTTGAAATAAAGAAGTCACAGTTCACTGAATGGTTTATAATATAGAAAATATGCAGGTAATGGTTTCACGATCACCTAATCATTATGGTAATGCATGGTAATGTGTTTTCGGATCGCCTATTGTCAGTATACCCTTTGCACTCCACCCTACATTGTTCCACCAGCAAGGTGTGACATCGTGGGTGCCAGCCATATTAGCATTTTACTTCCTGCTGCCTTCAGTTTCTTGAATTAACATGATCATCTCTCACAATATGCAAGTGACTCAGCGATGTCGACATTGCACCACCATTTTAGGCTAACAGGGTCCTCCATTTTAGATTGGCAGGGTCCTTGGCCATGCGGAGCGAGTTGTTACCTTATTTTTGCATTCTATATTCTCAAGGTCGTCTGCATAGAGGAGGAATTTAACCTTGGATTCATATAGGGTGAGGCCGGGTGCTGTAGATTGTTCAAGTAGTTTTGCCAATTCATTTATGTAAATATTAAAGAGTGTCGGTGAGATTGGCGAGCCCTGCGTCACCCCCCGCCCCTGTGGGAAGTATTTTGTTTGTTTGTCTCCAATTTTAACTGCACATTTGTTGTTTGTATACATTGATTTAATTACATCATATGTTTTTCCCCCTACCCCGCTTTCGATAAGTTTCAGGAATAAACCGTCATGCCAGATGGAATCGAAAGCCTTCTGGAAATCTACAAAGCATGCGTAGATTTTGCTTTTGTTTTGATGAACGTGTTTGTCAATTAGGGTCTGTAGGGTGAAGATATGATCTGATGTTCTATAGTTTGGCAGGAATCCAATTTGGCTTTTACTCAAGACATTGTGCTCCTCAAGGAAGTTTATAAGTCTTTTGTTTATGATACTACAGAAAACCTTCCCCAGGTTACTGTTTACACAGATGCCTCGATAGTTATTTGGGTCGGCTTTGTCCCCACTTTTGTATATGGGCGTTATGAGTCCTTTGTTCCAGATATCAGCGAAGTAACCGACATTCAGAACCAAGTTGAAGAGTTTTAGGATAGCCAGTTTCATTTTATCGTCTGTGTGTTTAATCATCTCGCTTAGTATGCCGTCTGCCCCGCAAGCTTTTCCTGGTCGCAGGTCCATGAGTTTTTCAAAAAGTTCTTTTTCTGTTATTATGGAGTCTAGCGGGTTTTGGTTATCTTTTATGGCCATTTCGAGCTTTTCCAGTTTTTTACATATTTGGTGTTGCTCTGGCCTTAGTGTGTTTTTCTGGTATAATTTTTCAAAGTGGTTTTCCCATGTGTCTCCATTTTGAATGGCCAATTCGTCGTGTTGTTCTTTGTGTAGTGTATTCAAGTTGTCCCAGAAACAATTGGAATCAATGGATTCCTCAATGGAGCTGAGTGTACTCTTAATATATTGCTCTTTTTTGGTTCTGAGTGTGTTTCTGTATTGTGTTAGTGTCTGACAATAAGTAAGGTGTAATTCCTCGTTTTCTGGATGTCTGTGTTTTTGGTTTGATATTTTCCTCATTTTTTCCCTCATTTTATGGCAATCATGGTCAAACCATTTTTCATAGTTTTTTGTTTTGGGTTTGTTCTTGCGAGCTTTCAAGTTTGACCTTGTTGCCACATTATCAAAAATTGTTTAGGTTATTCACTGCCCGGTTTACGCCTTCTTTATTGTGAGTGTATATGTTATCCAGAAAGGTGTCCAAGAGAGCTTGAGTTGATTCATTGCTAATTGCTTTCTGGTATTTTTCCGTGTCGTTTTTGGCCCATCTGTACGATTTTTTAATGTTGTACAGTTTACTGGGTTGTGTTTCTATTTTGTTTGTTTCTGTCTTTTTAAGATACATAGTAATTTGACTGTGGTCTGACAGTGTTGTTTGTGGTTTGACTGTGAATGCTCTGAAAGAGGATGGGTCCAAATCCGTAATCATATAGTCTACGGTGCTGCAGCCAAGAGGTGAGCAATAGGTCGATCTTCCTAGGAGGTCTCCTATGAACCTACCATTGACAATGTACAGACCCAGGCTTCGACAGAGCTGCAGTAGCTGTTTTCCGTTGGTATTTGTCTGCTTGTCGCAGTTATGCCTGTATGGAAGGGAAGGGATATCGACGTGGTTATTCCCGAATACGTAATTGTTTCCCTGATTATTGGTGAAGTCTGGTTCTTCGCCAGTTCTTGAATTGAGGTCCCCACAGATCAACACGTTCCCCTGGGCCTGGAATTGGATAATTTCCCCCTCAATGTTGGAGAAGGTGTCCTCTTTAAAGTACGGGGATTCCATTGGGGGGATATAAAGTGCGCAAATGAAAACATCTTGGGTGTTAGAGATAATCTCCCTCTCAATTTTGAGCCACATGTGGTTTTCGCCCTTTTTTATACATTTGATGCAATTCTTAAGCTCTGTTTTAAACCAAATCAGTATGCCTCCGGAGTCTCTGCCTTGGGTTACTCCTGGCAATTTATTGGAGGGGACCACCAGCTCTGGCCGTCCCCAGGGTACACAGTGTGTCCTTTTCCTTTATACCAAGTTTCCTGTAAAATGATAATATCCAGATCTTTAGTTTCATCTATGAACTCTCTCTCTCTCTCTCTCTCTCTCTCTCTCTCTCCCTCTCTCTGGTCTCACGCTCTCCCTCTCTCTGGTCTCACGCTCTCTCTCTCTCTCTCTCTCTCTCTCTCCCTCTCTCTGGTCTCACGCTCTCTCTCTCTCTGTCTGGTCTCTCTCTCTCTCTCTCTCTCTCTCTCTCTGTCTGGTCTCTCTCTCTGGTCTCACGCTCTCTCTCTCTGGTCTCTCTCTCTCCAATTCCAATTCCAATTCCAATTCAAATGCTTTATTGGCATGAAAGTTTACAGAGAACCATATTGCCAAAGCTTACATAGCAAAAAGGTACAGTTTTCCAACATTCTGTAGGTGTCAATCGATTTGACATTTGTTGGGTACATACAATATTACTTTTAAACAATATTAATTTTAAACAGTCTTTCTACTTCATTTGGTACGTTCAATATTAATTTTAAACAGTCTCTCTCTCTCTGGTCTCACGCTCACTCTCTCTCTCTGTCGCTCTCTCTCTCTCTGGTCTCACGCGCTCTCTCTCTCTGGTCTCACACTCTGTCTCTGTCTCTCTCTCTCTGTCGCTCTCTCTCTGGTCTCACGCTCTCTCTCTCTCTGGTCTCACGCTCTCTCTCTGGTCTCACGCTCTCTCTCTCTCTGGTCTCACACTCTGTCTCTGTCTCTCTCTCTCTCTGTCGCTCTCTCTCTCTCTGGTCTCACGCTCTCTCTCTCTGGTCTCACGCTCTCTCTCTCTCTGGTCTCACACTCTGTCTCTCTCTCTCTCTCTGGTCTCACGCTCTCTCTCTCTCTGTCTCTCTCTCTCTGGTCTCACGCTCTCTCTCTCTCTCTCTCTCTGTCGCTCTCTCTCTCTCTGGTCTCACGCTCTGTCTCTCGCTCTCTGTCTCTGTCTCTCTCTCTGGTCTCTCTCTGGTCTCACGCTCTCTCTCGTCTCACGCTCTCTCTCGTCTCACGCTCTCTCTCTCTCTGGTCTCACGCTCTCTCTCTCTCTAGTCTCACGCTCTCTCTCTCTGGTCTCTCTCTCTCTCTCTAGTCTCACGCTCTCTCTGGTCTCTCTCTCTGGTCTCACGCTCTCTCTCTCTCTGGTCTCACGCTCTCTCTCTCTCTCTCTCTCGTCTCACGCTCTCTCTCTGTCTCTCTGGTCTCTCTCTCGCTCTCTCTCGCTCTCTCTCTCTCTGGTCTCACGCTCTCTCTCTCTCTCTCTCTCTCGTCTCACGCTCTCTCTCTCTCGCGCTCTCTCTCTCTCTCTCTCTCTCTCTGGTCTCACGCTCTCTCTCTATCTCTGGTCACGCTCTCTCTCTCGTCTCACGCTCTCTCGCTCTCTCTCTCGTCTCACGCTCTCTCTCTCTGGTCTCACGCTCTCTCTCTCTGGTCTCACGCTCTCTCTCTCTCTGGTCTCACACTCTGTCGCTCTCTCTCTCTCTCTCTGGTCTCACGCTCTCTCTCTCTCTCTGGTCACTCTGTCTCTCTCTCTCTGGTCTCTCTGGTCTCACGCTCTCTCTCTCTCTCTCTCTGTCGCTCTCTCTCTCTCTGGTCTCACGCTCTGTCTCTCGCTCTCTGTCTCTGTCTCTCTCTCTGGTCTCTCTCTGGTCTCACGCTCTCTCTCTCGTCTCACGCTCTCTCTCGTCTCACGCTCTCTCTCTCTCTAGTCTCACGCTCTCTCTCTCTGGTCTCTCTCTCTCTAGTCTCACGCTCTCTCTGGTCTCTCTCTCTGGTCTCACGCTCTCTCTCTCTCTGGTCTCACGCTCTCTCTCTCTCTCTCTCTGTCGCTCTCTCTCTCTCTGGTCTCACGCTCTCTCTCTCTCGTCTCACGCTCTCTCTCGTCTCACGCTCTCTCTCTGTCTCTCTGGTCTCTCTCTCGCTCTCTCTCTGGTCTCACGCTCTCTCTCTCTCTCTCGCTCTCTCTCTCTCTCTGGTCTCACGCTCTCTCTCTCTGGTCTCACGCGCTCTCTCTCTCGCTCTCTCTCTCTCTCTCGTCTCACGCTCTCTCTCTCTCGCTCTCTCTCTCTCTCTCTCTCTGGTCTCACGCTCTCTCTCTCTCGCTCTCTGGTCTCACGCTCTCTCTCTATCTCTGGTCACGCTCTCGTCTCACGCTCTCTCGCTCTCTCTCTCTCTCTCCCTCTCTCTCGTCTCACGCTCTCTCTCTCTCTCTCTCGTCTCACGCTCTCTCTCTCTGGTCTCACGCTCTCTCTCTCTCGCTCTCTCTCTCTCTCTGGTCTCACGCTCTCTCTCTCTCTGGTCTCACGCTCTCTCTCTCTGGTCTCACGCTCTCTCGCTCTCTCTCTCTCTCTCCCTCTCTCTCGTCTCACGCTCTCTCTCTCTCTCT